>NW_012151507.1:2980442-3022640 GCF_000956105.1 Propithecus coquereli
ATGTGGAATGGCTAAATTGAGCTAATTAACACATGCATTACCTCACATACTTAATCAGTTTTTGTAGTGAGAACTTGATGACTTTTCCACTTATGAGTTATTTAAATACTTTTAAATTTTTAAGCATACTGGAATTTTAAACAATTCATCTTCTTTTTGTTAACTTATAACAAATAGAAGAGACTTTGATCTGTGTGATTGTGGTTCATTGAAATTTATCGACATTTACTTTGTAGTCTATTATAAGAGCTATTTTTGTTCATGAACAAAATAGTTGAGTAAAGTGTTCTGTATGTGTTTATGGAATCAAGTGTAATCAAGAGGAAAAGAGAAATCTATTGAATACATTGTTCTAAATACTATTATATACGTTCTAATGTTGAATCCTCACCACGGTTGTATGAGACGGCCATGATTAATCCCACTCTACACATTAGAAACCTGAGGATTAAAACAAAACTGGCTCTACTACTTGCAAAGACTGAAGCAAAGATACAAATGAAAGCCCATATATCTTAAAACTAAATATTTAAATGTTTTAATTCAACCTTTAAAAGTGCTAAGTAAAATGTGTTCCATCTTCCATATTGACAGATATACCTTCATAATGACTTACAGTGCCAGATTCAAATTTAGAAATCTTCGCTGCTTCAGAGTCCCACGCTAAGACGTGGAGGCACAGGGTGAGCTGGTCCCCAGCCGGTAGCTCACCCACCTTGTCTTCACCAAAGACCTGTCACATACACGTGTGAACACCTATAAGTCAAATCTCTAATTAGAACCCCAAATAGGACACCCTATGCATACACTGGGGCACAGCCCATCCTCAGGAAGACCTGGAAGAGAGGTCCATGCAGGCTCTGGAAGCAAGCTTGGGACAGTTTGGGTAGTGTGCTCCACAGAGGAGGGTCCAGGCTCCAGAAGACATGTTTCCTTAATTCCATGAACTCTTCGCACTGTTGAAAGGGCTTCCAGAGGAGTGGCCACTCTTGCCTGAGTCCAATAAGGGTACCGGAATAGCCAACTAACGCACACCTAAGACCACACTGCTGCTAAGTGCCAGATCCAGATGCAAGCACAGGTCTTCTGAAATTAATAACTATTATTTTCATACCAGTAGCTATCATTTATTGAGTGCTTACTATTTGCCAGTTACTGTAATAAATTCTTTACATGTATTAACCCATTTAATCCACACAACTACCATATGAGGGATATACTCCCATTGCCACCATTTTACTGATGAGGAAATTGGCATAAACATTTTAAGTAATTTTTCCAAGTCACACAGCATAGTGAAGCCACAATGTTGCTAAATTTGCTCTTAAACTTCAAAGGGATGGGAAGGACACTCAAGTCACAGAGTCACTAAGAATTAGAGCTAGAAGGAATCTCAGATACACTCTAGTCTGCTCCCTCCCATTGCACTACAAGAGAAGGAAGCCCCGAGTTACTTACAGATATTTTTGCATGTGAATTGCAGGTGTCTATACAATTTTCTGAAGCTAAAAAGCCTAACTTCTATAAAGTTGGGCTCTCTACAGGTATTGCAGAGTGTAGGAATGAGCAGTGGTTTCTAGTCTCTCTCTGGGCCTTAAGTTTTCCCAGAACAAGGAATCGTTTTCTGTTTTAATCCATATGCACATCTGTATTTTTCTCAGTTATTGAGCAGTAAAATACAACTTCTATCCTGTAACTTTTTAACTTTTATGAGTATTCCTCATAACAGAAAGTTTGGAAATCATTGCTGTACGTATATGCTTTCCAAGGAGATACTGATTGATGTGATACTAGAATGTTCATATAATTCTCCAGAAGTAATTAGCACAATGATGCACATCATCAAACATGCATTCTGCCCATTTACTCTAAATCCACATGAAACCGACCACACAGAGGTGAGCCCAATGGACAGACATTTCGGAGGCTTCCTGACACATTGAGACCAGAGTTGGCCAGTCTGCAGACTGTATTTCTGAAACTGAACTAAGATTGCTTTCTTTTAAGGGTCATAATTGATTCCTTAAGAGCACTTAGATCTGGGGCTTTTCCCTTTTACAGTCTCCTCTACTTGTCTTCATGAATCCATAGCCCATTTGGCCACATCCTTGACTCAGTCCTAAATTAAGAATAAAAGAGATAAGCTCATGCAGAGGAAATATAACAAAGGAGGGACTTTCCTACAAGATATCTGAAAAACAGCCATTTGCATAAGCCATATTTAACCAGAATTATTGTTTTATGTTTTTCCTCTCTGAATGCTTTGTGACGCCCCCTGCCAGCCAACACCCTCCCCATCCCCCACCCCCAACCCCAACAGGTCAGAGACCAAAGTGTTCACAATGCTTCACACTGGAACTTTCCTTGCCCCACCTTCATCGTCATGCCTGAATAATTACATTTACTGCCTAGTCTCCCCTGCTTCCTTTTCTCTCCACTCCTAAACGTTTACTCAGACCTCTTAATCTTCCCAGAATATCACTGTGATCCTGTCCCTCACTTGTTCAAGTTTTCCAGAAACTATAGTACAAATTTTACAAGCTTTAGTCTGGAGTTTAAAGCCACTCCATGTCTTTTTCATCCTGAATCTCTGTTAAGCCAATATGATCTGTCTGACATCTCTGACTTCAATGCCTTCGTCTTAGTTACTTGACTCTCCCATATTTTGAACTGAACCTCTGTAGGATCTAATTTGTTTTTGAATTCTGCTGCCCTTTGCCAGGTGGTCTCTCCCTCCTCTGAGCTGCAGCATCTCTGAGGGACACCCTTGGCACAGCCATGGTGCACACCACCTGAACTCGAAGTTACGGCTGTTTACCTTCCTTCCCCCTCCAGCTGCTGGGTCCCTGAGGGCAGGAACTCTGCCCCTGTGTGTCCACAGCCCGTGGTAACATTTCTTGCAATAGTACATTTTTGGCAAATGCTTAATTGATTTTTTGAAAATCATCATCCCACGTCTTAGACCTCTCTTTTTGCTAAACATGCCTATGTCATTTATCACTCAACAACCATGGTGATCACCCTCCTGTCCTCCTGCTGTAGAGGTCATTCTGAGGACGCTGAGCTGAGACACAGCCCACTCTCTCAAGATCGTGTTCAAGGGGTGATTTTCTTATGAACTGGGAAATGGCTGCATAATTTGGGACTGCTCACATCAGCGAGACTGTTTACAATCAAATCTATTCTGAGTAATATTTTATTCCATTTTCATGTCAGCATTACACACACAGCTCTTTTTATACTACCTTTCTTCATCTACTAAACAGATACTAACTGTACAGACATTGTCTAGCTATATGGACTTAGACAAATTATTTAATATCTCTGAGCCTCAGTTTCCTAAAATTTAAAATGGGTTAATTTCACATATGGCCAAAGATTAAATGCTATGAGGAATGTAACCCGGATGTCAGGTAGTAAATCTTTGCCCCCTAAAATCCACATAAAATGGATTAAAAATACTGGTAATTGTGGAAGCCCAAAACTCTCTCTAAGCGTTCTCAAAATTCCCAGAGTTTAATTTTCTTGCTCACCTTGGCACTGATTTTCTTCTAAATGCATTGTTTCTGCCAAAATAGGTTGTTCCAACTTTGCCTTTTTGTGGCTATTCTTTCGTATCTATTTCCCCAAACTAAGGAAGCAGCACTTTCACCCTAAACTCCTCCATCAAAGCAGCCTGAATGCGAGTCTGTGTTTGCAGCAGAATGTTTACAGAGATCAATGCAACACGGGGGAATCACACTATTGAAACCCATATTAATCCTAGAGGCCAGGCTGCCCCCACGGAGTCCTTCAGCTTCTCACATCATTTCCAGTTCTTCCTCCTCTACCTCCTATCTTCTCTTTCGTTCCTTCTCATGCCCTCACAGCAGCAAAGAAAACTCACTCCTCTGCATTTTCTTACATAGAGCACCTTAATTGCATATTATTATTACCATCACTATGGTCACTACTACTATTAAAACAGTCGTTAATTGTTCTGGAATCACTACTATAGGTCTGTTAGTAGGACCAAGCTTCATACCAAGATGCTGAGTAAAGATTAGATTAGATCCAACTGAAACCCTTCCAGAGTCACGGAGGGAAGGGTGTATGTGTCTCATAAAATGTCAGGGGCCCACTAGATTTAACAAGACTGCCAAGGCCAAGGGGAGGTGAAGATCTCATTATTTCTCCTAATAATGTCCCTGTCCCTTGTCTTGAGTTGTGGGTTGTTTTGGTGATGGCAGATTTTTTTTCCTAAATAAGACAGGTGAACAGAAGGAAAGAACCAAATTGCTGAAGTCAAGAGAGGGACATTTTAGAACAACTTTGGAGAAAAGGTAAAGTGTAGAGACAGGTCAGCTGGCAGATAAGAGGAACTTTGAGGGGAAGAACAAAGATATCTAAAGGATAAATTTATTAATTTTCCACAGTATGATTTGGATATGAAACTTCTTTCTTGCCTTATTTTACTTCTCATTAAATCATTACAGATCTGGGTCTGTTTAGGACATGTGTCAAACAACAGAGCACAGGCCCAGAGAAGCCAAGGGGTGAAAGCTGGGGTGTGTGACAATCAGCTGACAAATTTTTCTTATTAGAGCTAAATTGATAGAATTAGATTTTAACTTGTTGAAATATTTCTGCTGGAAACTACAATAATATAGCCCAGGCACATTGATCTGGTGAACAAATCCGAAGGAATGGATAATTCTATGTTCCTTGGACAGAGTTTGTATTCTAGATAATGGGATAAAATAGTTATTTCATTTAATCTGGAGCCCAAGCGTACAAGATAGATAATGGGACCCCCATTTCATACATAAATCTGCAGTTCAAAGAAGGTAGCAATTTGCCTGGGTCACATCACAGAAGTAGAGGCAGGGTTCCAGCTGGTGCCTTTGACTCCTGTCCCCTGACTCCACCTCATCCAGTGAGGGTGCAGGTAGCAGAGCTGACCTTCTGCAGGGAAAATCTGAGGGCTGGGTTCCTATCTGGACACCAGTGAAGGACCTTCTGGTTCCTAATCTCAGGAGAAGGCCTCAGAGCTGTTTCAGTTCCAGACTTTGGGTAAGATCCAGAATCCTACACCAAGAAAGCATGAAAGGTGAGATTTGGGTGGGGGAAAAAATCTATGTTTAAGGTTCAGTTCACAAAGCAATTTCATACTTGAGATAATATCACAATAACCCTGTGAGGTAAGCAAGGCAGACCTCATTCTTATTTTATAGGCAAAGGAATTAAGTCTCAGGGAGTTTATGTTCAAGGCCTTTGGAGAAATTTATATTATGAGTCTTTATTTATGGGACATGGCATGATATAATTGGTAAGATCACATAGTAACCTTAAGGCTTGAATATAGGTCTGTATTTTAAAATCTATACAAATCTCAATCCCAAGAGGTAGTCTCCACTTGGGTTTCTTGACTGTGGTGTTTTAGTTGAATAAACACTTGCGATCAGGGCTGCCATGTGACTTTGTGCAGGTTGTGCACTGTACAACTCCATGGGATACAGCCTAAGCCACACAAATGTGAACAACACATCCTAGCTTTACAGTGTGTACAGCATGGAGAATCTTTTGCAACGGCCCTTACTGTAATGCAGAATTTGAGATGGCTTTGGAAAAAAATGTCCTTACCATTATTATTCTCCTAACATGTGCAAATTTGTGTGAAAGCTATACTGGTCATGCGATAAGGAGGTATTTCCAACTGGTTTCTAACAGGGCCCCATTCTCTCATAAGAATTCAGCCCTTGACATTAGGTGAGTATCTATCCAGGTCATCAGATGGCATGGAGAGAGAGAGTTTGCTGAAACTTTTATCAACAGTACACTGTACACACTTTCCGATTTATTTGAACATGCATTTATTGAGTGTCAAGTAGCAAACTAGACATTTCAGGTATCTGGCACAATCTCTACCCTTAAGCGTACAATCTCATTGGGGAGAAAACATAACATATGATAGTTTTTAAAATAACAAACTAGGTAACCTTAAAAAAAACCAGGCTGTATTAATGCACAAAATTCTGTGGTACAAACTAACCTTGCAGCGGGAAGCCAGGAAGGGAAGATTGTCGTGGGTTGGACTGGTTAAGGGCTAGTTATAAAAGAAGCGTCAAGAGTGAAGGATGCCTGAGATGAATCTTAAGGAATAGATAGAATCTAGGTGAGTGGATAAGAGATTTGGGGGCAGGGGAAGAGGGAGCATTTAACATGAGTCAGGGAATCTCTTTACTTGTTGTAACTCTTCTATATAACATCTCAAAGAGATATCACCTGCAGCTAGCATTCCAGCGCTGATGTTTCTTTATTAACAATATAGTGGTGACAAAAGCAGCTTTGACTTCAAGAAATATGAATGTGTCTAATAAAAAAGAGACAGCAAAACCTTCAAACAAATGAAAAAACAGTGCAGGCTATTTCTCTCTTCTTGCCTTTTGTTCTGTGCTCATGAAATGCTACATGTGGAAGTCAGCCAGCCGAGAAGGGGAGACGGCTGAAAGTGAGGAGGCTGAAGGCTGTTCAACAGGGTGGCCTCCGTTTACACAAGGCAGGGCTACGGTGCAGACTGGACTTTCCCAACTTGAGCAGGAGGACTCCATTACTTAGCTGGAGTAGCAAAGCAAGGATAACATCAATGTTATGAATTTTCCATGAATTTTACCTGCACAGTATACAGAGGACAGACAATGTTAAATTTGATCTCCGAGAAAACTGAGTCTGTAGTTACATATGTGTCAAATTTCCATCATATTTAGAAGTATATGTCATCAGGTACAGCACTGAATTGAAACTGGAAACAAGAGTCAAGAAAGAGCAAAGTCAGCCATCTTCATAATCCACAGTAATCCTTTCCCCCACGGTCTCATTTGCTTCTCCACGGAACATATAAAGACTGAGCTGTGTGAACAACACCTGTGGGCTCGGGGAGGGGAGATGGGTGAGGGGCAAATGAGGGCAGAGCAGCTGTTGGTTATGTAGAAATCTTTCCAGATGCACTGAAGGAAACGCATTCATCTTTGATAAAGGAGACGCCACCATGCAAAACTTTTCAACGAGGGATTTGAAGAATCCAATGACTCTTTAGCATATGAAGAATTTTCTTTCATAGAGGGTGATTTAGTATGGGTTCATCCACATCCACGCTGGAAGAAAAACAAGAGATTATAAATTAAATAAAGGAGCTAAAAATTGCAAAACTGGAGGTGCTAGTAGTAAAGGTAAATATTCACTAAGGGGACAAGTGGAGCGAGGAAATGCTTTCAGCTGGAAATCACGGACAAGATGCAGGCCTCAGGATGCAGGCAAATGGGAAGAGAACCCGAGAGCCGCGCTTCTCACGTTTTCCTGTGCTTCCCCCCAGAGGTGGCTCTAAAATGCAGACTCCGGTTCAGTAAGTCTGGGTAGGGCCTGAGATTCTGCATGTCTAACAAGCTCCTGGTTGTGCTTATACTGCTGGTCCATAGACCACACTTGGAGAAATTTCTGCAGTACAGCCTTGGTGCCCATACCAAATGAATTTAAAGGACGGTTTAGATTGTTTTTTGAACAGTGGAAAGTCAGGAAAGTAGAAGACATGCTCAAATGGAAAGTAAAATCAGAGAACATAAAAATTTATGAAAGGAACGGTGGTGGTTCTAAACATCTGACTCTGGTGGGATATAATTTAAGCAGTGACAAATTTAATTTCATGAAATAAATGCCACTTTTTGTGTGTGACACAACTGTGTCATTTTTGGGCAGAGCAGGTGGTATGTCTTAATAGCACCTTTCAAGGAGAGAACCAGATTCCGAGACTCTGGTCTCATGATGAACTGTCAGGGTAAACCACAGTTCAGCAGCTGCAAACGTGCTTGCAAATATAGAGATAAAAATGTTTCTGAAAACAAAATTTCACATATGCCCTCCTCTGAGGTTGGCATCGTATCTTCCTGTGTATCTTGGGTGTAGCTTTTACCTTGCCAGAATTTAGACACTAGAAACCAAATGAAGTGATAAACACAGCCAGTTTGCAGAAGAGTCAAAATAACCCAGCAAGAATTGAAACCACAAGTACCCAAGGACCCATTCATTCGCCTTCCAAAAGCTGGTAGAAATGAGCACAAGGACTATAAAAGTTAGCTCCAGGTCTTAAAAAAAATTGGCACATGGTGTTTAGTGCGATAGCGTTCATTTTACCTTTGGCTTGTTCTAGAAACACACCCTACTTCTTCTACCCCACCCTTCCTTAGGGCCATCACACTATGGTTTCAATGTGAGAAAAAAAATCACATTACTGGAAGAGGATGGTGTCTGAGACTTACAACTCCCATCTGGGAGTCAAGAGTCTTGAGTTCTAAAGCGGGGCACAGTGGCGTGTACCTGTAACCCTAGCTACTTGGGAGGCTGATGTAGGAGGATTGCTTGAGCCTAGGAGTTCAAGACCAGCCTGAGAAACATAGTGAGACCTCATCTCAAAAACAACAACAAAAAGAGTCTTGAGTTCTAGAACCATAAGGGTTAATAGCATGACCCCTGGATCCAGATGGGTACAAATTTAGCACTGCCATTTTTTCAGTTGCTTTGGGCTATTTTATTTCTCTGTGCCTGTTTCTTACGTATAATGGGAATGTTAATAGTACCTACTCCCACAGACTTGTAGGCAATATTTAATTATTTAAGACATGTAAAACATTTGGGATAGTGTGCAACATGGAATTAATATTTGATAAAGTTTTATCATTATTGTAACTAACTCTGTTGCTAGCTCAAGGCCTATAGTAAATTAGCTCAACTAAAAAGAGAGCTTGAACATCATGTCCACTAAGATCCTTTTCAGACTCAAAATTCAATAACTCTATGAATTAAGATAACCTTGGTCAATAAATGAGAGGTGTCCCAAGGCAGCTGAGCAAATAGTTCTTTGCCAGGTCTTTCTAGACCATCCAGTGAATCATTCAAGACCTATGTTGGTGGGGCAAGCCTTCCCTTTCAACTTCTATTAATACTTCACTGCTCCTCAATGAACTGCGGGTTCTAGAAAGTTCTACCAACTGGCCTCAGAACATGCTTTCATAGTCCCACTACCATATCATTGTTTATATCATTTCCTTCCTCCAGACTGCCTTTCTTCCCTTCTTCTCTCTATATACCTAAATCCTATCCATTTGTTAAAAAGCAACTCAAGGCTAGATGTGACAGCTCACGCCTGTAATCCCAGCACTTTGGGAGGTGGAGGTGGAGAATTGCCTGAGGCCAGGAGCTTGAGACCAGCCTGGGCAACACAGCAAGACACCTTCTCTAGGAAAAAAAAAAAAAAAAACCTAGCTCTGTATGATTGTGCACACCTGCAGTCCTAGCTCCTGGGGAAGTTCAAGGTTATAGGGTTACAGTGAGCTATGATCACACCATTGCACTCCAGCCTGGGTGACAGAGTGAGACCCTATCTCAAAAACACAAACAAACAAAAAGGCATCAACTCAGTTTTCATCTTCTTTATAAGATCTTATCTAATCATCAAACCAAATGATCTTTTTTATTCTCCCATATAGCACTCATCAGCCCTTACCATACGATGCCTTGTATTTTTCTGATTTTTTTTTTCTGTATTTCTGTCTTAACTCTCCAACTAGATAATAATGTCCCTGAGGTCAGGGACAAAGCCTTACTCTTCTTGGTGTCTCAATCAAGCTTAGCATTGTTCCAACAAAAAAAATGTTCAATAGACAACCATTAATTGATTTATTGTAAAAATCAGTGAGCCATTAAACTTAATATGGCAATGTGATTACTATGGTAATTAAGCAAACTAATTAACTAATGCTAATACTCTTCCAGCCAGCATCTCTTCCTGTGCCTCAAGGACATCTAAAAAGAATTAAGTTGATCTACTTCCATCTAGTGGCAATGAAAACAGGTGGTTCCTGTGGCCAGAAAACGGTTCTGGGTAGATTGTGTCAGAAAAGACTTTCACTTAATAGTTGTGAGCATTAAAGAAGCCTTCACATCTTGTGGGTTTCCTGTCACAGAGATAGGGAGGCCACTGAGTCAGGACCCCTTCCTCACTGGACCTCATCTATATGATGAAAGAGAAGATAGGATAATAAAACAGAATAAAAAGAAGCTCCACTAACCCTATGTCCCCATCCAGTTACCCTCTTCCTCCAAAGCCAAACTTTTAAAAGAGACGACTACACGCTCTGCCTCTACTTCCCCAAACTGAATGATTTCTCCACACTTGGTCAACTTCTGTCTTGATCTGTGCACTGAAAATGGTGTCCCCACTGACACCCTGGTTACATCCAGTGGCAACTTACTGGTTCTCCTGGCAGTATTGGAAACTGTTTCCATTTCCTTCTTTCCTTGGCATTCATGACCCCATACTCTTCCTCTTCTTCCTTCTACCTCTCTGACAACCTCTTCTCCTTTCCCTTTTTCCTTAGCTGATTTGTGAGATCCTCTGGTTCTCACCCTCTCTCCCAGGTCCTCTTCCATTCTCACACTCCTGAGATGGAGTACCCACTCCTGAGATGGCAGTTACCCCCTGAAATGTGAGAACCCCCATATTCACATCTCCTGCCCCAAGGTAGCCCCTTGTGCTGCAATAGGCCCAATGGACCACAAGGGCATGAACCCCAGACACCTAAAGCTTAACACATTGCAAAACTGAATCCATGATCTTTGCCTCCAACACTTCTCTTCTTTTATGTTCCCTTCTCAGTAGCAAATAGTTCTACCATCCACCAGTTCCCAGGTCAAGAACATGGCATCTTCTTTGATTCTTCTCTCTCCCTCTTAGCCAATCAACAAACACATCTGGTTGATTCCACCTCCTCTTATCTCATGTACCCATCCTCACTGCTATTTTTCTTGACAGGTATCATCAGCATTAACCTAATAACTTCAAATGCCTCCAGAACAGGTCTCTTTGCCTCCAGACTCACCTGTCTCCCATGTTTGCCATATTGCTGTGCAAGGTGATCCTCATAAGACGAAGAGTGCAAGGTGACACTGCTTAAACTCCTTTAGTGATACCCCAAAGACCTCAAGATAAAGTCCATACTCCTGAATAGGGCTTATACATTACTTTATGATGTGGCCTTTGGTGCTTCATCTCTTCCCAGTTTCTCTTTACACTCTAAGCTACAGCCCACCGAACTACTAAGTTTGTGGTCTGTAGGAGGGTTGCCCAAACAATCCCTTTGGGAACCATCTTCCTTCACTTCTAGCATGTTATAATGAGCCCAGTTGTCCATATGGGCACTTACTATGTCACCAAAGTCTCATTTACATAGTTCTTTTTACTTACATTCTCCTTCCTAAAATGTTAAAGCAAGTCACTAAATCTTTGAAAGAGAAATATTTTGCCATCTTCATTTCTGCCAGATGTCTACATCTTTTCTCGGTATGCTATTTCTCCAATTGAAGAAATCTAAGCTTCAAGACCAAACTGAAAAATAATTGCGTCTCTGTGAAGACAGTAGGTAGAATTTATGCTCCCTACCTTTTTCCACATTTCTGAGGGCCAATACTTACTAGAGCCACAGTGGTTTACCCTTTTGTGTCAGGCATTGAGGGCCTAGGGTCTGGAGATGTATCTTCTTCTTAGGAGGCAGCACACATGAGTTTCTCAATAAGCGCTAGTCGAACTGAATGTTTCTTGGATACTGTATTTAGAGCCTCAATGCACAAGAAGAAACATATCACATGCTTCTAACCCTCAAAGACAATTCTGAGACAATCAGGAAAAGTTCCCTTTACACAAACCTCCCTTTCCTAATGGGATATTACTTGTTCATTTGTTCATTTATTCAGCTCCACTAGCACCAAAAAACACAGCTTTTAAGGGAAGCTAACAGATTTATCACCTTATCTGGAAACTTCATTTAAACAAGGACCCCATATAAATAGCTACTATGAGGTTAATGTGTCTGGCTATAACAGGAAGTATCTCAAGGAAGGCAGAGAAGGGATCAACAGATGTGGAAACTCCTCGCCATCGATAAAACTTACCTCTTCTGAGATTTCTTGCCTAAAAATAGAACAGAAAATAGAGAAATGGCATTAGCAAAAAACAGACAATTTAAATTTTTAAAGAAAGGGAAAAGGGAGATCTCCACCCTCAAAACTCTCTTTTGTTAGGGGGACCCTACCTGTGTCTAAGGCGATTTGAGATACTGGCTTAATGTTCTAATTCAAATAGTGGCAGATACTCAAATAGAACATGTGTGTTGGTGCAGATGCCTCTTGGGGTTCTAGTCCATTCTCTGTGCCGCTCTTAAAGACAGAAGTCCAGGCTGAATTGCCTGGTGGCCAGACCAACATGCGCATTCATGTGTTTATCCCTTCCCAACTTGCTGTCTCATGTTACCTGCAGATTCCTCCCGTAGGGGACTTAGCGGCTAATACAGTGAGATACATTACGTCCCACGGCACCTTCTCTGTGTGAATCCACGAGAATTTCATTCTGGCCTCACTGGTAGGAATGTCACAGCCTCATCTAAGTCACTAATGTGTTTTTATCTTACAATCACAGCAAATATCACAACCGGTTATGCTTCCTTCGTTGACTGGCCGCAAGGAAACTGAGAGCCGGATCTGAGACCCTCTTCCATCAATCGTGTAGGACTTTGTGACACTCATTTTTGTGCCCTGACTTCAATTTGGGTACTTATTTTTGTACCCTAAACTTAAATTTGGCTTTTTTTCTTACTTTTTAAATAATTTTAATTTGATATACTAAATGTATTTTGTATTGTCTTACATTTTTTAAAAAAAGCAGAATGTAAATAAGTTGATAATTTTATTTAGAAAGAAGCTCTTCGAGGAGAAATGATCATGTGGGAGGCAATATATTTCAGTGGCTGTCAGCCGGAGCTCTAGCATTATTCGCACCCAAGTGCAAGCCCCGTTTTGCCATCTGCAGTGTAGTGTGTCTTTGAACAGCTTATCTTCTCTAAACCACAATTTCTTCATCTGTAAAAAGGGTACAGTATTTATATCTTCCTCATTGGGTTGACAAACTAAAATACATTCAAAACATTTAGGCCAGGGCCTAGCACTTAGACAGTGCTCAGTTACTGTTTTAATTGTTTAAAGTGTTAGAAATTACTATTTTAGATGTTTTCTTCCAAAATCTAGCCTGCTGATGACATGGACCAAATGCACTTGTGCAAGGACAATCAAGTATCAATTAATTTCAAGTTCTATTTGTTTATCTTCATGTGAGTATTTTTTTCTTTTAGGAATGATGAAACAATAGATCAGCAAGAATCTGTTCCTACTGAGAGGGTTTCTTTTGAAAGAAAAGGGAACTAAGGGGTATGTGTTCAGTTTCATGCCCTGTTCTAAACCTGTGTGTTGATTCAGGGGGAGAATTCTTCCAACCGAGGAGAAAAACAGAGTCTCATGATGGTTTTAGGGGACATATCTGGGTAGGAGTCTAATCGCTGACTCTGGCATCTGTCAACATGGGATTTTAGAGATTTGATCTAAAACACCATTGCCTCCATTTCCTCATTTAGCGAACAAGTAGTCAATTAACCTTATTTACCAGTGTTAGTGACTAATCAGAGAATAATAATGCTAGGAGCACAAAGTGTTTCTAGAGGAGCACATGCACAGGGGAACATGTTTCTGGAGCCCTCCCTTATTCTTTTCCTAGAAGAAAGGACCTAAAGTCTGGATACCAAGACTACCAGGGCAAAGGCCAAAGTGCCAGTTTCAGAAGATCCATCTGAGGACAAAAGAGCAGGGGTTAGGATTCTGGTCACTTCATTGGCTACCACGCCCTAAATATTTACCTGTCCACTTTTTCTAGCTTTTGGAACCCAATAAAGCCTATAAAATTCTCATAATAGATGAATTCTGCATAAATGCAGATTTATAATTTTTTACTTTTATCCCTGTAAATGCATGAGCTACATTTTATCTTAGAAAAGCTCTTAGGTTTAGCCTGGGCACCTAGCCATCATTTCTACCATTGTCTCTATAGGAAAAAATATCTTTTGTGTTTTTAAAGAACCAACTTAACAACTAAAATTTTTGGAAGACAAAATCATCTGTAATTTAGAGATAGTGGAAGATGCTTCACAAATGAAGACAATTTAAATGTTATGTTACAGGTGCCCTGACTTTCCTACACAGTCAGTGATCTTTTTGGGGCTTCTGGTCTCTTTGTTGGCATGACTGTAACGAGCCTAACTGCCCGTTATCTGTTTCCTGTTTGCGCCACACTGATTCCCACAGCAGGAGCAGGCAATTTTCAAGTTATCGGTTTGAGATCTTGTACAGAAATGACACCAAGATAAAAAATTTAAAAACAACCCTACTTCTGTTCTCACCCCTGATTCTAAAACAGCCTTAGCCACCTAGGCCCTCACTAAATACACATGACTTTGGTTCTGCAAACATGTATTAAAAGATTTGGGGATTTGGGAATACATATCCTCCTCATTAAGGTGACTTAGAGCTCCAAAGTCCTTAAAGTTTTTAGATAGTAGCCACCTTATCCCAGGGGGTGGTGTGTAATTACCCACTCTATTCTCTAGCCCTCAGGTCTGCCATCATTGCTCAAGGTAGGAAGAAAGAAAGAATGGTTGGCAACTGGCTTTGAAGTCTCAATGGAAAAGATAATCGATGGTGGGGAAAAATTTCATTTTTCTTTTGCCTTAATGCAGTACTTAAGGACTGAGTGCTGTCTAGTACTCTAATATGGTGGGATGCAATCCCTACAGAATCTCTAACTAAGAGCAGGAGTGGAGACATTTTCACTACTCAGTGATCTCAGGTTGTGGTTAATGAAGGTCTTGCACATCAGCAGTGCCACCCCCCATTGTCTTTCTGGATTGGTTAGAAAACTAAGCTAGCACCCTCTATTCTGAAATTGTGATGAAAGATCAGATTGAATGGAAGACCACTAAGGATTGATAGATAGTATTTCTGTAACTGCCAGTGCAGATGGACAGAGGGCACGCTTTGCATATTGTATTCAGTGAACAGAATACATACCAACTAATTAGAAGGAAGTGAAATCAAAATGGCAATCGACTGACCCCACAGAAAGGCAGCACAGAGCAGTTGGTTAGCAGTTATTTTGAGGTCATTCATGGTCCCTGAACTTGAAACAGGGATATCTTAAAAGCTGCCCAATGTCTAATGTCCAGTCTTGAATGGTTCTGCCAGGCAAGTTTGGCCAAGTGTGGCAGTGCACACCCCAGGCTTGCTGCAGACTGTGGGTCTGTCACTGGTGGGCTGGTCCCACTTTAAGGCTTGGACACACTCAAGGGGAGTTGAGGAAAGTGATACCGTCGTTCTTCTCTGGTAGAATTCTATCTACTATTCCAGGCAGCAGATATTAACTTCTCTAGGAAGTCTTCCTTCTTCCCTTTTCTTCTCCAGTCCAGGATGGAGGGAAAGCATATACAGTGCATATACGCTGTGGCCTTGGTGAATAGACACTGGGGAGAACACATGGGGATTTCTCCCAGGGTGAAGGCAACTCCCATGTGTCAGGAGCCTGGCATGTATGTGACTCTTCAAGAGGTCAGGTATTTGGGAACAGTGCCTTGAAAACCTTAGTGGACATTAGATTCATTTCTTAGTGGAATTATAGCACTGAAATCCAGGGCATGTAGCCTCTTAGAGGACAGAGATTATGTATCCTTTTTTCAGAATTAAATAAGAGCAAAGAACCATTAGAATATCTCATTTATTATCACCCTAGCAAGAGGTCTTAAAGATAATAGGCATTTTAAAAAGTTTTGTCAGATAAAAAGCAAAAACCAGCCAGCTTGTTTTCATGAAGGAGTGTACTGGACTAATTTACGTGCCTCCAGGGACTGATGTCTGTAGAAAATAAAACCTGGCATCCTGCTTCAATTGAATCTATTGCACTTAATTTCCTGTAGGGTTTTTTTTTTTTTTCACTTTAAAGTCATATTATTTTCATATGAAGTTAAACTCACATACCTTTTCTTAATCTCCTTGCCAACCAAATGATAAACATCAACCCAGAGAACGCAGTAACCATGACTGCTACTGGAATGAAGAGGGGGTTATAGTCACCCTCCTTGATCATTGAGAAACTTCTATCCAATTCTGAAAGAGAAACCAGTAAGGCACAAAGCATGAGACCATGAGCATTATTTCCTTAGTCCATCTCAGGATATTTGAATTTTTCCCTCCTTACGTCTCACAACAATAGCCCATTTGGTGCTATTTGACAGATGAGGAAGCTGGTGAGGGACGGCCCATGAGGAGACTACAGCAGGGGCAAAGACTGGACTGGACTAGGCTCATTATCCCAATGCAGGTAGAATCTCAATCCCCAGATGTGTATGCATGGAATTCCTGGGATGTATCTAAAAATCTTGGCAAGAGGTGGTCATCACTATACTTAGCTCCATTTTGTTTGATCGTTGGAATTCTGGAACACAGAGAAAAGCTAAAAAGCCTAATACAACTTCAGGAAAAATAAAATCCAGTGATCTGAACTGGATAACTTGTCAGTCAAATGGAGCTACTAATGCTTTTACTTTAAAGCAGTTATACAAAAATAAGCACTTTACATGCCAAGGACCTGCACTAATCTAACTTTCAAATGGTACAGTCCCACCACTTCCCTCCACTTCCTTCACAATTAAGTAAAAGAACATATCCGTACATCCTTTTGTAAACATGAACTAAGTTCCCTTGGGGGCCTTGGCTGAAAAAATACTGATATGAAAAATATCTGTCTTCCAATGTCACCATTTGAAGAAACCTACTTTCACATATTGGCACTGGATCTGACAGTATCCCTAACTCTTTGTTACTTTGATGAGCTCTTTCAAGGTGTTTCCATCACACACCCTAGTGTATAATGGAGAGACAGCTCAGGTTCCCAAAGGCATCACACAGAAGACACCTATTGGCTCGATGAAGACAAGGAGGAAATGGGCACTAACTGGGCTTTCACAGGAAATGTCCCTGATGGGCCTGACATTCAGTCCTCTGCTACAGGTCCCCCCCCCATCCCACCCCTCTCTGCTCTCCTACTCTACTCTCT
Organism: Propithecus coquereli; assembly: GCF_000956105.1. Lineage (NCBI taxonomy): Eukaryota > Metazoa > Chordata > Mammalia > Primates > Indriidae > Propithecus > Propithecus coquereli. The sequence continues at coordinate 2,997,457 of NW_012151507.1, forward strand.
GGCCCTGGGCACACAGAGATCAGCTTCTCCAATAGCCTCTACAGATCCCACCATTTAAAGACTTTGTTATCCATGCAGATGGTCTCAGGGGCAGACATAGGTAGCCATTCTTTCACATGCTAATTTAACATGCATTTGTTTTAGCACCTACTGCCAGGCACTGTGTCAGGTGGAGGGTATACAAAGAAGAAGAAGACGTGGTCCTTCTCATGCATGCACAGATTTGGAAAGTATCACTTAGTGATAATTGAGAAGTATCCACCATTTTGGGAATTAGATGGTCACTGGTGACCTTTGCAGAGGCGTTCCAATGGTCCAACAGAGAAGTAGGTTGATAATAGATAAGAAATAAATCAGTAGAGACAGTGGGTTTAGATTTTGAGAGTTATGGAGTAGGAAAGAACAGCCAAAGATTTTATAGTACGTTAATGCATATATATTTATTTTTAGGCCACATATCTTTAGCAAAACAAAATTTAAAAGTGTACTATATCTGTCCCCACCATCTACTCATCCATCAACTCCATCTTTAAACCTTCAGTATATTGGGACAAACTTACTCACTTTGACATATTGAACTAGGGCTTGACCAGATTCCAGATGATTCACAAATAGTTTTCTTCTCCCCGATTAACTCAGTTCCTTCTGAGCAGCTGAAGGTGCATGCAGAGGAAAAGCTGTAGTTGGCCAGGGGGTGGCTACAGTGCATTGTCCCCAAATCTGGTGCTGATAGAGGCTCACACTGGATCACTTCAATGAGAAGGAAAAACAAGTATTTCTAAACAGACACCCTCCCTTGACCAAAGATTTTTTAGCCAAAGCTATCTGACTCAACTGTGGAACTGTTCTCATGAATCTAGAAATTCCTAATTCCTAGAAATTACTTCTGATAATGCGTCCAGACTTCATCTTCTTGAACATGATGGTGGGTGGTGAGTCAGGGATGAAGCCAAGAGAGTACTGAGAGCCCGTGGTGGGGAAGGATGGTTGCTGCAGGCTGCTCAGCTGTGGTGACCCTCCAACTCTGCTGGAAGTGCCATGCCACATGACCTCTGTCTCAAGGGCTCCTACGGAATATTCTCAGTGAATGCAGAGAATTTCCACCTTCTCACCTGTCCTAAAGTCTACCCAAGCATCTTGGGAAAACATCCCAATTCTCCGAAGCAAGTCCAACTTCTGTAAAATTTTGTAGGTGGGTCGATTTAGTTCTATGATTTGAATAGTGGATTTTGATAGTACTTTCAAGAATTAAACTATTTAATACGTAAGCTAGTGAGTCAGGAGCATAAACGCAGAAAATATAACCAAAACTTCACAGATTCAGATGCCACCAATTTTCTCCCCAAAGAGGATAACCTTGGCAGTTAAAAAGGAGAAAAACCTACCATGTTTCAAATTTACAAAGGTCAAGAAATTGTGTTTTTGTTTTTCACAGCAACTGTTATTCTCCCAAGAGTTCATGCAGAAGGAAAAGTAAAAGATGACTTTAAGCATAAACAAAATAAAACAATCAAGAAAGACTTCTTTCTATTCCCCTGAGAAGGAAACTGGTTGATTTAAGTAAGACACCACATAAAATAGGTGTTATTGAAAGGAGAGTAACCAGAATTTAACTGGGGTTCAGCAAGATTGGTTATTTATACCATGGCAATGAGAAAAATAAAAAAATGTACTACAACCATGCTGTATTACTGTGAGTTATTTTACACACTATGAAATGGCTTCAGAAGTTTTTATTTTTTGCTTGGGAATTTTTTTTTTAACTTGAGTAAGAATTACCCCTTTGAGAAGCATCACAGTATAATAATCTAAGTTAAGTCAAACTATTCTCCAAAAGAGAATATAGACTTCTTAGCAAGACTCCACTGAATGTTCTCAGACTGTAAATGCAGGACTGCCGTGACAAAGCCTCTACTCTGAAGTTACTCACCTTCACAGGTTGGTTCTAGAGATGACCAGTTTCCAAATGGTCCACAAGTGGTTTCTTCAATCCCAATTAAGTTTGTTCCCTCCGAGCAGTTGAAGGCACACCATGAGCTGAAGAGGAAGTCTCCCAAAGGGTGAATACAGGTCATGGTACCCAGCTCTGGGGCCTCCAAAGGCTCACACTGAGTCACTTCAATAAGAAAGGAAATAACATTGGGAAGTGTTAGAGGGCCTGATGCCTGAATTTTAATCCTAGCTCTACCACTTGATGGCCATGTGCCTTTAAGCATGGCTACCTAAACCCTCCAGCTTCAGTTTCTTCATCTATAAAAGAAGAATAATGATGATTGTATTAACTTTATAGAGTTGATGTGGGAACTAAATTCAATTAATGTAAGTCAATTAATTCAATTAATGCAATTCAATTAATGTAAGTCAAAGACTTAGAGCCTGACTCATAAGAAGTCCTAATTAATCATTAGCTAGTCTTCATATTATTGTCTTTGGCATCATCGGGGGAGAGAATTTTTAAACCCAGGTAAGTCTAAGTGGGAATTTCCAGCTCAGTTGGAAAACAACTATTACATCAATGCCCCAGAATATACTAGAGTATTGACAGTAAGAGGTTCAGAGAAAGAATGGGTCTCCAAAATCAGTCTTCTTTGCAAGGGGAGAAGATAAAGCTTAGAAAGCATCTTGCCCTCAATTCTATCTTCACCCTCTCTAGAGCAGTTCCAGAACTTTAGCTCATCTAATTTTGACAACCCTCTCCAGAAACTGTATCTATTTCCCTTCTGTGATTGGTAGTACAGTAAATAAAATTAAGACTTGGGGGACTGCAAACTAGTGCAACCTCTGTGGAAAGCAATATGGAGATACCTTAAAGAGATACAAATAGATCTACCATTTGATCCAGCAATCCCATTACTGGGCATCTACCCAAAAGAACAAAAGACACTCTATAAAAAAGACTTCTGCACTCGAATGTTTATAGAGGCACAATTCACAATTGCAAAGAGGTGGAAACAACCCAAGGGCCATGAATACATGAGTGGATTAATAAAATGTGGTATATATATACCATGGAGTACTATTCAGCTATAAGAAACAATGGTGATATAGCACTTCTTGTATTTTCCTGGATAGTTCTGGAACCCAATAAGCACCACATGTACTCACCATCAAATTGGTTCCACTGATCAACACCTAAGTGCACATATAGGAATAACATTTATTGGACGTCGGGCAGATGGGAAGGGGAAGGAGGGGAGGATATACACATACATAATGAGTGCGATGTGCACTGTCTCGGGGATGGACATGCTTGAAGCTCTGACTCGGGTGGGGGGAGGGTGGGCAAGGGGAACATACATAATGTAAACATTTGTACCCCCATAATATGCAGAAATAAAAAAAATTTAAAAATTAAGACTTGGGAAATCAAAATTTTCATATTTTAGACCCTGCCATGCTATATGGGCAAATATCACAATTCTTATGTCTTATTCCTTATCTGTCAAATTTAAGCCATCATTGTGACATTACATGGAGATTTCAGTGAATAATGAACTCGAGGAATTAGAAGAACTTTTGTATTTTCTGTACACAATACAAGTCCAAATTAAAGTTGGGAATGATATGAGATTAGAGAGAAAGATAGGAGCTGAGACAAAATGATCTTATCTTTTTTTCATTGATATAAGAGCATCTATTATATATCAAGCATTCCTCTAGGTCTGGAGGAGATTTCATCCTGTAGGACTAATGATAGGTATAAATTCAAGGGTGGATGGTCACATATGTGTGATGTGTTTCAATTGCTTTTAATTGATCAGTCTGCCTGTAGTATGAATAACATAGTTGAGGGATGCTAATTTAAAGTTGTGGAACTCATCTAGGAGACTATTGCAATAATCTAGGAGGAAGATAATGAGGGCAATGGTAGTAGAGCTGACAAGTAGGAGACAAATTAGAAAAATAATAAGTTAAAAAATTTATGCTACTTTGCATAAATGTTGGGGGCAGTAAGAGAGTCTCATACCGGCATGCCCATGTAAATGGTGGTTCCACATACTGAGAAAAGGAATACACTAGGGAAAGCAGGCTGGGGACAATTGATTTTATAGCCTTTGAGAAATACCAAAGGCTATCCTTAGCATATTTGAAGTTCAGGGCTGGAGACAGATTTGTCAGACCAAAGATCACATAGATTTGCGAGTCTACAAAAGTCGGTAAGTTTGACCAAGGGAGACATGTAGAGTCAGAAGAGAAACAGACAAGGTATTATAGAAAGGCTGAGAAAACATAATAGCTTTTGGACATGGATAAGTGCCCACAAAGGATTTCAGGAGAAACGATCACAGATAGGAAGAGAACCAGAAAAGAGTAAAATGTTCAGAAAGTAGTGAAATGGGCATACTAACGATACAACAATTAAAACATAAAGTTCGGGAATAGGGGAGGGTAAAGTACTGGGAAAAATTCACAGCTCAGGGATTGAGTGCAATGAGTTAGATCTATTGCAGTTGATTGACATTTAAATTTATTTTGGCTTTAATTCTTTATTCTTTTCAAATTTATTGCTTTTAAAAAAATTATATTGTCCAACTCAATCCAAGCTCACAAGCAAGAGCCTGATATATTCCAGGCATAGTCCGAATCCCACAGATGTAATGATAAATAGGACACTTACTGGTCTCAAGATGCTTTCAATATCAGGGTAGATGAATAAGTAAACAGGTGACTTCAAGAAATGCAGGAGAAATCGGAAAGAAATATGTGAAACTATCAGAACACAGAATAGGGACACTTAGCCTGTCTTGGGGTCCAAAGAAAGCTTCTTGGAGGGAATGGTCTCTGAACTATGTCTTAAAGATGAACAGGTGTGTTAGCCGTGTTCAGAATGAGAGAGAAGGCCGTGAGCAGAGTCATGAGACACACAGCTCATAGCATAAATGTGAAGAACTGTGAGTATTCTAATGTTACTAGAAGGAAAAAGCACGATTGCCTTCTGGGTAACTCACCTTCCTAATGATAAGTAGTATAGATTCTTTCAGACTTTAGAGTTCTAATTAATCTAATGAGCTCACTAAAGTGTGAGCTTCTTCAGAGCAGGAATCCACCATGCCCAATTCCTTTTATTGTAACCCTTACAGCTTTTGTCCCAACACCGTGTTCCTTGTGGTACTTAAAAAGACTTGTTGAGAGATGAATTGAAACTTCATGCTGACTTATGAAATCTTTACGGAAAGGGAACAACATTGTGAAACAGAGCTTTCTTGTCAAAACTTCCCATTTCTCAGAATGGCTAATATCATTTCATTCTAACCAACTTCCATCATAAGCTACAATGATTCCTGTGTCTTTACATCGGAAGAAACAAAGAAAGGGAAGAGACTTACCAAACTGACACTGGGGCCCATAGTACCCTACATCACAGTTGCAGGTGTAATTATTGATGGTTTCCACACATTCCCCATGGCCACTGCATGACCAGGGCTGGCAAGAAGCTTTAAGGAGATCAGAAAAAAAGAATTTTAATGAGATTATATTTCAGTACTCATAGTCATTTCTTTAGAAATAATTTTTTTGTCTGAGACTATTTTAATAAACAGGAAAGGTTTATTTGTACATTATTGCATTTTTTGCATAAAAATCATATGTTAAAATTTTTATTTATGGAATATACTAGGCATATAGCCATAGACAATTATTTGCTTTTAGAATGAAATTACTGATACTAATACTCCATAACATTTATAATGAAACTTAGTAGCATACATTGAAACTCTTGAAATTACTTGTTTTTTAATGTAACAAGCAGTTAAATCATGACCTGACCTTAATTGTTTCTGTGGGCAATCATTGCTTGGTAATCCCTTTCTTTATAGAAAGCACTAAGATTAAAAATCCAAACTTGCTAAAATAATAAAGCCCAAATTATAAGAGACCAAATTAACTATGTTTCACTGTTAAAATATGACTTGGAAAAATTCTATTTTGGAATTGTTATATGAGATTTTATAAAAGTTTTCATATACCGAAGATAGTGCAATGTTTCATTATATAGAATTATATAAGATTAGGCCAAGAAGGAAACACACAGCACCAAGCTCCCTACTTCGCAATGAGGAGACTAAGGTGACGCCCCCAACTGGCCCCAGCTCTCTGCTTCCACTCCCCGGCCCTATCAGGGGCACCAATTGTCTCGTTCTTCCTCCTTACTTCCCATACATACTTATCACCATGATGTAACTTGATTTAGGGCTATAGTTTTTGGGTGTAGGGACTTGCTTACACATCAAAAGTGCTCGGAAGTGCCATGATTCAAGCTTCTATGGAGGACTGGAAGTATTTTAGAATGAACTAGCAACTGTTCTCAGTCCTCAGCATTTCTGTGGGGTTAATCTGGTTATTCTCTTAACTCTGGTCCTTCCTGAATCTGAGGTAGCGGAGCCGTTGGTCACCCCCTACCTGTGTAACAGAGGGCTGCCTTCGGTTTGTGGCAGGCATCGTCGTTCCATTTTCCCGCGTCTTTGGGCCTTTTGATGTAGATCTCCACGCAGTCCTCCTTGCTCTTCTTGTTGTTGGGCTCCCCGTCGCCCCAGTTCTCCGCTTCTTTAGTAAGAGACTTGTTGGTTCCCACCCACGTCCATATCCCTCCCACCTTGCGGATTCCTATCCAGTAGTAAGAACGACTGAAAGGCAGCGTCTTCTCCAGGTACTCGATTTCCCCCTTGTTCTGTATGGCAACCAAATCCGTGTAATTTTCTTGGCAGAACTTTCTAGCCCTTGCCCAGTTCATGGGTTTTTCAGAATAATGGTAAGTCCAGCAGTTGGTTCCATGATATGCCAGGAAATCTGAAAGACATCAGATTGTGAACTATGTAGACTCACATGATGTTACAGCTGAAAAGAACCTAGCCCTAATCCAGGCTGGGCCTACAGTGTAAGTACTCATCTCAGGATCCGAGAATAAGTCGTTTGCAGATTTGAAGTAGAATCTAGACCTTCTAGCTTGAAGATAGAATGCTTTTTACCCATGGGTCTATTTCAGACAAATTTGGTAGCTTTCTAGATTTATTTTCACAATATTTTTTCTCAAAATTCTTTCAATTGAAGTTTAAGCAACATATTTTAGAAATTCATATTTCTTTTTCTTAGTGGCTGTCAATCATTTAAAGTATAATATCAAATAACTCTAAAATTTACAATCTACTTTTTTATCCTGGGATAATTTCAGGAAGGCCAACATATATATATATATATATATATATATATATATATATATATATATATATACCCAAGGGAGAAGCAAAATAAAGACAAGAAGAACAATGACATACTGTTAAGTAATCTCTTTCATATCAAAAAGATAATATGTTACCACAGAAAGAACTGCCTCTGGGAAAGTCTCTATAGACAACCCAAGCCTTATATATCTAATTGCACAATAAAAAAAGAACAATTTACAAAACCAAGTGATGTAGGATTACGACATACCATGTTCTAGACATGAGGATATTCAACTGATGGTGTTTAATAAACATATGGTGCTTCAAATGTGAGGGCTTTGAAGAAACCTAATTAAACACATAATTACATAATGACTCCATAATAATGTACACCATTCTAAGCATGGTGTGATCTGTGCAAGCCACTATGATACAGTAAGGTAAAAGTTTTCATAGCCATCAACATTTACGAGTTTTTACTGTGCAGGGCAGGTACACTGTAAAAATATCAAAAAGAATACAGATTCAATTCTTACAGTTTCCTAAGGATTCTGAACAAAGAATAACAGATGGAAAAAATACATAATCTTAATCAAATCAAGTATACCAGAAATGAACAGAAAACGTAGAAACAGATATGATTAATGGGTAAAGAACATCATAAAATAAACACTTTGAGCGGAGTTTTGAAGGAACATTCCACTAGACTATAAGTTATAAGGGGGAAGAGACTGTCGTGTCCCCTGCTGTGTCCTCAGTGTCTAGAATAGGGTTTGCTGCTGCAGGGACTAAGAAAATACTTGTTGAATGAAACAGCACTAGGTTCCCATGTGGCACAAGGCAGGCATGGTATAAGGAATGTGTGAGGGGCAGAGTAAGGATGTTTGTTTGGCCAGAGCTGAAAATCCAAGCTAGGAAGTAAGAAGAAGGAGCTTAGTTAATAAATGGGAAGGAAAGCTCGAAGCTATTACTGGAAAGTCTTCAAAATTCAGACATAAAACTTGTCACATCAATGAAAGAAGGACCAAAAAGATATAAAGCCCTTAAGGAGCTCGCACTATAATTATAGACATGATATTGATTCACACTGAACTATTAATAAAAAATAGAAAATAGAGTGCTAAATATTTGGTACAGATTGTAAGTGCCTTATTAGTGATTTCTTAATTAACTTTACTCCTTCATAATTGAAGGCTTTTGTGGGACTGTCATGATCGGAACCCTACAGCCAGGGATATGGCAGGTAAAAAAATTCTAACTTCCTAACCTCCTAGGTTTCTGGGGAAGAACTAAAGGTAAGAGTAAGAAAAGAGATGCTCATAGAAAGGATAGAATTAACAACTATCTACCTAATAATATTCCCTGCGACTATGTACACTCAGTAGACATTTAAGAAAAATAAACACACGTAAAAAAGGCTTAGCAATATATAAATATCATAACATACCACAACAGAGCATTGTGCAGACCCACAACTTGAAGATGTTCCATAAGTCCCTCTGAGTGCCCTGACATTTCCATAGAAACATCTGCAAACAAAACACAAAATTGTACTTATACTCTTAAACCACACGTTTGCAGCACTTTGAGGTGATACTACAACTTTCTTAATATTCGAAATAAAACACACATGTCTGCTACTAAATCTGCTACAGTAATAGATTTCTCAGGCATTGGGGGAAAAGTAGCTTCAAATTTACATCAAAACTGATGCAGAGTTTTGTTGTTTTATTTTATTTTCATGTTTTAGTGTCAAGTTGCTAATCATCACTGCTTTAATTTTTTTCTACATTTTAGTAGTTTTTGTACCTGCTTTCCTTCTGAGCTGTTAGGTCAAACTATTTAATATTCAGCATGTATATTTTTAAAAGTGTTCTTAGTACTTAATGAACTATTGATGTTTATATTTAATGTTATAACCCCACACTTGACCATAATGTGTCAATGCCTCAAATACCTAAAAAAACGAGATAGCCAAACAGACACCAGCAAAGAAAAAGCAGGTCATTTTTTTTCAAATAAAAAGAAATACACATTTTAGCAATTAAAATGACAAAATCACAGCTCTTCTGCACATCTTAAAACCTTATTTTCTGAAGTATATCACTTCTCAGGTAAACACATTATTTAGTTGTAAAAGTACTGATTTCACCAGTACCTCTCCGCAAAAGTCCCACCAGGGGCAAAGTTAAGGAGAGGAAATCAGCACATTGAGAGGAAAGATTCTAGGAACACTTTTACAGACTCTGAGAGCATTTTTAGTTTCTATCTTTCTTAACCAAAAATAAAATGGGTTGCCCCTTGCCACCTGCATCTACAACCCCAAGAGTCTCTGAGTATCTGAAATCATTTCGACTGAAAGGCTCACCATGGCTTTGCTTGGTCCTTCCCTAGTCGTCCGCAGCCCTTCCACCTGTGGACTCAGCACCACGGGTCTCTGGGCCCTTGCCCAGGGGAGTCTGCTGTGCTGCAGGGAGGCCACACTGAGTGTCACCAGAAAGGCTTGCTTTCTTTCATTTCTCTAACCCAGTCCCACATCCTCCCCCCTCCTTCACCCTCCCCTTCCTCCTCCTCTTCTCTCTCCTCCTTCCCCACCCCTTTCCTAGACTGGCCTCCATCACCTCTCCTGAGAGAAAACGAGCTTCTGGCCAGGAAGATGTTGACTAGATTCTCTCTTCCTTCCCACCTTCCCTTCTTTTGTCTTTCCATCCTTCCTCCTCATCTTTCTCTCCTCCTCCCCCTCCCCTTATTGTTGTTGCTCTTTTTTTCCTTCCTCCTCTTCTTTTTCCTCCTCCACCTTCCCATTCTTCTCCTCTTCTTCTCCATCTTCTTGTTCTTCTTGTTTTGTTCTTGTTCTCCTTCCCGTCCTCCTCCTTCTGTTCCATCCCCATCTACTTTTTCATAAATACTGGGCTAACTCTTGGCTACCTGTGGTAGATGGCCCCTGGAAATTGCAAACAACACAAGTCAAAACTGTGTTTTGGACACATTTATGACGCCTGCCAAACTTCAATAGCGCTCACTAGCACACCTGACCAATTTCAGTTCCTTCTCGTCCCTCTTTCCTTGCTCACCACCTAGTGGAGGTCCTTGTTAATGGCACTGCCTAAAGCCCTGAAGAGAGCTTTTTGTCCTTGTATTCCTGGAGTGTAACACGTGAAGGAGATGAGACTGCATATGAAGTTAAGGCAGGTATGATGAAGGACAATCAGAAGAAAGAGTCACTGACATAATCAGATTTTCATTTTTAGAAAGATAATAATAGTAACAATAATAGCTATAGAGCTCAGCCCCCCATAATTATTGCTTTATTTAATCTTTAGAACAGCATTCCACTGTAGCTACTATTATTATCCCCATTTTAGAGTCTCAAAGAGGTTAAGATAGTTGCCTTAGTCACATAGCTAGTGAGAGACACAGTGGGGTTTTGAACCTAGGTCAGTCAGTTCCAAAGCCTGAGCTCTTGATCATTGAGCTGAACTTCTGGCAGGAGTTTCGAAGACATGGCAAAGCAGAGACAAAACTCTCATGGGTCTGAAAGTGTCAATGCTCCTACTATGCCCTGAAAGAAATGTCTGGACTTGTTTTTCTGAGTCCTCTCCTCTACTTCTCTCTTGAACCTTGGCCAATCAGGCTTTCAACCACACCAATACACTGAGATGGCTCCTACCAAGGTCCTACACTTCACTAACACTAAAAACCTATCCCCTATTCTCATTTTATTTCACCAGGAAGCTCCTGTTTTCTTCCTACTTCAATGGCTGTTCCCTCTCTATTTCATGTGTTGAATGTCCCTTATCTCCCCAACCTCCAAACCTTTGGAGAATTCCAGGGATCACTGCTTTTCTCTTCTTTATCTACCCTCACTGACTGGGTGATCCAATCCACTCTCGTAACTTTGACCATCTAAATGCTATTGACTTCCAAATTTATATTTCCAGCCAGGACCATTCCCCTGCAGCCAAATGCCTACTCAGCATCTCCATTTAGTTGTTCAGTAAGCCTCTGATATCTTACATATCCTAAACTGAACTTCTGAATTTCTCCTCAATCCTGGAGGGCTCTTCCCACAGCCATTCCCATCTCAGTAAATTATAACTACTTCCTTCCAGTTACTTAGACCAAAACATTTGGAGTTAACTGAGACTTCTCTCTTTTTCTCACAATTCATATTCAGTATGTCAGCAAATTTTGTTGGCTTTACTTTTAAAATACGTTCAGCATTCAATCACTTCCATTTTACTAGGCATCCAAACCACTATCATCTCTCACCTATATTATTACAAAAACCTCCTATCTGGAATCTATGCTTCTAAACTTTTCCTCAACTTAAGTGGTTCAATTAAACTGTATATCATTCAGGGCCCCAGCCAGAGACATAAAGCATCCTAGATGGGTAAGTTTTTCACCCATTGAAGAGCCTTTAACGGAGGGACCATTTACTGGGCAAGGCTAAGAGAACAAACAAGAAGAAAATGAGGCATCCAGAGACTAGTAATAGCTAGAAGCTGTTGCTACCCCTGGGGGTTGAAGGTTCAAGGAGAGGAAATTGTGTTATTAAAACTCAGTGAGATCTGCAACCCTTGAGGAAAAGCCACCCCTAGGAGCTGTAGTGCAGGGAGGGTACGACTACTTCCAGAGACAGAGCACCGAGGCAGGCAGAGAGTGACTAAGAACTACCCTAACCTCTCTCTCCTCTCACCCTCTGATCTCCCTTAGATGCCTCTTAGTCAAGCCAATTGGAACCAGCCCACCCATGATTGGATGATCAGGCCACGGGAGTCAGCTCCTGGGCCACAGAGCAGGGCAGGATGAGAATGCATGGTGGGTGAGGTAGGCGCTGGTGAGAAAGGGGGAGAAGATAATAAACACCAAACAACAGAGGCCAGACCACGTCACTCTTCAGCTCAAAATCCTCCAATGGCTTCTCAACTCACTCATAATAAAATCTAAAGTCCTTACGCTGCCTTACAGACTTCCAAGATCTGGGCCCCTGCTCCCTAAGCATTTTTTGTCTGAGACTTTCATTCTTTTTTGTAAATTCAGCTCTTCATTTAAAGCAACCCATTGTACTTCACATAGCAATTTTAAATATTGTAGTTGTAGAGGTTTTCAGAATATTAATCCTCTATGTGTCCAGAAGCATAATGTCTTGCACTCGATAAATGTCAGCTAAATCAATGGGTGGATGGATTTCCTTGATTATTACCAAAATGCTGTTGTGGTTTTATCCTTATTTTTAACAAAGACAGTAGGCCTATCTTACTGCTTTGTGCTCCTTAGTAGTGCAAAGAATTTATAAACCACCATCTGACATATATGTGCATATGTGAAGAGAAAAAGATTTTTGTTTCTCTGGGCTTAGACTCTTGGGAGAGAAAAGCTAAAATTTTGGGGTGGAAGCTATACTTACTAGTTCTAACTAAAGGTGGACCAAAAGCTCTTGTCTTTTAGATAACGTTTTTGTATATACAAAGCTCTATTCTAATCCCATGGTGCTAACACTGAGAATTGTCCTAATTCTCACTTCTGTGCTTCCCACTTACCCATGTCCATTCGACTTGGGAACCTCTTTTCCTCTGGATAAATTTGATCTGTTCTATTCTCTCTTTTCATACATGAGAAAACCAATATTCACATTCTCCTGTTTTGAGCTGATGGCTCATGTGTACATATTTCAGTCCTACATGAAAATAGCCCTAATTAGCAGAATCTGTCTTTGTTTTCTATTTTTTCTTCCATTTTCTCTTAAATAATACTTTTGAGCTAAGATGAAGTATAAAATCCAAGTGAAACCAACTTTACCTATGTTAGTGTTATAGCCACCGTATTTTAGCCTGGGTAACCAAGTCAAAAATTAAACCTTGTTTTCTTAGAAATTTCAGATATTTCAGATCTCGAGAACTTACAGAAAAAAGAAAGAAATTTCAGATATTCTGATTCTTTAATAACAATGAGATTCTTCAGGTGATTTTGGGCTGGGTACATGTCAAGCCTGTGGATTGACACTACCCCGGAAGAGAGAAGACACATATTTTGGGCAGGAAAAAAAAAAAACTATTCTGGCTCTAATCCTGAAGAGTAACTGAGTCTGGAGTGTTAATGAAGGTAAGTTGGTTAACTCGAGCAACTTGGAATTGAGACTGATATGAGGCAAAGACTCCAGGATAAGGACTTGTTTCACTGGTTGGGCTTAATGATTTTTTTAGATTATTAATATTTTTTGAGGCAACTTTCCAGTATCAGTGTAAGAACCTTTATGTATATACACCACTTCATACTCATTAGGATGGCGATAATAAAAAAGGTAGACGATAATAAATATTGGCCAGAATGTGGAGAAATTGGAACCCTTGTGCACTGCTGTGGGATTGTGAAATGGTACAGCCTCTTTGGAAAGGAGCTGGGTGGTTCCTCAAAAATGAAACATAAAGTTATGGTATGACCCCAAAATTCCACTGCTAAGTATTGAAGAGAATTAAAAGCATTAAGTCTACACAAAAACTTGAACATGAATATTTATAACCGTATTATTCATGATAGCCAATAAGCAGAAACAGTCCAAAGTCCATCAGTCGATGAACGGAGAAAGAAAATGTAGTCTGTCCACACAATGAATATTACTCAGCCATAAAAGGGAATGAAGCACTGATCAATGCTACAACATGGACAGACCCTGAAAACATGCTACGTGAAAGGAGTTAGACACAAAAGGGCACACGTTGGATGATTCTATTTATGTGAAATGTCCAGAATAGGCAAACCCATAAAGACAGAAAGGAAATCAGTAGTTGCCAGGGGCTCTAGGGGAGGGAAGAATGGGAAATAAGTGCTAATGGGCACAGGTTTCCCAGGGGATGACAGAAACCTTCTGGAGCTAGACAGTGGTGATAGTTGTACAGTCTTGTACATTTTAAAAGGGTGAATTTTATGGTATGTGAGTTTTATCTAAATAAAATAAAATTTTTAAGAAAGAGTCTGTACAAAGAGATAAATATAAACATATTTATTATCAAGCTTTATAGTGCTATATCAAATACAATAGGTCCAAACTGACATAGTTTAAATAAATACATACTTTAAAAAAACTGTAAAATATTTTAAATCATAATTTAAAATACCTTATAAAACCCGAATTCCAACCACATTTATATTTCACATTATTTCTAATGCAGTATATATAAATATTTACATTTGAATAATTTCAGAGAAAATAATAATTCATTCATATGTAACCTGATCACAATAGTTGTTCTCTCTTTCTCTCTGTCTCTTATTTCCTGGAGTTCTGCCCCGTAAAAAACCTCCGCTGTTCTGATCCTCATCATGCTCCACGTTAACTGTTGGTCATGTTTACTGCTCAGCACGTCTCTGAAACCTTCCTTTTTTATACGAGCTAAGTTACTGGGAGTGTGGGAGAGTTTTGATTCTCACACTCTGAGGCTGGAACAGCCTTGGCAATTACTGAACGGGAATTTCTCACTGCCAGTGATCAAATGGCAACTGAAGATTCCTTAGGAATTTTAAAATCGGCTTATAAAGAAACATAAATACTTGCTCACACAGGCTTCCCCCTCTTCCAGAACACACTGACATAGAGAATAAAACAAGTAGAGAATAATTATCAGATATTTTTGCTTTTTAAAAGTCTACTAGATGAATCGATTACATGATGAGTTCCTAGTGTGGATTTAAAATGTTATGTAATATACAAAAATTATATTTACATATCACGTCTGACAAACATCTTTGTAGGAATGCAAAGCACAGCCATGTTTCTACATGTTTTTTTCAACGAAGACATTCATAAAATTGTACCTTCATTTGTTTGCATTTATGTATGGTTTTATCAAAGCAGAACATTTGGTCTCATGAAAGTTTTTCATCATGGAAACCACACATTCCTGAAAAAATACCTGACAGTATACAAACCCTCCATTCAGTTTTTACTCTCCTGATACTACAGTGTTTTTAAAACAACTATAGCAAAACACTCATAACTGTATACTAGTTAACATTACACCTTGCTAGGGGACAATATTTGCCCTTTTTTGAAGTAAATTTACTACAGATGTAACATAATTTAAGAAACAAGGGTAAGGAACTTTTACCCTATCATAGTTCACAACACCTACAAACTTTTTAAGTCCGTACTACGCATGCACTGAATTGAGAATTCTGAAAGATTATACTACATTCACTTCAAGTAAAACAACCAGTCTTCAAGAACCCTTTAAAAAGCATTAAATCCCATAGGGATAAAAGCAATTAAGGCTGTGCTTAGTAATCCTTGCACAGAACATTAAGTAAGATTTGCACCATTTACAAAGGCAGCCCCCTTCCCCAAGCACTCACCTATGGACATTAAAAATTTGTCATTTTTTCAAGTTAGAATACTTTTGGGCCAATTTGTTTCCCCCTCTTGACACTTATTATTCATCCCCATGACAGCAACTATGTAATCAACAGTTGAAACACCGATAGGGGCAAAAGAAAGAAACAAAGCCCCAAAATACTGTTTCCCCACTGAGATTTCACAGTGAGTAAGGGAGAGTGAGAAAAGGAAATCTGAGATTCCAGACTCTTGGCCTCTTCATCTTTGCTACTTTCCCTTCAGTAGCCAGCACTTTCTTGATCCTGAGACTAGGAAAGAGAAAACGGAGTCTTTTCGGTGGAAGGCTGGCCTCGTCCACAGGATCCATCGAAGTTGTGGTGGGGGCCTCGATCCCGGCTGTAAAGGCAGTGGGTACGGTAGGCAAGAAGGGCTGGAGACCCGAGGAGAACTCTGTCTCTGCCATCTTCAGTGTATGACCCTAGTTCCCTGGATGCACCTGTGTTCCTGGAAATATAAGCATGCGTGTCACGAGAACACTTAATATTCTGCATACTGATAGCGACAACAAAATGCACCTCCTAGCACAGACTGCTGCACACACTCTCACTGGGGTAGTAAAAGTATGAACATCAGAATCTATTCAGTTAGGGCAGTGAAACTATTCTGCATGTTACTAATGCCGGCTACAGGTCCACCATTACACATCTGTCAAAAGCTACAGAATGTACAATGCAAACCGAATCCCGCTGTAACCTGTGGACGTTATGTGGACATTAACCAGTAATAACGTATCCATATTGGCCCATAAGTCCCATAAGTTGTAACACTAGTGCAAGATGTTAATAATAGGGGAAATTGGAAGGGGGCAGTGAGGAGGGATGTTGGAACTATCTGTACTTTCTGCTCAGTTTTTCTGTAAACCTAAAACTACATGCAAAAAAATATTAATTTAAAAAAAGTTTATTCAGAAGCATTTGGCCCTTTCAAATTCTTGCAAAGCAAAGTAGAATGGTTAAGAACACGGATTCCAGAACCAGACTGCCTGGGTTTAAATCCTGGCTACCACTTGCTAGCTTTGAGATTTCAGACAAGTTGATCTGTTTCTCTCTGTGTGCATCATTTTCTTCATCCATGTGATGAGGGATATAGGAGTAGCCTCTATCTCATGCAGTTCCTAGCCTACAACAGTTACTAGGACATGCTAGGTGCTATATAAGCATCAGCTATCATCATCACTATTATCTCTCATAAATAAAATAACTCAATAAAGCGAGATCCTTTTTCTCTCTTCTCCTTCTACAAAGAAATGAAACAACTTTCTAGAAAATACTATGAAGGTGGTGATTCTGGCCCCCTTCCTGAAATTGTCAGGTTTGGAGGATTCAAGGAGAAATAGAACATGTAGAGAGGACACTTCTCTTATAACCATAAGAGATTTCCAAGTCTTACCTGATTCTTTTGAACTTAAATGAGGTCAGGAGGCATTTGGTAGTTTCCCTCTGATTCAAGGTTCTGGCAGCTGCTGTGGAATACATGAGAGCACTAAATAAAGCACTGTTTTCCAACACAAAGAGAGAAGAATGTGTAGAATGTTCGATGGCATGCATTGTACAAGAATACAACTTACCTGGAAGGAACGAATTTCTTTACTGTAAGAGAAAGAAAACTGTTAATTCAGACTACAGGACTTTTAAGGTCATATCAAATCCAGACACTTGATTCGTCGGGGGTTGCAAACACAATGCTTTAAGGCCTCTGTGATAATCAGAGCACAAGCACCGCTTGGTGGTAATTAGGGTAAAAGACAAAGCGCACATCCCTCAGAAGGGCACAGCCGCTTCCTCACACCACCTAATAGTTACAGGGTCATCTTGCCAGATTCAGCTGCTAATTTTTCATGAAAAGTCTGAAATCTGAATTTTTATGTGAAATTTCCTATGTTGTAAATGTCAGAACTTAACTCAAAAATGTTTAAGTACTCTGAAGGCCAGATGAACCATGAGTGTGGTCAGACGTGCTTGCATATTCCTCATGAGATACTCCCAAATTTAAGCCTGTATTCCAAACAAATATTTTAAGGAAGCATTTTATCCCTTTTCCTGAGATCACTAATCATGGCAGTCTCATTGCACAACTCCCGGGGACACCATAAAATTTAATGTGAATAACATCTGCCCCAGAGTTGTACAAAGTTAGCACAACTCATGTTTATTTTCCTAAAACTCTTAGGAAATATGTACAACTTGTAGTTGTACTACAAACTCTTTTCCTAAGACTTCTAATTAAGCAATTATACTGTAGTCTATTAATGTTTATCTAATAACTAGACTCTAATTACTGTTTAAATGTTTAAGACAGACTATGACTCATCAATGAGAAAAAATATATTTTCAAAAACATTTTTGGAGTACATTCTTAGACTCCCTCACCTTTCTTCCGCAAGTATTTCAGAAGGAAGAAGAGAAATGATGTTAATGTCAGGATAGAGGTTCCAGCAACAGAAAGCCCAGTTATCAAGGTATTGGACTCAGCGGGAGCTAAGGAAACAAGAGGGAAAGAGCTGTCATGAGAAGGAGTTGACTTTAAAGTCTTTCTGTCCTATCCATTTAGCCTTTTCTCTGCACATGGATTACTAGAAGCAGAAGAGCCACCTAGTTCAATACGTGAAGCAGAGATGTTGCATTAAAGGCCTTTTCGATTTGCCCCAAACCACCTTGGAGGCGCTCTCCCCCCACTGCCAGGCAGAACTCTAATTTGCCAAGCTCTTTCACAATACCACACATACTTTGGTTAACACTGCACTCGCTTGTGATTGTGTGTGTGTTCTCTCTCTCTCCACCCACGCCTTCTCTTTCTCTCTCTCTCATTTTCCATTTCCCCCTCCTCCTTTCCTCTCTAGGTCTCCTTTTTCCCACTTTCAGATTTCTACCCATTCCGTCAACATGCCACCTCTGTTTTCTCTCTATCCCATACAACTAAATATTCACAACTTTTTAACCTGGGAAACCTTTCTGGTTTGGACATAATGGATAGCTAATTACCGTAGCAAGACAGCTCCCCTTTCCCTCTTTAGTCCCCCAGACAACCAGCATCAATCAACGTATCACCTTCACAGGTAGGCAGCATTCCAGACCAGTGTCCTGTGGCACCACATGTCAGAGTCACAGAGCCATTGAGTGTCCACCCTTCAGGACATGCAAACTTGCACGCGGTGCCGAACACAGGTTCCCCACTGCAGCTCACGTTGATCTTCCCCAGAGCTGCCAGGCTTGAACACTGTACGGCTAAAAAGGATAGGTAGACAGGTGGGGGTTAAGAAAAATCTACTGGAAAACTTCTAACACTGGCTTTAAAAGGCACCGATACATGTAACTTATAAGCATTACTTCATTTTTAGCATGTAGAAATTTAGGATCAAGCCCCTTGGAGCAACCTAGGTTCAGAAACTTATGAGGTATTTGAGCTGTTCCCCAAAAGTCTGAACTCAGTCCTACCTTGGCAGGAGGGGACCTCCTGTGTCCACTGTCCCTGAGATGTGCACTCAAGTTGAGCTGATCCATGTAATTCAAAGCCTTGCTCACAGCTGAAGGCACAAGTAGACTTGTAGGTGAATTCTCCAGTAGGAGAATGAGTATAAGTCACCAAGCCCCTTGGGGGTGGGTGGACAGCATCACATTTCACAGCTGGAAGACAGGAGAGAACACTTTGGTGGTTTGTTTACATCAGGGAGCAACAGGTTTCTCAAGGTAATCAAGCCCCTAAGCTCTTCAATAGGTTTTACCTTAAAATCAAATAAAAATAAAGGCGGTACCTTCGCATGTGGGCTTCTTGCTGTCCCACTCCCCTGTGGGGCCACACTGGAGCCTTTCGGATCCCTTCAACACAAATCCCTGCTGACAGGAGAACTCGCAGCTGGATCCACTTTGGAAACTTCCAGAAACACTGGGATGACAACTCATGTTCCCTCCCTCTGGGCTGGACAAGGCTGTGCACTGGAGAGCTGAGACATCAAAATGATGGTCAGAAAATATCGCGGTGCATCTAGAGAGTGCTTGGTGTTTGATGAGTGACCCCAGCTCATGTGCGACAAAGCAACACTCAGAGAACTCAAGAGTCTTCACTATTCCCTGGATAACTGGGAAGGTGGCTGCGTTGTTTTGAATCCCAATCGCCTCACTGATAATGGCACTAATTAAAGGACAGCCTTTCACAGGGACATTGGTTCCTGAGCACTGTTCTCCTAACATGCAAAACGAGTTAGGGTCAAGAGAAACATTGCGTGTAGTCAGGGCAACTTAAAGGTCCTGCATGCTTACACATAGTGCCAAAAAGAAAGGGCTAGAAGAAGACACCCATGTAAAATTTGTCTGCTTACAGTTTGCTTTTGGTGTTGCAACTTTTTGTCACTGGAAATCATTCTGTGCTACCTTTGGCTAGGTGAACGTCAGTGCCTAATAGTAAAGGCTGCTTGTTTTCCGTATCCTTGCTCTTGCTTTAAAGTGAATTAAATTTTAGTGCTTATGGATGTATCGATACTAAGTCTGTAACTGACACCGTGCTTGAAGCATTTGCATCACTGCTAGTTATCAGCCATTTCAGAAGAAAAGTATGACAAGAGTTTTAGTTTCAAGTCATGTTCTCATTATTCTGTTTTTTAAAATTTCTAATATGATTTCCTTTAAGAATTCTGCCTACTCCATGCCAATGTCTATAATATAAAGTGATATTAGCACAGTACGATTAAGAAACCAGCAAAGCATTCACTCTTACTACATACAGTCCTTTCCCTCGGCAAGCACTGGTTCTTTTAAGTGAATCTCAAAGATGTAAGATGAGTGTTGCTCACCAAATCTGATTTCTATAGTCGACGTGGGCATCTGATTTCATTTTCACTGCCCAAGTTTGAAGATTGCTGCTCTTTAAGAAAGGACAGTGTAAAGGAAAGGATCTTGGGCTTACCTTCACAGACTGGGATCTGCTGTGACCACTGCCCTTGCGCGGTGCATTCAACCTGGGCTGGCCCCTGCAGCATGAAGCCTTCCTCACAGGTGAACTTGCAGGATGACTTGAAGGAAAACTCTTCAGCAGTGGAGCTGCTACAGTTCACAGAGCCATTCCGAGGCTGGCGGATAGCACTGCATGTCACAGCTGTAACACATACATGTACCCATTCATGTTAGCAGGTCTGGCTTGCCCATTTCTAGTATGGACTGAGAAAAGGAAAGCTCATGAGTCTTTATGTGGAGCGACTGTACCTTTACATGTTGGCCTCTCGTTGTCCCAATTCCCAGATGAGGTACACTGAAGGCTCTGGGCCCCCATCAGTTCAAATCCTTCCTCACAGTCAAATGCACAGGTTGTGTCCCACGGTGAGCTGTCAGGACTTCGCCAACAGTTCATGATCCCATTGGCAGGAGTTGTCAAAGCATCACACTCGACCACTGGGGATTGAAAAGAGGCCATGAATTGTACAGAAGAATGCTGTTTTCACTTTCTGTTGAATTGGAGTTTATAACAGGGTGAGGAAGCTGCCTTCAAAGGGTAGATCCCAAAGTCCTGTGCCCATTCTTGGGGACATGCATACCCAAAATAAAGCTTTGGCTTTTTTCAAAATTGATATTTCTATCTTCTCTGATTAGCTTTTACTTTGACTATGATGAGAGGTCTCTGATCTATTTTATCATTTACATAAAGGAAAAATGAAGAAAATAATAGACTCTAGTTCAGGATTTGTGACTAGTCTTGATAAAAACAATCCTGACATACATGGACATTCATTTATTTTAGCTCAGCAGGACCTGAAGGATTGATTTTTTTTTTCTGGCCTCAGGTCCAGAAAGATAAGATTGAGAGAAAAAAAGCAATATTAAGACCGATTGATTATCATGATCTTAAGTTAGTCCCACTGCATAGAAAAGTGAAATAGGGAAAGACAATGAGAAAGTCATTAAGATTTTTAGAGTTTCACTGCTTTATGGTCTCCCTCACAAATCACCAGAGCCTTGGATACACTCATTTGAAACAGAATAAAAGCCTTTCTCAAACCAAGCACATACTGGATTGGTCATATATATATTGGCTGAGAGAACCAAGTTTTATTAAAAACAAGAAAATGAACTTTCCCTGGAGCTTTGGAAATGTGATCAGTTGGATAAAAAATGGAGGCAATGAGGGATGAGTTGGAGAATGTTCTGTGCATTCTGGGAGAGATTTACCATTGCAGGCTGGAGTGGGAGCAGTCCATTCTCCGGAGGATGTACACTGCATGGCCTCCGTGTTGCTTGGCACGTAGCCCCTTTCACAGCTGACCCAGCAAGAAGAATTGTAGCTGAAGTTCCCGAATGGGTGAGTGCAAACCAGGCTTCCATGCTCAGGGTCTTCCTGTGCTTTACAGGTCACAACTGAAAAAGAAACCCAAATCAGTGCTGCTCATCTCTCACCTTATGTAAGTGGGAGGAACACTGGGAACTATAACTACACTTTATTGAATGTTTCCTGTGTGCCAGGCACTATGTAACCATGTCCTATGAAGTCGGTACTATTATTATCCTCATTTTATGAGAAGAAAGCTATGACCAAGAGTTTAAATTCCTTGCCAAGGTGCTGTAATGAATAACTGGCGAATCTAGGGTTTCAACCCAGAAGGGTCTGACTTCGTAGTCACAGCTGTTAACCACCAGAGTATACCATATGCAACAGGGTAGAGAAGACATGCAGTTCAAAGCCAGCAAGGACACGAGATGGTGCTACCATCTAAGTGAAGGAAGAGGTGAGAACAAGACTTACCCTGCTCACACTTGAGTCCACTGAAGCCAGGGTGGCACTTGCACGTGTAGTTATTGACGGTCTCTATGCATTCACCATGGCCACTGCAAGACGCATTGGTACAGGCAGCTGAGGAAAACACAATTCATGTTGGTGAGGGTTGTCATTGCACTTATAATGAGTTCTTTTGAACTTAGGATCAACAGTGTGCAACAAAGACATCAGCAATGATAGCGAATTCCAGAGATTCCAACTGAAGTGAAGTTTACGAAATGCCAAATCTGGGTTTCAGGCTTATCTATTTTAAATCTTGATGTTAAGGTACAGATATCTGAAGTGGAACTAAGTGTAGCTGCCACCAAGTATAGAAAATTCCTTTATCAGAAACTCTGAGGACAGTACTCCTACTACAAATAAACAAATAACTAAAATATGTATGGTGTGTGTGTTCTCTCTCTATATAGAACGATATATATGCCTATAGTGTATGTATACATATATGCATACATTCTTGCCTACATCCACACAAAGATACAAAAAGAGATACTTTAGCACTTACACAGAATGTCTTCAAATCATATCTTTTAGAACTCATAATCACCGCCACAGAGACCCATGTTTGCACACTATAACTTTGTCAAGGTGCCCGCCCGCTGCTGCCTCAAGCCCCTACCTGTGTAGCACAGGGCATGCTTCTTCTTGCTGCATCTCTCATCGTTCCACATGCCCGTGTCTTTTTCTCTCCGGATGTAGATTTCCACGCAGTCCTCTTCGTTTTGCTTATTGTTGGGTTCACCTGGAGCCCAGTTGGTGGCCTCTTTGGTCAGAGGTTTCTTGGTTCCTACCCAGGTCCACACATTATTGATTTTTCTGATTCCAATCCAGTAATAACTTGGTGAATAGCTTAATATGGAGTTTAGGTATTCAATCTCTTCTTTGTTTTGAATTGCGACCAGGTGTGTGTACCTCTGCTTACAATACTCACTGGCCTCCTCGTAAGTCATGGTTTCTGTGGAGGCGTTGTAAGACCAGGCTCCACTCTCCTTAATGAGAAGCACTAGGGGAGGAAATAGAAAGGAAATGGTAGGGTTTAGTCCTACTATGGGTTAACTCCGTTAAGCAGGCTTTTTATTGTCTTATTTTTGCCCACTGTGGCCTTTGGAATGACCCAAACTTTTTTCACTTTTTCAAAAGTAAGAAAAAGAGGTATGTATGAAGAAACTGCTACTTATGGTATCTCTTTTGTGACTGGCCATCCATTAGGTGCTTTACCTGCACTCACCCACCACAACCTAATAGTATACCCACTTTAGTAGCATAATAATCAGGATGACTAAGCTTTCTTGAGCACCTAATATGCACCACCAAGTACCGTATGAGGCACTTTACGTGACCCATGATATCGAATCTTCATAATGCATCTGGGAAATAGGTCATTTATGATCGATGATTTACAACTAAGGAAGCAGAAACACTAAGAAATAAATCGCCTCTAGCCAAGGGCAGAACTTATTGCAGGTAGCAGTCAGGGATCCTGCTAGACATTCTGCAATGCATGGGACAGCCCCAGACAAGAAAGAATGCTCCAGTCTGAAATGTCAGTGGTACGAGGATGAGAAACTCTGGTCTCACTAATAACACTGACTTACCACAAGTGAGAGCAGAGAGAAGCTGTGATACAATCATGACTTCAAGAGTTCTTTTCACCAAAAGATTAGACTTGAAGTACTTTCCTGGGGAGAAAAAGTACAAAATTGATTACAGAAGGAAATCCTGGGTAGCCAATTACATCATTCTACCGTGATGTTTAAGGCAGCACCATTAGATTTAAGGTAATAGGTTCCAGTGCCACAATCTTTGCTTATTTTAAAGAAGTTTAATCACATGAATAAATACAAAATTTAAGATTTTCATCATTTAAGGCAAAGAGAAAAGATAAGTTTTAACTACAACACAATAAGAGTTTGTACAGATCTGATATTTATAGAAGGCTTTTTGCATATCTGTTCATATTAATAAATCTATGTTTCATGGCCCAAGGCTGCTTTTGTAAAGAATTCTGTACTTACTGTTTTTAGGGAGTGATTGTTTGAATGTCAGGTTCCTCAGGTGTGTATCGCTACTGCGTCTGTCTCAGGCCAGTATAATAGTTCTGATGTGAAGTCAGCCAAGAAGAGCTGAACATTGCTTCTGCTGAAGCCCTTTTGTAGGAGAGATTGCTTCCTGTGAATAATGGGAGGATGTTGTCCAAATCCAGTAAAGAGGAAATCCCCACCGGCAACCAAAAACTTTCCCGGGAATATCCACAACGCTTAAAATTACAATGATGTCAGAAACTTTATCCCTTGAAGCTAATTCTCCTTTGTCCATGCCTTTATATTTTATTAAATAATACATGTAATTTTATTAATATGACACAAATGCATGACTTTTAAATTCTAATAAAATAAAGTCTCTGTCTTTAAAAAGTCTTAAAACATTTTATTAGATAAAACATAGTTTATCATAATTATGGTAGTAATCAGAATTTCATAAAAATAAGCAAACTAAGAATAGGTTTGTCATCCATGGTCTACTACCCTCCATTTCCCATCCATAGCAATCAGTAACAAGTCAACACTCACTTTTTCTTTCTTTGTCACCTGTCAACTCAACACATTTAATGGGCACTATCTCATAGGGGAATGAATCATAAGGCAGATATTAATTCTCAGATGCTGTGAACCAGTTATACCTAAATTATTAAAAATAATATCTTCCACTCAAATTCTTGAAATAATGCCTTGTTTTTTAAAAATATGAAAAATAGGAAACAGATTTAGGTGTTTATGCTTGGAAAACATTCATGGTTTCTTGAGAAAAAAGATAAAAATTATATATACTCATATTTAATTGATCCAAATTTTGTTTAAAAATTTAAAAAT
>NW_012151507.1:3023415-3042740 GCF_000956105.1 Propithecus coquereli
CATTGTACCACTCTGTATGGCCTGTGTACCCATAGCTTAGCCCACTAATAAGTGAAGGTATTTGGTTTTCCATTCCTGTGTTACTTTACTTAGGATAATGGCCTCCAGTTCCATCCAGGTTGCTGCAAAAGACATTATTTCATCCTTTCTTACGGCTGAGTAGCATCCCATGGTGTGTATGTACCACATTTTCTTTATCTACTCCTCAGGTCTTATGTTTATGCATTTGATCAATCTTGAGTTAATTTTTATATATGGCAAGAGATAGGGATCCAGTTTCATTCTTCTGCATGTGGCTACCCAATTTTCCCAGCACCATTTATTGAATAGGGCATCCTTTCCCAAATGTATGTTTTTGTCTGCTTTGTCAAAGATCTGTTGGTGGCGGGTATTTGCCTTTATTTCTGGGTTCTCTATTCTGTTCCATTGATCTATGTGTGTACAGTACCATGTTTTGGTTACTATTGCCTCATAGGATAATTTGAAGTTGGGTAATGTGATTCCTCCAGTTTGCTTAGTGTTGAAAAATCCAACTTTTAACTAACGATTTATACCCCCACTTCCCAGTCTCTTACATTATCCAGATACTGACCTTATTTCAAGTCTTTATCCCACTTTACATAGCTAAAGGCAGTGGTGTTGCTTAATAAATGTAGAAGAGTAAACACTCACACAATGTATATTTAGAGTTTAGGGAAGGATGTGAAACTGGGTTAATATGTAATCTGTATATATTTTATTTTTAATAAATTGTGAATAATAATTTGCAATTTAAAAAAGCCTGGTCAAATGTATGGTCAAATCTTAAAACAAAATTTATCTGACATATTAATAAAGTACCTAATAATTATTTTGGAAATAAAAATTAGTCAAATAGCACTAGATAGCCACATTCATTATTGTGAATTTTTCGTAATTAAATTCACAATTTCTTCCCTTTTTTTGTAGTTCAAAGATATCTAAAAATAGCCTCAATGGTGATATATCCCTATTTCATTTAAAAATATAGGTCCTGGGCCCCTAT
Organism: Propithecus coquereli; assembly: GCF_000956105.1. Classification (NCBI taxonomy): domain Eukaryota; kingdom Metazoa; phylum Chordata; class Mammalia; order Primates; family Indriidae; genus Propithecus; species Propithecus coquereli. Next base: position 3,024,440 of record NW_012151507.1, read on the forward strand.
TTATAATCTCTAATGTTTATTGAGTGCTTACTATATGCCAGGCCCTGTTCTGAGCATTTTGCATGCTCATCTATATGATTATTTAATCCTCATAACAGCTTATGAAATAGGTACCTTTATTATCCCCATTTTACAGATTAGGAATTTGAGGAACCAGGGATTTTACCTGTCTCATCCCAAAGCACAGAGCTAAGGGTTGAAACCAGGCAGTTCATCTCCAAAGTCCACTCCCTTAACTGCCACCCCAAACCATGATCTCTTCTGCTGTTACGCCCCGCACTGAGGTTCCCTGTTCTGCCTCCCCTTTCCCTCTTCTTTCTCAGGCCCCCTTGACCATCGCAGCTCTCCACTGAGAGGGCTGCGTCCTGGGTTCTGGGACATGGGGCAGGAAGGGACCCGGGGCAGTGAGCAGTAGGAAGAGGATGCAGCGAGGACGGGCCCTGGGTCCCAGTGTATAGGGAGAAGTAGACGAGGGAAAAAACAAGCAGGCCAGGCCGAGCTATGCCTGCGTGAAGTTGTTGACCCCAAAGCTCCTGATTCAAAAGCAAATTCTCTCTAAGGCAAAAGGGCAAAATGATTATTTCAAATTTACATTGAAAAAGCTTCAGGAAGAGAACCCAATACCAGAAGGAAGGATAAGAGAAATAAGGAATGGGAGAGATTGGTGAGTATAGGTAGTTTATATGTAGATACAATTTAAATGTAATTTATATGTTATATGTTATATGTGTGTGTGTGTGTTTTAACCAGAGTTATGTCACTCCAAATCCACTCACCCGTACAATCCTCCTGCCTTCTCCCAGCATGTTTTCTACGTCCCTGCCCCGGGCGGGGGCTGTGGCGGGGTCGGGGGTGCGGGGCACCGGCAGCCGATGGGCCGTCTTCAGGCTCCCCGGGCTGCGGAGGAGGCCCTGGCAGACCGGGCCGGGCCGGCGGGCGGGCGGCAGGATCGCGTTACAGCCGGACAGACGGCCGCTTCTGCGCCGTCTCTTTCCTGTCATACCTGGCGAGGGGCACTCACCTGTTGAGGGGTGGGGGAGTTGAAGAGGAAATTGGGCGAGACCTGAGTAGCTTGGGGAGCTGAACGTTATCCCCCTCTATACATAATCCGAAGTTTCCTCAAGAACCAGCCCACTCAGGGGCTTCCAGGTGCGCGGAGTCTCTCACTCTGGAGAACGTGGCCGCTGCCCCTGCGCGGCTCAGGCTGCCGGGCCCGGCCTCTCGGGCCTCCCGCCGGCCTCCACCCTGCGGCGGGGGAGGCTGCCCGCACGGAGCGGACCGAGCAGGGGAAGAAGACGGGCGCCAGGGCTGCTCCACCTCCGAGGCCCACACTTTCTGGCTGTCACTCCTTTTCCCGGAAGACCCTGCTCCTTTCCTCCACACCCTTTAATCAGGAACTGAAGACTTTAACCACTTTTGCTCTGTGCCCTGGCCCGCTCGTCCTCACCTTTGCGGCAAAGGGCCATCCCTGAGGGACTGGGAGAGCCCGAAATAAGACGTTGCGTCCCCACGACAAGTGTTAGAATGTTAACTGAGGCCACCCGTGGACAAGAGATCACTGGGGCCAGTGGGAAGAAGCACTGGCCATAACCGCACGTGGCAAGAGCGTCCATCGAGGTGTGAGCTTATGTTGGGTCCCTCGCTGCTGAATGTCACCGGGAAACATGGGCAGTGGCCGCCTCCGGCCACCCAGGTTCTCCGTTCCCTTGCCGCTGGGAAGGCTTATTTTACCTGTGAGTGCTTATTTTTGAAGGCCTTGGTTCCCTCCCCACCCCCAGCCCCAAAATTCTACTCTGCTAACATCCAAGTTACCTTTGCAGAGTCTTAGGTTGAGAGAGGAAATCCCAATAATGATTCAATCCTATTTGCAGAATACAAATGTAATATTTCTTGCACACCCAAAATTGTGAAAGAAAATTAATACCAGTGCACCACCACAGTTTAGAATGGCATTTTTTGTTATAAGTATATTTGATGAAAAATTTGGTCTGGTTCCCTCTAAATTTATTTTTCAGAAAGCCATATTCACGTGGTTGAAATTTGTAGATAATATCCTGAATCTGTGGCTGAATCCAAATTTTACAGAACAAATCCCTTTTGTTCTGTGACGTTTGGATTCGGTTGAGGGGCTGTACCTGGGGGTCTGGAAGGCTCCATGTGGCCTTGAGGCGGCAGGTTCCCCACCCAACATCTGGGCCAGGTGGGAGCTCTGGGTTGTTTCTCACTCTGCTCTACCACACCTGGGGGAAGGGTGGGGTTCTCAGACTTTAGTATGAAGAGGAATCACCTGGGCAACTCATTTAAATGCATGTCTTCAGGTCTAATGCTCAGAGACTCTAACTCAGTAGGTCCAGGTGGAACCTGGGAATTTGTGCTTTAAATGAATATCTCAGGTGATTCTGATACAGATGACCGAACCCTACCACACTTGGAGATAGCCAACTAATTCGGAGAAAATATCAGGAAGACCCCATGGTTGGCGCTCAGATATGGATACTAGAACTTTGACCAAAATTTCACTGCAGTTAATCATGACATACTGTCTTTGGAACTAGGCAGCTAGAGGCCCCATTTGCAACAGTGCCAGATACAAGGCCTATTTAGGACGCGTCAGTGTTTCGAATTCTCACGTGCGGAATGAGAACAGCTTCTTTAAGCGAAGAAAGAGAATACCTGCCAAAGAATTAACACAGTATGTATATATGACTTTATTTATTTATTCTCTTTCTCCTCTAATTCAGGAGGACTTTGTAATTTCCCTAATTCTCCTTCTTGAGCTTCCTAGATGATTCTGAGACTTACAACTTTAATGCATTTTTTTGCTTCCTATTTGGCAGCACCTTATCTTGAAGTTTCCGTTTTCTGTTTTGGGATCTAAGAACTAACTAATGGGAATGTCTTCAAAATGAGCCAACTCTGGTGAATTCCCAAAGCGGAAGGAACAAATGAGGGTGGGCTGCTTAATTAACGCAACTTTTCCTGAATGTAGCCAGACTGTTTGCCGACCGTTGCTAGCACGGGGGAGAAAAATACCCCTGGATTTTAGAAAAGCCCCCTCGTTGTTTTCTTTGGCCACTTGTGCTGCTTGTTTTGTAAGTTAGAAATTTCCTACAGGACTAATATTAGCTTTGTTCTCAGTGCCTCACATCAGGAAAATTCTGGCCGGGTCACTTTTTAAAACATAAGTTTGATTGTATTGTATCAGAAAGAAAATATAACAAACATAGATAGCTTTAACAGGACACATTCTGGTGAAGAAAAAGGATCACGTTTTTCCCCCAAAATTCAAAAATAGGTGACTTCAGAGAAGAGAAGTAGGAGAACAACCTGAATTTCCTAAATCTCTTTCTAGCTCAAAAATAGATATGGTTAATTTTGTAAGTATTTTATATTTGGAAAGGACGGAATTAACCTGATAACAACAAATATTTAAATATAGTGATTTAACACAAGAGATTTCTATTTTATACTAATTAGCTCTGAGACTTAGACTTCTTTGCCGTATTGTGTCTTAAATTTCCCATCTGGGAACCAAGGGTGCTCCAATACAGTCCTTGCTAGCTGTGACATATTATGACATAATGCATAAATATGGGGAAAGATGCTCACTTAAATCAAAGCGTTCATTATCTTTCCTTGCTGTGAAGTTTTTAGCTACGAATTCATACCATATTTAGAATGGCTACAGTGGGCCTAGCACTTTACATACATTGCTTCGTACAAATTTCACAAGATGAAAAGTAAACATTAATCTCACTTTACAGAGGACAACCCAGAGACCTCTGGGAACGCTTCTTTTGAATCCCTTGCCTATGTTTTCGGTTAATAAATGGTAGAACCAGTGTTACTGTAAAGCCCATGTGCTTTTCATTGACTCCATGCCTGCTCAGATTTAAATCTCAGCAGAAGGGTATACCTTGGTTTTTGCATGAGAAAATGTTATAGCAACCTCCTTGGCTTCCTTTACCCTGGTATATAAGCTTACTGTCTTCGTTGGGTTCCCTCAGAAGTAAACCCTGAGGCAAGGATATGGGTACAAGTTGTTTATTTGGGAGATGATCCCAAGAAACACTAGTAGGAAAGTGAGGAAGTCATACAGGGAAAGGAAGAAATTCAACAAAAGATGTGTTAAGGCGGGGCGCAGTGGCTCACACTTGTAATCCTAGCACTCTGGGAGGCCGAGGCGGGTGAATTGCTTGAGCTCAGGAGTTCAAAACCAGCCTGAGCAAGAGTGAGACCCCGTCTCTACTAAAAAAGAAAGAAATTAATCGGACAACTAAAAATATATAGGAAAAAAAAAATTAGCCGGGCATGGTGGCGCATGCCTGTAGTCCCAGCTACTCGGGAGGCTGAGGCAGAAGGATTGCTTGAGCCCGGGAGTTTGAGGTTGCTATGAGCTAGGCTGATGCCACGGCACTCACTCTAGCCTGGGCAAAAGAGTTAAAAAAAAAAAAAAAAAAAAAAAAAGATGTGTTAATAAGCAGGTTACCACTGTGGGCAACCAGGGTTCAGTCTCACTAGAGAACCTTGGGAAACAATGCAGCATACCTCAGAGTATCCCCAAAGAGGAGCAAGGAGCTGGGGTACATACCCACGAACTCCAGTCAATCATTGGCTGACGGCTGATCCTGGGAGGCACGGTTAATTCCCCTGCACTTCCAAGTGGTTTCCTGTGGCCAGAAAGCCCTCCACGATGAACTGCAGGTGCTTGCATTTAGATACGACATAATCCAAATGCTGTGTTGGGACAGAGTAGGCATAGTCATTTTCTATCACTGCTGTAACAAGTTACTATAATACAAACTTGATGGCTGCAAACAACACGGGTTTATTTCATGGTTTCTGTAGGTCAGAAGTACAGGCTGGCTCAACCAGCTTCTCTGCTCTGGGTTTCACGTTGCCGAAATCAAGGTGTCATCCGGTTGGGCTCTTCTTGGGAGGCTTGGGGGTGAGTGCACTTCCATGCTCATTCAGATTGCTAGCAGAACCCGGTTCCTTGTGGTTGTAGGACTGAGGTCCCTGTTCCCTTGCTGGCTGTCAGCCAGGAGTCATTCTTAGCATCTAGAGACCACCTGCATTCCCTGACGCGGGCCCCCCCTCACCTTTCAAACCAGCAGTGGCTGGTCAAGTCCCTCTCTTCAAATCTCTCCAGCTTCCCCTTCCACCTCATTGCCCCTCTGCCTGCCACTTCTGCCTCTGCTGCTGCTTGTAAGGACCCATGAGATTACACTGGGTTTGCTAAAATCATCCAGGATAATCTCCCAACTTTAAGATCATCTAATCAGTATTCTTAATTCCATCTACAAAGCCTCTCCCCAGTAGTCCCTAGATTAGTGTTTGATTAGAAAAGCAGAGGACAGGAATTTCTGGGGGATTATCTTTAGAATTCTGCCTACCACAGTAGGGATTTGGTCCTACAAAGATGTAATCCAGGAACTGGGCGAATAGCCTAAATTAGCACTGGGATGCTAAGGCCAATTCTGTGGTGACGTGTTCTCTGACCTGGCAGTTGCAGCTCCTCTGCTTAGAAGTCAAACTAATCCGTGAATTCAGGGATCATCCAGACCTTTAAGTGGAAATTCAGTACACAAAGTACAGCAGACATTGTAGGTGCCCCAGCCATACCCCCTTGGCACTCATCTTTCTTGGATAACCCATCTCTTTTATATCTCACTTGTCCTTTTACTCTATGGACTGATATCCCATACATAGCCACTTCATTTCGCCAGTCCTACTTTTCAAACAATAACTATGATTATTAATCTAGCAGCCACCATTAATTGGCCAGACACAGTGTTTAGAACTTAAATATACCATGTCATTTGGTCATCATAACATGATTAGGAAGTAGGTATCACTGTCCCCATTTTACAGAGAAAGACATTGAGGCTTAGAGAATTTAAATTATTTCCCCGAGATCTCAGAGCCTGTAACTGGCAGAACCAGGACTCAAACCCAGGTCTGTCTGACTCCAAAGTCTATGTTCTTGACCACCGCACTGCTTCCGGTATAGCTGCTGTATTCAGACTCTCCTAACTTTACCAGCTCCCGTGAGCCTGTGGAAGGGAACACAAGCAGCCCAGAAAACACATGTATGAAAAGTTTGGAAGGGCCTATTTACTACGCAGAACCATTCTAATACATGGTGTTTGCTATAATCCAGTTTTGCTTTATTGCCCGTTCGTTGCTGGTGCCCAAATCTTTCCTGAAAAATGGGAATAATTTTGGAAGTCATAATAATGCCTTCTCCTCATAAGTTATTTTATTTGTTGTTGTATCTCCAACCCCCAGCTCAGCCTGCCTTTTAGTAAATGATCAAAATATTTGTTGAATGAATAAAGGAATGAAATCAGTTGAGACCTGTAAAACATGTGTTCATGTGTTCTAATCATGGATTTCAGAATAGTTGGCATCCTAAAAAAAAAAGCATGCACAATGTCCTTTCCACTTTAATTTATGACAATATTTTTAAAAAAAGTAAAGCATCTGGGAAAAGTTGCCGGCCCCCGTATCTCCTGATGCCCAAGTGAGTGCAGACTTTGAGAAGTCAAGTGAGAGGGCTGAATGAGCCTCAGCTGCATGCCCCATCATGGTGACAGCCCAGGGGGCAGGAGGGTAGAAGGGCACATTTCCATACTGGAAATAATGAGACTCAGATATTGTATACATAGCTAAAATGTTTTTATGTGTAAAGGCTGTAGATTTTCTCAATAATGAAGCACTCCTACTATAAGCATTTACAAACTCTTCTTAAAATATCTTACAATTTTGTGAGAAGAGTAAATCGAGCCTTTCCATCTAATCCTCGAGGTTATAACCTTCATACCAAAATCGGACAATGCTAGCCCAGAACTAGGAAACTAACCTCTTTTACGATGAGGCTGTCCAGAAGGAAGAGTGGGCATTGGGCACAGTGAGTCCTGGAAACCCCCCCTGAGCCAGCCACCCTGGCACCGACCGTGTGTGTGTATGAGTGTGTCTTGTGCACGGACAGCGCTCGTCCATCTGTGATATAAAAGTAGAGTGTTTGCCAATGCTACAAGTTAAAAAGCTGATGTTTTGTGGACCAGAGCATCTAAGGTGATGAAATTATAAATGTGACACTGTGTAACATGCATGCATTGTCCGGAAAGGGGACTAGGGGAAAGATTTGGGGCCGACTTTCAAAACAGAATTTTCTTGCTCTCTGCATGTTAGCTTACTTGGCCTTTGATGTTTAGAGGTTCCTTTTTGGAGGTTCCTTTGTGTTGCTGAACAATGTTGATTTTGGAGAGAAAACAGTATTCAAAAACCAACAAGTCATTCCCTGGGGAATATTACAGGAAAACAGAAGACAATTTCTCCATGCCAGCAAGGCCTCATCTCTGCTTCTAATAGATAGGAGGAGAGGAAGAGATGAACAATACCTTTCTAAGAAGCTCTGCTTTGTCTCCTAAAAAGATGCCTCCAGCCAGTCTGGCTAAAGTCAGCATGGGAGAGTCTTTATCTATGATTCTAACAAGTGGAATGTTTCCTGTAATTAGGAGAGCCTTGTCTGACTCGGGGAAATGAAACGCTTTCTCCAATAAGACTGGGGCCTAATCCTCGCTGTTAAAACACTCAGGAGAACTAAAACAGTGGTGGAGTGGTGAGAAATGAGTCACTTACCCCCCTGGAAATATTCCGAAAATTAAATCAAAAGTACATTCTCCTGGGCTTTCTTTGTCTAACTGACTAAGGTCTTCACTTTACTAAATTGCTGGGAAGCGGTATGGAATAGAAGAAAAACCTGGTCACCGTAGTCAGGCAAATCTGCAAAACAAACAAAAATTCTGGGTGTTGCCACAAACTGGCTGTGTAACCTTGAGCAAATTATTAAATCTCTCTGAACTTCAGATTCATCTGTAAAATGGTATTGTATCTATAAAATAGAAATTCTTTTTATATCATAATACTATGGGGTTTTTTTTAAAAAAAAAAAAGTAAAAATAGGTGAGATAATATGAATAAAGAGCCTGGCATAGATGGTCACTCAATAAATAGTAGCATGGAAAGATACTATTAGAAATGCTAATTTTAGACTTAGCCATTCAGAGATGATCAGCCAAAGCTGGTTGTATCATAAGGCAATTGAGAATTTGCCTAGCTTTTAGAATACGAATAAATAAATGTCAGCAATGCCTTAATCCTGAAAAAGAGCCTCTCAGACTCGGCAGGTGGGAAATTTCCAGGCTAGGATCGGGAAGCCCATTCCTTGAGAAACAGGTCATGGATTAAGTGAAGGAAAAGAAACAGTAATTGCTGCTCATGGTAAAGCAACAAGGCCCTCTAGAGGCTCAGGAGAGAATGAATTAAATTTTGAAAGGTGAAGTAGAAAAGACACTTAACCTTCCTGTGGAATAGATACTAAGACCTTTCTGAATCTCCAGGTGAATATACAGCACCATAGCAATTGTCTATAAAATATGTTCCATAGAACACTACTTTTCAGAGATGCTCAGTGAAAAAGGAATACCATAGTCAAATAAGTTTGGAAACACTGCATAATATAGCAGCTCCCTTCTTGAAGGGTGTTAATACATGTTAGCAGGTTAAACATTCAAAAGTCCTGCAGAGCAGAAATGTGCTTCACATCTGTCTAATGGAATAGTTTCCCAATATACTTGATGATGGATACTTTTTTCCCAACATCATTTTCTGATATGCCTCCAACAACAGGAAAAAATATATATGCACAAAGTTATTAATTATGGTATAATTTTAATAGCAAAATATTGGGAACAATCTAAATATAAATGCACAATATTTACCTTTTCTCCATAAATTATATACAAGCATACTATTCAGGCACTATGCTTTTGGTTCCAGACCACTGCAATAAAATGAGTCACAAATTTTTTGGTTTCCCAGTGCCTTTAGAAGTTATGTTTACACTACACTGTAGTTTATTGAGTGTGCAATAGCATTAGGTCTAAAAAAAATGTACATGCCTTAATTAAAAAAACTTTATTGCTAAAAAATACTAATGATCTTCTGAGCTTTAAGTGAGTCATCTTTTTGCTGGTGGAGGGTCTTGCCTCTTGCTCGTTGTTGACTGATCAGAGTGGCTGTGGCAACTTGTTGAAATAAGACAACAGTGAAGTTTGCCACATTGATTGACTCTTTCCTTCATCAAAGATTTCTCTGTAGCATTCAATGCTGTTTGATAGCATATTACCCACCGTAGAACTTTTCAAAATTACAGTCAGTCCTCTCAAAACTTGTGGATGCTTTGTCAATTAAATTTATAGAATATTCTAGATCTTTTTTGTCACCTCAACAATGTTCACAGCATCTTCACCAGAAATAGGTTCCATCTCAAGAAACTACTTTCTTTGCTTATCCATGAGAAGCAGCTCCTCATCTATTCAAGTTTTCTCATGAGATTGCAGTAATTCAGTCACATCTTCAGAATCCACTTCTAATTCTAGTTCTCTTGCTGTCTCTACCACATCTGCAGTGACTTCCTCCACTGAAGGCTTGAACCCCTCAAAGTCATCCATGAGGGTTGGAATGAACTACTTCCAAACTCCTGTTAACGTTGATATTTTGACCTCCCATGAATCATGAATGTTCTTAATGGCATCTAGAATGATGAATCCTTTCCAGAAGGCTTTCACTTGGAATCACTATCAGAGGAATCACTGTATATAGCAGCTATAGCCTTCTAAAATGTATTTCTTAAATAATAAGACTCTAAAGTCAAAATGACTCCTTGATCCACAGGCTGCAGAATGGATGTGTGTTAGCAGGCATGAAAACAACATGAATCTTCTTGTACGTCTCCATCAGAGCTCTTGGGTGACCAGGGGCATTGTCAATGAGCAGTAATATTTTGAAAGGAATCTTTTTCTTTGAGTAGTAAGTCTCAACAATGTGCTTAAAGTATTCAGTAAACCATCATGTGAAACAGATGTGCTGTCATCCAGGCTTTGTTGTGACATCAGTAGAACACAGGCAGAATAGATTTAGCATAATTCTTAGAACCCTAGGATTTGGGGAATGGTAAATGAGTATTGGCTTCAATTTAAAGTCACCAGCTTCACTGACCCCTAACAGGAGAGTCTGCCTGACCTTTGAAGTTTTGAAGCCAGGCATTGACTTTTCCTCTCTAGCTATGAAAGTCCTAAACGATATCTTCTTCCAATATAAGGCTGTTTCATCTACATTGAAAATCTATTCTTTTGATGTAGCCACCTTCATCAATGATCTTAGCTAGATCTTCTGGATTACTTGCTGTAGCTTTTACATAAGCACTTGCTGCTTCATCCTGCACTTTTTATGTTACGGAGACAGCTTCTTTCCTTAAACCAAATGGACCAGCCACTGCTAGCTTCAAACTTTCTTCTGCAGCTTCCTCACCTCTCTCAGTCTTCACAGAATTGAGAAGAGTTAGGTCCTTGCTCTGGATTAGGCCTTGGCTTAAGGGAATGTCGTGGCTTGTTGGATCATCTATCCAGACCACTAAAACTTTCTCCATATCAGCAACAAGACTTTGACTTTCTTATCATTCATGTGTTCACTGGATTAGCACTTTTGATTTCCTTCAAGAACTTTTCCTTTGCATTCATAACTTGGCTGTTTGGAACAAGAGGCCTAGCTTTCATTCTCTTTTGGCTTTTGACATGCCTTTCTGACTAAGCTTAATCATTTCTAGCTTTTGATGTAAAGTGAGAGATGTGAGACTTTTTCCCCTTTACTTACACTTAGAGACCATTGTAGGGTTATTAATTGGCATAATTTCAATATTGTTGTTAATAGGGAGGCCTGAGTAGAGGGAGAGAGATGGGAGAATGGTTGGGCTGGTCACTGGAGCAGTTAGAACACACACAACATTTATCAATTAAGTTCACAGTCTTGTATGTGTGCAGTCCATGATGCCCCCAAACAATTACAATGGTAACATCAAATATCACTGGTCACAGATCACCATTAACAGATATAATAATAATGAAAAAGTTTGAAATTGTAAGAATTATCAAAATTTGACACAGAGACACAAAGTTATTACCTGCTATTGGAAAAATGGAACTGATAGTCTTGCTTGAAGCAGGGTTGCCACAAACCTTCAATTTGTAAAACATGCAATATCTGCAAAGTGCAATTAAACAAACTATGCCTATTTGTATAATTAAGACTAACAGAGCCCTAGAGAAAATGATTCACCCATTAGTTAGGAGCTCACGAATATAGACTTGCCTTTGTGCTATGTACAGAATTCTCAGCAAAATTATAAATTACCAAATGTCATGCCCATACAATACTTGAAGCTTCAAATATTAAGTCTTTGTAAGCCAGAAGCCCACTGTACAGACAAGTGTTGCTATAAGCATTGGTTTTCCTCCAAAGAAAATAGTCCTGCTGAAAAAAACATTTTCTACAACAACAAGATCTCTCGGCCTCCTACCTACATAAGCAAAAATGTAAGATGTTTTCTTATGATTTTTTTTTCCCATCTATCTTATAACTTTTAGTGCTGGCTTGGACACTCATTTTTCCTATTATACATAGCCATGTAAAAGTTCAAGGTAAGAAGTACTGTTTTTGAGATGTGTTTTGCTGAGTGACAGGTCCCTACAAGGAATTTGGCTTTGCTTTTGCAAAGTTCAGCATGATATTACGTGAATTTTTTATGGCTAATCATTTTTAGAACTGTTGTTATTTGTTTAGGTGTTTTAAAAATATGAAGTAAAAGCTTCCTGTTTTAGAGTAGACTAAAAATAAGCAGCTTCTCTCAAAATGTTGTAAATGCAAAAATTCCAAGGCAAATATGATAAATTCCTAGTCTGCATTATTTCTGGAGACTCAATAGAACCAAAGAAAGTCCTGACAAGGCAAAAATATCATAAGAATTATGGGTACAGGTGGAAGAAGTGGAATAGACACCATACGTGGATCAAACCATTTAAATGTGGGAGGTCTTTAAAAGCTTGACAACACATTCTTTTGGTTAGGCGTAGGGGAAACAGTCATTGCTGGTGTGGTTGTCAAATGGCACCATTCCCTATAGAGAGGAATTTGCAATATCTAACAAAAGTACACATGCAATTATTCCTTGAGCAATCCCACTTACAGGAATTTGTGGTGAAAATACACTCCAACAACATAAAAAATATATGCACAAAATTATTAATTATGGTATAATTTTTAACAGCAAAATATTGGGAACAACCTAAATGAACAAATAGGAGACTTATTGAATAAACTATGGTATACCTATATAATGAAGTGCTATTCAGTTATGTTGTTAATTTTTAAAACAAAAGTCAGAGGATCAAAGAGTATATAATATTCTACCTTTAGCATGAGAGAGGGGAAATAAAATATGTGTGCAGTTGTTTATTTTTATAAAAATAAACACAAGAAGGGTAAATAGGAAACTAATGAAAGTGATTACCTCCTAGTGTTAGTGAAACTAGAGTGGAAGAGAATGAGGCTCCTTTGGGTATGTATGCATATATACTTTTGATTTTGAACCATGTTTGTGTTCACATAGTCAAAAATAGAATAAATTAATAAGGATAGCAATAAAAGAAGAAAAAACACAAACTCTGAATTTTAATGCAAACAGAAATAATTACACCTAATAGTATATCAAAGCAATAACATAAACTAAGGGAAAAAGACATAATCTAAATACCAGTGGAATATATAGTCCTCTAACTGTATACTCTAAGGGCAAGAAAAATTGAAAAAATATTTTGAACTTTAGCTTATAGGATTTTATTGGTAGCAATATTGATCCTGAAACTATTTTTTGTATTGTAGGATTGAGTAAATTAATAAATAAATTGATGTTATTAGGAAATAAGATTATCACTGTGAGAGAAGAAAATCATGAGGTCGGTCCAGAAAATATCCAGCCATTGTTAATATAATGAGAACAGTTACATGGCTGGATCCTTACCAGACAGACCTCATATAAATATAGACTTGACAAAAGAGAAAAAGACACTGCAATGAGATAACCACATGAATTCATTATTTTTTAAAAAAATATGTTCTATCTCTGTCCACTGAAAGGGCCTAGATTCATTGATATCCTAATAAAAATAAGCACACCTACTACCCAGAACTTTGCTTCCCAGTACCATTCTCCACTAAAAGAAACAAGGTCGGCTGGGTGCAGTGGCTCACGCCTGTAATCCTAGCTCTCTGGGAGGCCGAGGCGGGTGGATTGTTTGAGCTCAGGAGTTCGAGACCAGCCTGAGCAAGAGCGAGACCCCGTCTCTACTAAAAATAGAAAGAAATTAATTGGACAACTAAAAATACATAGAAAAAAATTAGCCGGGCATGGTGGTGCATGCCTGTAGTCCCAGCTACTTGGGAGGCTGAGGCAGAAGGATCCCTTGAGCCCAGGAGTTTGAGGTTGCTGTGAGCTAGGCTGACGCCACGGCACTCTAGCCCGGGCAACACAGTGAGACTCTGTCAAAAAAAAAAAAAAAAAAAAAAAAAAGAAACAAGGTCTTCTTGGCGAAAATACTGATTCTAGGTCTGGATCAGGTAAAGTATAAAGTGAGCTTGGAATTTCTTGCTGTTCTAGAAGTAAGTTCTCAAAAACTTATGGGAACATATCAAAAGGACACATGAGGCAGCTTGAAGTAATCCTCGCAGGCTGTATTGGGACAATTTGAGCATCAGAAAGAATATTGAGAAAAATGGGTTATAACATTTAAAAAAGAATCCATAAGCCCACAGAAGGGGAAGAAAGGGGAAGCTCTTGTTTATAGAAGAATATCAAATAGAAAATATAGGAAAAAAATGATAGAACTAGAGAAAATCGTTTTGCAAAACACCATTGTAATAGCCAATTAAGGCAAGTATTATTAATATATGTATTACCATTGGGTAAAGATGGTTGGGAAACAGGCTATTCCTACAGTCTCAAAGTGTCATCCTAAAGATAACTTATTAATTACAAAATGGACAACGGTGCCCTTACTATAGAGAGAACTGGCAGATGCCACCTTAATCTAATGATCAAACTTAACATCACCAATAAGGGATCACACTGAGTCATGTGTCTCCTAATTGATGCACTGGGAAGGATACAACATCGTCAGTGTAGTATTCTTTTGTATTCAACAGCCCATGCAGGGTTAAGGCCAGCTTTGCCACTTACTGAAGTTGGTTTTAATTCATTTTGGGGATCTTAGATTCCTTACTTTCTTGTCAGCACAGTGGTTTATTTAAGAAGATAATTTTTATATTTTATTCACTATTTTGATTGTTTTAGTTTAGAGTCAGGGTTTCTAACTCATCATATTGCTAGAAATGGAAAACAGCATGGTTACTTTTGAAAAAGTCTAGCTCTCTGTGTGCATCACTTGGATTCATACAGCCCTTTTGCCTAGTAATGTGGTACCATGTGCTAAGGGCTATAAAAATGTTTATAGTCTTTTATTCAATAATATGACTCTTGAGAGTTTATTCTAAGGAAATAATTTAATAATAACAAAACACTATTAGCACGAAACATAACAATTTGATTTGGGCAACCAAACACTGGAAATAACCTAAATGTCCACTAGGGAAAGTCATTTACTATGCAACCACTAAAATATTAATTGTGAAGATTATGGGAACATAGCAGATTGTTATGAGGCTAAATTTTAAAAGTTGAACACAAAATTTACATACAGTTCAATCACAACTTCTAGAAAAGTATGTGCATATAAGGATAAAATGATACACAAAAAATATTTGTGTTAGAGTTGTAGAATTATGGTTCCTTTTGCTGTTTTAATTTTTTTCTTTTACATTTTGATACATTATTTTAGTTTTGAAATGCAAAAGAATTTGCCACTCATCTTTGCCACTTCAAGGGAAAAAGAGACGTGTTCGATTATTCTGTTCTTACTGTCATTTGGCAGTTTCCTCATGCGTAAAATGGGGATACTAATTTCAGTCTCAATGAGATGATACTAAATCAAAGAATCTGGCCACTGGCACATGGAAGGTAATTATAAATAGTTACTGACTTTTTCTTTCTCACACCCAAGTATGGAGGGATCAGTGCTCCCCTGTGATCCAGGGTAGAGGTGGTAGCACTTCTGGGAGAGAAGATGTTGGGAAGGATGATGATTCCTGGGAAGACAGTGAGGTGAGAATTCAAGAGCAGTTACCTAAGTAAGAATCAGGGCTTGCTCACTCCTTCCCACTTAAGTTTCCCCTTTCCCTGTACTTTGCTTCCCCTTTACAGGAGGCAGAGGAGAGGGAACCAAGTTTGCTCTTCGTCATTCACCATGCTGTCTAACCTGCCTTCGGTCTTTCTTACCAGTTCGAGCTAGAATGTAGCCCTGTGTTTAAGTCTCTGTTCTGCCACCGATAACGTGACCCTGGGAAAGATGCTTGTGTTCTCTGAACCTCAGTTTCTTCATTTATAGAATGGGACTCTATACCCCATTCGTCTCACAAGTGTTTTATAAGCTCTATATCCTAAACATACGTAAGTTGCTATTATCATTATGTAGGTAAAGTTGCAACAGAATTGTTTGGTCTAACTCCACATCCCGGGTTTAGAGAGTATGAAATTAAAAGCTTTTATCCTCAAAAATATCTTCAATCCTATTTTTCTCATGCCCCTCCTCTACATCCCCTTCCTTAGGAAATGACAAATTTTATGTGGTTAAAAATAAATCTTATTTACTGTTGATATCCATATGTTTAAATCATATATTTGAAAAGTGGTTATATTTGTGGTGTCAATCTAAATTGAAGAGATATTATTGAAGAGATATAAGACTATACTTTTTTCAGCAAATATTGCATCATTTACAGAATTTCCCGGGTTGTAGACCATCCTAAGGATTTATTGGCTACTTAAAGTACTGAGATATATAGGAGGATGAAGAAGTCAAAATGGAATCCTGCAAGTTTTATGAGAATGGGTAGATGGTCCAAATGAAGAGATAAGAGGTTGTGAAATATTAGTGGGACTAAATGTCTTCTGGAAGAGATTTTGTCAATAGCTATGAGAATTTTACCAATTTCCCCAACAATTCCATTTGTTTCTTCAGAATCACCCACATAGATATACAAATAAAAAGTTATTCATTGCAGTATTATTGTTAGTAAAAAAATTTAAAAATAAGAAACAACCTAAATTATGGCATATCTAAATCCTGGAAATATTAATATAACAACTAAAAGTGTTAGTATAGACATACATTTTTGGTTAACTTGGCTGAGGTCTTCAGTGAAACCGGCTTAACATCACACCCCAGAATTAGA
Organism: Propithecus coquereli; assembly: GCF_000956105.1. Classification (NCBI taxonomy): domain Eukaryota; kingdom Metazoa; phylum Chordata; class Mammalia; order Primates; family Indriidae; genus Propithecus; species Propithecus coquereli. The sequence continues at coordinate 3,040,691 of NW_012151507.1, forward strand.
CTTGTCTATTCATCACTGACCTCACCTGTCCTATCCTGCTGGAACAGACTCCTTTTACCACACATCATGGAGCAGAGTAGGACATAGGTTCTCTGCAGGCAGGTAGATCCCAAAAAGAAGGGAGAAAGGGGCTGAGACACTGCATGGTCAATTCCTTCTGAGCTCTGCAATGTTGGTAGGTGGAGAGTGGCCAGCAAGATTCCTCCAGTGGACCTGCCATCATGGTGACAAATAGACTTTTGCCTGCATCTCTAGTGCGGCACTCATTTCACGTTCTTTCAAGAATATGTATTTTATCTCTCTATCTGATACAGCAATTAGCACAGTGGCCTGCATAAGGAAAATGATCACTAGAAGCTGGGTGAATAAATTAATAAAGCTACTGAGGATAGGAACAGCGGACTTCATGGAAAGAAAACTATAAGCCAGATAGGGACATTATCCTGAAAGGCAGAAGATTTAGTGCAGGTGAAAAGTATGCATTTGGAATGTAGAGAGTGTGGGTTATGGTAAGAAAAATATCATATTTGTCTTATCTACCTACTTTATCAGCTCCATCTGTTTCTAATGGTTTTTGTTTTTTCTTTCTTTTCTGTTTTATTCAGTCTTTCAGATTGGATTATTCCTGTTGAATTAACATCATGTTCACTGAGTGTTTTCTGTCCCAAACGCTGTTAAATCCACCCAGTGAATTTTTAATTTTACATAATATACTTTTTAGTTCTAGAATTTCTACATGAGTTTTTATAGTTTCCATTTCTCTGCTGAGATCTCCTATGTTCTCATTCATCATGACCATATTTTCCTCTACATTATTGAGCATAATTATAAGAGCTGTTCTAAAATCCTTGTCAGCAAATTCTAGCTGAGTTATTTTGGTAACAGGCTCTGTTGCGCTGCCTTCTAAAGAAAAGTAGAGGTCACATTGCCTTGTTTCCTAATATGCAGAATAATTTTTGATTGCATACTGGACATTTTCAATTAAAGATTATAGATCTGGATTCTTGAAAGAGGATTGAATTTTTTTTCTCTCAGGCAAGTAACTTGAGTTGACTCAGACTCCAAACTCTAGCTTCTCTGCAATTGGCAACAACAGAAATCTCTGTTCAGGACTTTCAGCCTTATCTGTACTGCTTGACATCTGCCATGAACACACGAAGTTCATGGGTCAGTTAGAGATTGGGGCACGTTACACACAAAATTTGGGGCTCCCTTTCTCTGGATTTCTTCTTTTCTTGATTTCTTTTTTCACTTTCCAACTGCTGTGGCTGCCCTGAACTCATCCTCTATTTTTTTAAGTGAGAAAGATTTTGGAATTTTTAGTTTAGCTTGCTCTCTGACAAAATAAAAAATGGGGGATTTTTTACCTTGGCGCTATTCCTTTTTTCCACATGCAGATACCCTTCTAATGTCTAGTTGCTTTGGGTTGCTCTCCAGAATCTGAAGGTTACGATTGTTTTCTACGGGAGAGTTGGTCTGATAGGACTGCTCCTTCAAAATTGAGAGCTGGAAGCCACTAAGAATAATTGGCCTTTGAGCAGCATTCGTCTATGGAAAGGGACTTTTAACTACTTCCCATGTCCTTCCTTATATCCTGTTTTTCTCAGGCATATTCATTTTATTTCCTTCCTAAGTCAGAAAATTTGCCTACTTGAATATTCAGAGACCATTATCAAATAGCCCTCATGTTGTTAAATACAATGTACCCATTGTATTTGTAAAAAGAAACTATATTATTATTTATTAGTGAACAATGGTATAGTATAGTAAAACGGTGCTAGGCCTTGGAGCCAGATAATCAAGGTTAGAATTCCAGATTCCAACTTATTAGCTGGGTGGCCTTGAAAAAGTCACTTAATCTCCACAAATAGCAGGTTTCCCATTTGTAATAGAGTAAAAATAATACCTATATTTTGTGGGATTGTTGTGGGGACAAGTGATAACTAATACAGCCTGGCATGGTGTTTGGCATAAATAGGTGCTGGGCATCTACCCAAAGGAAAAAAAGACATTCTATAAAAAAGACATCTGTACTAGAATGTTTATAGCA
>NW_012151507.1:3043885-3046192 GCF_000956105.1 Propithecus coquereli
TTGGTATTTTTAACTCTGATCCCCACTCCTATGACCCTCCCTAGACCCTGCTGCTGGCACTGCACAAGCCCCAGCTCACACTGCTTGTGCCCTTCTCAGGCTCCCTGTGGTCTGACACATGACTTTTGCTTTAATCATACAAAATATTGCTCTGTATTGTTATTTAACTGCTTGAATGCCACATCCCATAACCTAAATTGTAAACTCATAGAACAATAACAGTATGTATGTATACTAGTCTGACAACACAGCACACATCAAAAGCCTTTATGTATTGTTCCATGAATTGATTCTTTCTGACTTAACGAGAACTCCCACAGTACCACTTCCCCACCATTAATTTCTCATTTCACAGCCAGACCCTATCCTGTGAAAAGTGAAGTGAATCCTATATCATCAGTTCCCTCCCACGCCTTTTGTCCTTGTGGATAGTGTGTGGCTCAAGAGAAAATTCAACAGCTAAATTTGTTCAATGTGCAAGTTCTTCATCACTTCTCACAGTTCTCAAGTGAGATAGGACAGAAAATCCAGTGCCTTGCAAATTGTCTGGTATATAGTAGGCACTAAATAAATGTTTGTTGAATGAATGAATGAATGAATTCTATTTCTTTATATAGTGTGGTAGACAGATAATGGACACCCAAAGATGCCCAAACGCTAATCCTCAGAATTTGTGAGTATGTTACATTTCATGGCAAAAGAGACTTTGCTAATGTGATTAAGGATATGGACCTTGAGATTGTGAGATTATTTTGGGTTATCCAATTTGGCCAATCTAATCATGTGATACCTTAAAAGCAGAAAACCTTTTCTGGCTAGGTTATAGAGAGATGAGACAGAATAAAAAGGGAAGAAATTCAAAGTGTAAGAATGACTCTACCCACTGTTGTTGGCTTCAAAGACAGAGGAAGGAAGCCACAGACAAGGAAAACGGGCAGACTTGAGAAAATGGGAAAAGCCCTCAGCTGACAGCCAGCAAGAAAGCACCCCTACAACCACAAGGAACTGAATTCTGCCACCAGCTCGACTGAGCAGGGGAATGGGTTCTCCTCTAAAACCTCTGGAAAGGAACACAGCTCTGTGACACCTTGATTTTAGCCAGGTGAGACCTGTGCCAGGCTTCTGACCTACAGAACTGTAAGATAATAAATCTGTGGGGTAAGCTGCTAAATGTGTGGTAATTTATTACTGAAGCAGTTGAAAGCTGATACACATAGAATTGAGAAGGAGAAAGAGAATGAGCTCTTTCCTGATAATTTTGCAGATATCTGGGCCTATGCTGAACCAGCTTCTCAGATTAGCTGGTTCTCTAGCAAACTATTCTGTTCAGTCCTCCAGCCTCACTTCTGCAGGCCCACTGTATGTCAGCTCTCTGCATGGGAGAGTCAAAGCTGGACCCTGAGTAGCTGGGAAGAAAAGATGGGATTGGAAATGAGTTGTGCCCCAGGTGAGAAAACAAGTGGCAGGAGGCTGTCCTCTCTTTCTCAGATGCCTCAGGCTGACTCTTGTGAGTTTTTCCCCTTCGAGGCTACCATTGACAGTCACAGTAACCCGATGGAACCTGGATCACAATGAAGGAAATAACAGTGGCAACGGCTCTGACTTCCAAGGGTTCCAGTGTCCCATGGCACTAGCCGAACAAAGCCAGTTGGAAATGATCTTAAAATGGGGAATTTCCTGAACATATTCCCTATTGTTAGGAAGCCAGATTGGCTTCCTCACCTGCAATTATGCCAAGTAGTCACACGACACAGTCTCTAGGGACATGAAATTAGTAATTTCTTTCAACATAAGCAACTTCTTAACAAACACTTATACTAAGCACAAAAGGGTCGATAGCTTATATTCCTTCCAAAGTGAAATCGGCTATCCAGCTGGACGGGGAGACAGGAAGAGGTGATCTCCAGGGAGCCACTAAATGGATTGGCACCTGACTCTGGATTGCACATTTCCTTATATTACTTCTCAGCACTAGCAGGGCCTTTATTTCAGAACATCAATTTGATGAATATTAAGTCATGTCTCTGAGAATTTAATTGACAGATAATTTGTTCCTTGGACAAGAAGGACCTAGTTTGGGGTCTGAAAAAATATGGTTGACTTAACTACTTAAGTACAGTTACTAACAATAGTGGGTAATGGCTCTCAAATTCTATTGAATGATCAAAGGACTGACCAGAAACACAAGCACACTCTAGCTTATCTCACAAAAAACTTGAAAATTTTTTTCAGAGATCTTAAAATACATTTACTAACTCAGCCACTAAGGCACAATTATTATGAACTAGATTCCTAGGTGACTTTTAG
>NW_012151507.1:3046242-3081739 GCF_000956105.1 Propithecus coquereli
TACTTCCCATCCCTAAGTACAGACCCCTACTATCAACATCCCCCACCAGAGTGGCACATTTGTTCCAGTCGATGAACCTACATGGACACATCTTTATCATCCAAAGTCCATAGTTTACATCAAGGGCCTCTCCTGGTGTTGTATACTCTATGGGTTTTGACAAATGTATAATGACGTATATTCACCATTATAGTGTCAGACACAATAGTTTCACTGCCCTAAAAATTCTGTGCTCCACCTATTCACCCCCCTCCCCACTAATCCCTGGCAATCACTGGTCATTTGACTGCCACCATAGTTTTGCCTCTTCCAGAATGCCACATAGTTTCAATATGCAGTACATAGCGTTTTTATACTGGTTTCTTTCATTTAGCTCTTTGCATTTAATGTTCTTCTGTATATTTTCTGGCTTGGGAGCTCATTTCTTTATAGCACTGAATAATATTCCATTGTCTGGATGTACCACAGTTTATTCATTCACCTACTGAAGGACATCTTGGTTGTTTCCAAGTTGTGACAATCATGAAAAAATCTGTTATAAACATCTGTGTAAAGGTTTTTGTGCAGACATGCATTTTCAACTCCTTTGAGTAGATTCCAAGGTGCACATTGCTGGATTGTATGTGAGAAGTATGTTTAGTTTTATAAGAAGCTACCAAACTGTCTTCCTGGGTGGCTGTACTATTTTGCATTCCCACCAGCAATGAATGAGACTTCCTGTTGCTCCACATCCTTGCCAGCATTTGGTGTTGTCAGTGTATTGAGCAATAGCATTTTGAGCTAACTTTTCCTAGATTTTCTTTTTCAAGGAAGTAAGATAACAGAGAAAGGATATATGATGACAATTCTTTTATTTATAGTCCATCAATTAATGAGGTGCTCTGGCCACACTTGGTATTTTTAACTCTGATCCCCACTCCTATGACCCTCCCTAGACCCTGCTGCTGGCACTGCACAAGCCCCAGCTCACACTGCTTGTGCCCTTCTCAGGCTCCCTGTGGTCTGACACATGACTTTTGCTTTAATCATACAAAATATTGCTCTGTATTGTTATTTAACTGCTTGAATGCCACATCCCATAACCTAAATTGTAAACTCATAGAACAATAACAGTATGTATGTATACTAGTCTGACAACACAGCACACATCAAAAGCCTTTATGTATTGTTCCATGAATTGATTCTTTCTGACTTAACGAGAACTCCCACAGTACCACTTCCCCACCATTAATTTCTCATTTCACAGCCAGACCCTATCCTGTGAAAAGTGAAGTGAATCCTATATCATCAGTTCCCTCCCACGCCTTTTGTCCTTGTGGATAGTGTGTGGCTCAAGAGAAAATTCAACAGCTAAATGTGTTCAATGTGCAAGTTCTTCATCACTTCTCACAGTTCTCAAGTGAGATAGGACAGAAAATCCAGTGCCTTGCAAATTGTCTGGTATATAGTAGGCACTAAATAAATGTTTGTTGAATGAATGAATGAATGAATTCTATTTCTTTATATAGTGTGGTAGACAGATAATGGACACCCAAAGATGCCCAAACGCTAATCCTCAGAATTTGTGAGTATGTTACATTTCATGGCAAAAGAGACTTTGCTAATGTGATTAAGGATATGGACCTTGAGATTGTGAGATTATTTTGGGTTATCCAATTTGGCCAATCTAATCATGTGATACCTTAAAAGCAGAAAACCTTTTCTGGCTAGGTTATAGAGAGATGAGACAGAATAAAAAGGGAAGAAATTCAAAGTGTAAGAATGACTCTACCCACTGTTGTTGGCTTCAAAGACAGAGGAAGGAAGCCACAGACAAGGAAAATGGGCAGACTTGAGAAAATGGGAAAAGCCCTCAGCTGACAGCCAGCAAGAAAGCACCCCTACAACCACAAGGAACTGAATTCTGCCACCAGCTCGACTGAGCAGGGAAATGGGTTCTCCTCTAAAACCTCTGGAAAGGAACACAGCTCTGTGACACCTTGATTTTAGCCAGGTGAGACCTGTGCCAGGCTTCTGACCTACAGAACTGTAAGATAATAAATCTGTGGGGTAAGCTGCTAAATGTGTGGTAATTTATTACTGAAGCAGTTGAAAGCTGATACACATAGAATTGAGAAGGAGAAAGAGAATGAGCTCTTTCCTGATAATTTTGCAGATATCTGGGCCTATGCTGAACCAGCTTCACAGATTAGCTGGTTCTCTAGCAAACTATTCTGTTCAGTCCTCCAGCCTCACTTCTGCAGGCCCACTGTATGTCAGCTCTCTGCATGGGAGAGTCAAAGCTGGACCCTGAGTAGCTGGGAAGAAAAGATGGGATTGGAAATGAGTTGTGCCCCAGGTGAGAAAACAAGTGGCAGGAGGCTGTCCTCTCTTTCTCAGATGCCTCAGGCTGACTCTTGTGAGTTTTTCCCCTTCGAGGCTACCATTGACAGTCACAGTAACCCGATGGAACCTGGATCACGATGAAGGAAATAACAGTGGCAACGGCTCTGACTTCCAAGGGTTCCAGTGTCCCATGGCACTAGCCGAACAAAGCCAGTTGGAAATGATCTTAAAATGGGGAATTTCCTGAACATATTCCCTATTGTTAGGAAGCCAGATTGGCTTCCTCACCTGCAATTATGCCAAGTAGTCACACGACACAGTCTCTAGGGACATGAAATTAGTAATTTCTTTCAACATAAGCAACTTCTTAACAAACACTTATACTAAGCACAAAAGGGTCGATAGCTTATATTCCTTCCAAAGTGAAATCGGCTATCCAGCTGGACGGGGAGACAGGAAGAGGTGATCTCCAGGGAGCCACTAAATGGATTGGCACCTGACTCTGGATTGCACATTTCCTTATATTACTTCTCAGCACTAGCAGGGCCTTTATTTCAGAACATCAATTTGATGAATATTAAGTCATGTCTCTGAGAATTTAATTGACAGATAATTTGTTCCTTGGACAAGAAGGACCTAGTTTGGGGTCTGAAAAAATATGGTTGACTTAACTACTTAAGTACAGTTACTAACAATAGTGGGTAATGGCTCTCAAATTCTATTGAATGATCAAAGGACTGACCAGAAACACAAGCACACTCTAGCTTATCTCACAAAAAACTTGAAAATTTTTTTCAGAGATCTTAAAATACATTTACTAACTCAGCCACTAAGGCACAATTATTATGAACTAGATTCCTAGGTGACTTTTAGAGACTATTCTACAAATTAGCATAACTGACAGTAGATCCAAACCAGCAGACCATGCTATATAAGAATGATTGACAGTGTCCACACTGGATAAATAATTTGTTTCATAAATACATTAGAATTCATTTGTACTTTCTGCTCAGACCCAGGGTCAGGGCTCTGCCCAGAATAAGTCTGTGCTTTCTAAACTGCTACTTCCTAGAGAGATTTGAGTTTACTTGGCAATTTAGGTCTTCTCATATGTGACCAGTTAGTCTGTTTCACTTCTCTAAGCTTGAAGCATTAATATACTTGCCAACTTTAAAATGCCTGGTCTCAACTTGACAAAAATACCCCAAGTTAGGAAATCCTTATGTAAATACTTAAATAGTCATAACTGCTGGTGGGTGATGATATCTCTTCTCCTCCATTTGAGAGAGGAGATAAAATGGACTAATGCAAGTGATGGATTAAACAAGAATAGGTGACAGAGAGGAGAATCTAAAAGTGGCTCTCACTGTCTGGCCTAGATAGTAGGCAGTTCTGTTAGTAAAAACAGAAAATAAAGGAGGAATAGCAGGCTTACAGGGAAAGATAATGAGCTCATTTTTAAACAAGCTGAGTTCCAGGATGTGAGACATCCAGGTGAATTTACCCAATAGGCCATTGGAAGCAAAGGTCTGGGGTGTAGGAGAGAAAACTGACCAAAAGCTGGCAGAATTGTAAAATGGTACAGCCACTCCAGAAAATTGTTTGTCAATTTCTTAAAAGACTAAACATGTACTTACGACCCAGCAATTGTACTCTTGAGCATTTACCCCAGAGAAATTAAATAAAAATCTGTTTACACAAAAACCTATACATTTTATTCATAAAATAATGGAAACAACTGAAAGGTCCTTTATTGGTTGAATGGTTAAGCAAACTGTGGTATATCCATACAACAGACTACTACACAGCAATAAAGAGAAATGAACTATTGATGCATGCAATAATACAGGTGGATCTCAAGGGAATTAATGCTGATTGAAAAAAGAAAGCCAATCTCAAAATGGTACATAATGTATTGTTTCATTTATATAAAATTTTTAAAATAATAAAATCATAGAGAAGGAGAACAGATAAGTGGTTGCTGTGATTTGGGATAGGGAGCAAGAAAAGAGTGAAGTGTAACTATAAAGGTGTAGCACAAGAGAGCCTTGTGGTTGAAGTGTTCTATATTTCGGTTGTGGTGGTGGTTACATGAATATACACATGCAATGAAATTGCATAGAACTATACACACTTTGTCAAAGATCAGTTGGCAGTATGTGGATGGTTTTATATCTGGGTTCTCTGTTGTGTTTCATTGGTCTATGTCTCTATTTTTATACCAGTACCATGCTGTTTTGGTTACCATAATCCTGTGGTATAGTTTGAAGTCTGGTAACGTGGTGGTTCCAGATTTGTTCCTTTTGCTTAAGATTGCTTTGGCTATTTGGTCTCTTTTCTGATTCCGTAGAAAGCATGGAACTATTTTTCACCTATGATTTCTTTTCACCATGTTTTGTAGTTCTCCTTGTAGAGATCTTTCACCTCCTTGGTTAAGTATAAATTCCCAGATATTTTATTGTCTTTGCAGCTGTTGTAAATGGTACTGAGTCTTTGATTTGACTGTTACCTTGACTGTGAATGGTATGTAGGAATGCTACTGATTTGTGTACATTGATTTTGTAGTCTGAGATTTTGCTGCTGAATTTATTTATCAGTTCTAGGAGTTTCTTGGTAGAGTCTTTGGGGCTTTCTAGATATAAGCTCATATCATCAGCAAAAAGCAATTGTTTGACCTCCTCTTTCCCAATTTGGATACCCTTTATTTCTTTCCCTTGCCTGATTCCTCTGGCTAGGACTTCCAGCACTATTTTGAATAGAAGTGGTGACAGTGGGTACACTTGTCTTGTTCTGATTCTCAGTGGAAATGCTATCAGCTTTTCCCCATTCAGTATGATGTTGGCTATGGGTTTGTCATATATGGCTTTTATAATTCTGAGATATGTTCCTTGTATGCCTAGTTTGTTGAGGGTTTTTTATCATGAAAGGGTGCTGGATTTTGTCAAACGCTTTTTCTGCATCTATTGGGATGATCATATGGTCTTTATTTTTGCTTTTATTTATGTGGTGAATCACATTTATTGATTTGCATATGTTGAGCCATCCTTGCATCCCTGGGATGAAAGCCACTTGGTCATGGTGGATTATTTTTTTGATGTGCTGTTGAATTCGGTTTGTTAGTATTTTGTTGAGGAATTTTGCATATATATTCATTAGGGATATTGTCTGTAGCTTTCTTTTTCTGTTGTTCCCTTTCCTGGCTTTGGTATTAAGGTGATACTTGCTTTGTAGAATGAGTTGGAGAGAATTCCCTTCTTCTTGATGTTATGGAATAATTTCTACAGTATGGCTACCAGTTCTTCTTTGTAGGTCTGATAAAATTCAGTTGTGAATCCATCTGGTCCCAGGCTTTTTTGTTGTTGTTGGAAGATTTTTTTATTACTGCTTCAATTTATTTGCTCATTATTGGTCTCTTCAGGAGTTCTATTTCTTCTTGATTGAGTCTTGAGAGGTGGTCTGTTTCTAGGAATTTGTCCATTTCCTCTACATTTATGATTTTATGTGCACGGAGATTTAATAGTATTCAAAGATGATATTTTGTATTTCTGTGGTATCAGTCGTAATATAGTATCTCCTTTTTCATTTCTGATTGAGCTTATTTGGATCCGTTCTCTTCTGTTCCTGGTTAGTCTAGCAAGAGGTCTATCAATTTTGTTTATCTTTTCAAACAACTAACTTTTTGTTTCATTGATTCTTTATAATTTTTTTGTTTTGTTTTCCATTTTGTTTAGTTCTGCTCTGACCTTAGTTATTTCTTTTCTTCTACTGCCTTTGATTTAGTTTGTTCTTCTTTTCTGGTTCCTTGAGATATGTCATCAGATTGTTAATTTTTGATCTTTCTGTCTTTTTTTATTTTGGCAAATCAGACAACACTATATACTGGGGAATAGAAGCCCTATTCAATAAATGGTGCTGGTAAAATTGGATAGCCACATGCAGAAGAATGAAACAGGATCCATATCTCTCATCACTCACAAAAATTAATTCAAGATAGATAAAAGATTTAAATGTAAGGCATGAAACCATAAGAATTCTAGGAGAAAATATGGGAAAACTCTTCTGGATATCAGCCTTATGCAAATAATTTATGAAAAAGACCCAATGGCAATCATAGCAAGAACAAAAATAAATAAATGAGACTTGATTAAACTAAAAAGCTTCTGCATAGCTAAGGAAATAATCAACAGAGCAAATAAACAACCTACAGAATGGGAGAAAATATTTGCAAGCTATACATCCAATAAAGAGCTAATAATGAGAATCTACAAAGAATTTAAGCAAATCAGCAAGAAAAAAATAAATAACCCCAATAAAAAGTGAGCAAAGGACATGAACAGAAGCTTTTCAAAATAAGATAGACAAATTGCCAATAAACATATGAAAAAATACTCAACATCACTAATCATCAGGGAAATGCAAATTAAAACCACAATGAGATATCACCTTATCCTGATGTAGAATGGCTTTTATTATGAAGTCCAAAAACAATAGATGCTGGTGTGGATGCACAGAGAAAGGAATGTTTATACACTGTTGGTGGGACTGCAAATTAGTACAACCTCTATGTAAAACACTATGGGGATTCCTCAAAGAACTAAAAGTAGACCTGCCACTTGATCCAGCTTTCCCACTACTGGGTATCTATCCAAAGGAAAAGAAGTCTTTCTATCAAAAAAGACACCTGCACTTGAAAACCTATTGCAGCACAATTCACAATTGCGAAGATGTGGAATCAACCCAAATGTCCATCAAGTCATGAGTGGATTAATAAAATGTGGTATATGTATATCATGGAGTACTACTCAGCCATAAAGAAGGATGAATTAATGCCTTTTGCAACAATTTGGATGGAACTGGAGACCATTATCCTAAGTGAAGTATCTAAAGAATGGAAAAACAAACACCACATGTACTCGCTCTTAAACTGGAACTAACCAATGAGCACACATGTTCCCAGAGCAAAGTAAAACTCAGATGAAATCAAGCAGCTGGGAGAGGGGAGGAGGGGATGGACAAAAATCTACCTAATGGGTACAATGAACACTATCTGGGTCATGGGCACACTTATAGCCCTGATTCAATCATTACAAAAGCGATTCATGTAACCAAAATCATTTGTACCCTGTAATATTTGGAAACCAAAAAAAGAAAAACTTAGTAATTAAAATAGTGTTAAAGTTCAGAAGCAAATGTCTATATTATGGGAGAATAAAATAGATATTATAACTTCATATCAATAATATAATCAATAAAATTTTACTGGTTAAATTGAAAAAAGAGAACTATACACACTCAAGAGCATATAAAACTGGTGAGAGCTGAAGAAGCTCTGTGCATTGTACTAATGTCAATATCCTAGTTTTGACATTAGACTATAGTTGAGCAAAATGTTACATTGAAGGAAACTGGGTGAAGGGTACACAGAGCATTTTTGTATATATTTTTGCAACTTCTTGTGAGTCCATAATTATTTAAAAATACAAAGTTTTTTAAAAAAATAGGATATACTATATATCCAAAAGTTAGTTTACTTAATTGATGGTTTTGTTAAAATCTCCTATAAAACTACTGAAAATGATAGTTATGCAAGTACAAGCTCTGAGAACTTCCCTCCCCCTTCCTAAATGAAATGGGCAAAAGAAATGAAACAGGAAACACCAGCAACACTGAAAACAGGGAAGGGTCCTTCCCCATATCACCATGCCAGCAACTGTAAGAACAATTTATCCAGAAACAGAGCCTCTTGCATCAGCTAAGAGAAAACTCTGGATGTCAATATGAGTTTCTACTCTCCAAGAGAGAAGACGAATAGATAATTTTTGGAAAAAAACCTCACCAATACCCCCCTCATTTAATTGGAGTAAGCTGACACTGCTGACAAACATGGTCTTTGCCCTAGCCAGAACAATTACAAAACTCATCAGATTTTTCCTCTAACCAACAAAACGATTGGAAGTATAGAGAAAACTATCCTAGTTCATAACTACAATAAGCAAATAAACAAAAGGCTGTGATGATGGAGAACATTGTGTTATACCAAAGCCAGACCCATTTAAAACTCAACCCAAATTCTAAACACAATATATTATTTAATACATATTATTGCCAAGGGAGCTTGAGGGGGCTTGAGTACCCATCCTCCCCTGCAAAAATCTCTTTAACCTCTCTCCGCATTCTTTGATATGCACACTTGCTATTTTCTCAAAGCCAAATTATGGTAAGAATGTAAAAGAACTGGGACTCTAACACACTCCTAGTAAGAATGTAAAATGGAACATCTACTTTAGTAAACCATTTTATCAGTTTCTAAAAAGTTAAAAGTAGACCTACCATAGAGCCAGACATTTTACTCCTAGGTATTTACACAAGAGAAATGAAAGCATGTCCACATACACTTGTACTTGAATGTGATGATTAGTCATATGTCAGCTTAGCTGGGCTGTAATACTCACTTACTTAATCAAACACTAATCCAAGTGCTTCTTGAAGGTATTTTGTAGATGTCAACAGCTACAATCTGTTGACTTGAAGTAAGAGAGATTGCCCTCAATAATGTGAGTGAGTTTTATCTAATCAGTTGACGGCCTTAAGAACAAAAACTGAGATGTCCTGGAGAGAAAGGAATATGCTTCAAGACTGCAGCCTCAACTCCTGCCTGAGTTTCCAGCCTGCCTAACAGAAGCCAGGCATGTCAGCTCCATAATCACTTGAACTAATTTCTTAAAGTATACCTCTTTATATATACTGATATAACAAATGATTACAGCAGCTTTATTTGTAATATCCCCAACCTGGAAACAACTGAAATGTCCATCAATAAGCGAATGCATAAACAAATTGTGGTATATCGATAAAATGAAATACTATACAGCAATACAAAAGAATACCCTAATTGAATAAGTAATAAACACACAATGAGAATGAACCTCAAAACAGTAATACTGAATGAAAAAGTCAGACAAAAAAGAATACATGTTGAATGATTCCATTTATATTGAGATTCTAGAAAATGAAGACTAATCTATAGTGACAAAAAGCACAACAGTGGTTGCCTGGTAGTGGTGAGAGTTGTCAGGTATGTGGGGATGGAAGGAGGGATTAAAAAGAGGGCGCAAGAAACTTTTGGGGGTGATGGATGTGTTCCTTATCTTGTTTGTAATGTGGTATCATGTATACATATGTCAAACCTCAAAACTGTAGACTTTAAAAATTATTCAGTTTATCGTACATCTCTTATACTTCAATAGAGCTGTGGAAAAGGAAGGAAGACTATAATCTTAAGGATTTTAGAGTTTAGATTTAGAAATGATAAAGGACATTTAGAGTCCCAGTATATGATTGATATAGGAAGAGGAGTTCACAAAAACCACCAGGACTCAAGTATGTTTACACTTTTAAGTAAAGGACCAGTGCATTATCACCTCCCTAAGGCTTTGCATCTCCACGGTTAGCTGCTATCCTTCCCATCCCAATGTTCCTTTCCAAGCCCCTTGCTTAATCTAAACCTTCTCTCCTCCTTCCAACACATCCTGTATTCCAGATTTTCCATAAATAGAATTTGTAGCATATTATTTGGACAATTAAAAATTTTGTTTGTTTGTTTGAGATAGAGTCATCCTGTTGCCCAGGCTGGTCTAAAACTATTGGGCTCAAGTGATTCTCCCATCTCAGCCTCCCAAGCAGCTGGGATTATAGGCACACATCACTGCATGCAGTTTGCAATTAAAAATTTGTAATGTTTCCTCCTTGTCTGTAAGCAAAAGTCTATGACTCCTTAGCCTGGGCATCAGAGCTCTCCCTAATCAGACTTCAACCTGATTTTGTGGCACTAATTCTACGGTAGTACTTGTTCACTCACTGTGTCCTGTGCCTCAGTCTTCTCTGCCATTGACCACTTCTGGAATAGTGTCCTCTCCATCTTGGCTCCCCAACTGTATGCAATTTTCAAGGCTGCACTCTTGTCCTACCTCCTACAAAGCTCCCCCTAACTACTTCTGCCCACAGTGATTTTTACCTACTGTGATCTTCAGGACATTCTTCTGACTGTGTCTTTACCTACCCTTGATCTTGTGATATTTTATGTTGACTTGTTTACTTTTAATTATCTTCAATAACCTATTCAACAAATATTTATTAAATGTCAACTTAGAAAAATATTATTGCTTTTAAGTTAGATATAGTCATGTTTGAGATTTTATTTGCTAATCTACAAGTGGAAAAATAATTCTAACATAGTAAATTTTGTAATGGAATTACTAGTGCACAGACAGGAGGAACTTACCCCAGTCTAGACGTTCAGGAGAGATACTTGGACGATCAAAGTGAACTTGTAAATATGATGATATTTGCTTATTTTTTTCTTCTCAGTTGTCTGCCCTGAAAAAAGGAATGCCTTTTATAGACAACAAACTCCCATTCTCCAGTTCAAGGATATTTCCCATTTTAAGTTAATCAGATGTGTGGCTTTGACTTAGAAACATGTTCATGCAACTTGGCAATTAGAGACCAATTCCCGAACAAGATAATTTCTTAGAAAACATATGCAGTGAAGAGCCAGGGGTCCAGAGGAAGGAGGATGTGAAAATAAAAGCCATCAGTTTGCATAGGAAACACCTTGTGTAACCTGATCTTTTAAATTTTTATTACAATATTAGTCACTACAACTATTTTCTGATTGCTGTGGTAACAGACAGCTTAATATAAGCCTTTATTAAGAATTGTCACACCATTGTCTCAGTCAAAACCACCGACATTTTTCTTGGTCTTGATATTCATGGAAATATCCAATTCCCAAAAAGACGCGGAGACCTCTGAACTTTCTAAATCAGGACTCCAAGCTTTCTGATCTGATAGGAAGCAGTTTGGCAAGATCATCAACCACTACCACAGAGAAAGCAAAATCCAAGCTAAGACTTAAAAGCTAAATAGAAATTAGCCAGGCAAAGATAGATACAGAGGGAGAAGTGCATCCAGGGTAAAAGAACAACATATGCAAAAGTCCTGAAGTGGTAAATAGTGATGGTACATGGTCAACACCAAGTAGACTTCAGAAGGGATCTGGTAGTGAAAGATAAGGCCAGAGAAAGCAGCAGAGACCAGGCTGCAAACACTTTAAAGTACCTTGGACCTTATCCTGAGTGTAATGTGGAGCTGCTAAAGGGTGTCTCATTTATTCATTCAACAAATGTCGATCAAGAGCCTAAATAGTGAATAGGACAGATAAAATCCCAGATCTCACAGAATAGACATTCCAGAGAGAAGGAGGTAGACGATAAACAAGTAAACAAGATCATTTCAGACAATGGTACCTACTGCGAAGAAAATGAGACGAGGTAATGGACAAGGACACGGCGAGGGGAGGAGGGCTACTTAACTTTGCGTGGTTAGAAAAGATCTCTCTGGAAAGGTGACCACATTTGAGCTGAGACCTGAATGATATCAAGAAGCTACATATGTAAAGATGTGGGGACAGAACTTTTGGACTGAATAGCAAGGTGCAAATGCCCTTGGCCTGTCCACAGAGCAGGTCAGTGTGCCTGCAGTGTAGCCGGCAAGGAGAGGAAAGATGGTCTATGCTGAGGCTGGAACTGTAAGCAGAGCCAGATAGTATAGTCCCTTCTAGGCCAAGATCAGGAAATTAGGTTTTATTCCAAGAGCATTTGAAAACCACTGGAGGTTTTAAGTTAGGGCGGGAGGTTTTTATATTTCCAAAAGATAATTCTGGAGGATTATGATAAGACAGGAGTAAAATGAGTTAGAGGCTACTTTTGTAGCCCAGACAAGAGATAGTGGTAGCTTGGACTAGGATTATAGCAGTGGAAATAAATAAATGTGGCACATATTTAAGATCTATTTTGGAGGTAGAGCTAATAGAATTGGTTTATGGATCATATATGAGAGTACAAATAAAAAAGAAAGAAATTAATAATGGTTCCTAGGTTTGTGCCTGACCAACTGAATGAATGGGAGCTGTGAATTGAGATAAAGGAGGTTGGGAGGGAGAATCAGAATCACGGGCTTTGTTTTGCCAGATTAATTTTGAGATGCCTATTAGACATCCCAGTGGAGATTTCAATGAGTAGAGCTCATAGGAAGGTAAGGGACAAAGAAAGTAATTTGATCATTGGCATATGCGTGGCATTTAAAGCCACGGGAGTAGATGAGATATTTGAGTAGGTGAACATAAAGAGGCAGTGAAGGCCGAGGACTCTGGGGTGCATGTAGATGATTATCAGAGGGAAAGGAACTTGCAAAGGAGACGGAGACTGAGCAGCCAATGAGCAGGGGAGGAAAACCAGGAAGCTGCAGCATCACAGAAGGCAAGAGAAGAGAGCGTTTCAAAGAAGCAGTCATCAACTGCTGGGAGGTCAACTAATATAAGGACAGGAAGGTGACACTGGATTTGGAAATATGGGGGTTTTTGATGATCACTTTGAATGGAGCAGTGAGACAGAAGCCCAATTAGAGTAGATTGAGGAGATAATGAAAAATGAGGAAATGTAACCTGCAAATAGACACAATTCTTCAGAGACATTTTTCTGTGAAAGGAAACAAAGCCATGGAGTGTTAGCATGTCTTGTCTTTCTGTGGGACATGGGAACAGTTTGAGATCAGACATAGTATTTTATTTTTTCTTTTTATACTTCTATTAAATATGAAATGTCTGATTTTGAATCAAAAGTGTAGTTTATTATATCTCAAACAAGAAGCAGTACAATTAATCAAAGTATGTGCCCAAACTATCAACACAGTTTTGCCTTCTTAACAGTAGCTTGTTTATGCCAGCAGTGAAGATAGCCTGGAGAGTGAGTGGTGATGAAATCTCCGAAAGGCATTTTCCACAGCTTGTTGAGAATTGATTATTTTTACTTGCGAAAATGGTCCAAAGCCTGGAAGAAATGGTAGTCAGTTGGTGCAAGGTCTGGTGAATATGGTGGATGACAGAGAGTTTCCAAGTCCAGCTGCTGTAGTTTGAGCAGCGTTGTTCGTGTGACATGTGGTCAAGCATTGTCTTGCAAGAGGATTGGCCTGTCTCTATTGACAATCTCGGCTGCTTAATCACAAGCATCCTCATCATTTTGTCCAATTGGTTGCAGTAGACATCCAAATGACCAGGTTTCATGAAGCTGTGTAGATAATACCAGTGCGGGACCATCAAACAGACACCAGTAGCTTTTTTTGATGAATATTCAGTTTGGGGCTGTGTTTTGGCACTTCATCTTTATTCAACCATTATGCAGAATGCTTGTGATTGTCAAAAATAATCCATCTTTCTTCACATGTAACAATATGGTGCAGAGATGGTTCACCTTTATGTTGTGATGGCAAAGAAAGGCAAGGTTCAAGACGATTTCTCTTGACATTCGTTTAGTTCATTCGTTTAGATAGGAATCCATCTATCCAGCTTCTTTGCCTTGCCGATATGTTTCAAATGGTCCAATATTGTTGGAATAGTGACGTCAAACCTTGCTGCTAATTCATCTGTAGGTTGAGATGGATTCGCTTTCACTATAGCTTTCAGTTCATCATTATCCACCTTGGTGTCAGGTCACCCACATGGCTTATTTTCAAGATTAAAATCACCAGAATGGAACTTCTCGAAACATCAACCTACTGTGCATTTATTAGCCCTGTCCTTCCCAAACACTGTTGATATTTCGAGCTGTCCGCACTGCATCAGTTCTACAACAGAACTCACATTTGAAAATTACACGAATTTTTTACTTATTCATGATTTCTCAAAGATTGCTCTAAAAATTTTTTTGAAAGATAATCACAAGCCAAAACCTGTGTTTGACAGACTGAGTATGTAACTTCACAATAAAAATAAAACAAGAAGTTTCAAAGTGAAATGTCAGAGATATCAACTGTTAAACTTAGTACTTAAGGAAATCAGACATTTTATACTTAATAATCTAATACATTACCTCACATACAACTATGCTCTTAAGTATGTTCTCAATTCTTATTGGCCTAATGACTGTATGGGTGGATGGATGGATGGTGCATGATTGTAATTTTCTGAGGATACTGGTAGCAGAAATGAAACAACACTGGAGATAAGAAGCTTTAGATTTTTATTCTAACTTTAATGTTGGTGAGACATAAAATGAAGACACCAGAAGAGACCCTGGAAAATTGGATGTAATTGGTTGCTTAGAATTTTAAAATGTGATCCTTGATATTGACATGTTTCTAACGGAACATTTTTGGTGTTTCGCTGGTTGTGGTTAATAACCTTGTAAAGTTGCTTCCTGTCCAGGACAGAAAATTTGAAGCTCCACTTAGAAAGTTCGAGGTTCACCAAGGTTTTCAGGATTAACTGTTTCCAAAACTCTGTCAATAACAAGAAAACTGTCAGTATACTTGACAGGTCTAGGCAACAGAAAGACAATTCTGAAACAAGATTTAAGAAGACACTTTCCATAGCAATCAGACTATTATTAGTCTTCAGTGACTAACATGGTAAGACACAGGGTGTTAGCTCTTTCCTTTCAGTCTCATGGCTATTACACCTTACCTCTTGACCCTTTGTTCCTGAAATTGTCAAATTCATAATCTTACCAAGGGCTGACCAGCCTCTAGGGAGTTGCTGTATAGTCAGAAAACCTACAATGGGCATATGTATAAGCCATAATGATAACTGACTAATAGGAAATACCCTGAACTAAAAATGTGAATTTGTCATTTGCAAATGGGTTCACTTTCCCAGAGCAACTACTAGGGAAAATGAATAAGTGAAATTAACCTTTGGAGCCTCTCTTTTCCATTTTTTTGTGTCTTCTTCCACCATGGGCACCAGGGGTATCATGTCCTTGGATCTCACCTCTACAGAAAAAAAAGGTTTTGATAAACTAGTTTATATGAAAGTATGAGTGTCTAAATGCCATTGTATCTTCAAAGGTAACCAAAGGGTAGAACACTGTCTGGCCCAACAGCAGGCTCTGTACTTCATTTCAGATGCTGTGAGCAAAGGGCTGGGAAGGAGGTATGATGGTGGGTTTCTGGGTTCCCTGGAATTAGTCCATCTATGCAGCCACCTCCATCATGTAAGCCTCCCCGCTCTTACTTCTGAGTTTGTTCACTCATGACACCAGATTTCAGATCAAAAGTTGTTCTGTAACCCTTCACCTAATATTGTATTACCTTATTTCTTAAAAAGTGCAAGGGGAAAATGCTCATGATTGGTTTGCAGGGGATTATGGCTCTCTGTTGACCATATTTACTCAACAGTCATTTATTGAGCATTTATTATGTGCATCATGTTAGAGACTGGGACTAAATAAATGTTTAGCGCATATTATTCTATTTAATTTTCACAACAAACCCATGAAGTTAGTTTGATGATCCCCATTTTACAGATAGATAAAGAAACTGATGTTCAGAACCAGTTAACTAACTGGTTCAAGATCATGTAGTTATTAATACTTAGATACAGAACCAAGAGGGAAAGACATGGTTTCAACCCAAAGCTTTTTCTGCCACTCTGTGCTGCTTCCCTAGGTGAGATCTGAGGTTTTCCAAAGTCAAGGAAAGATAAGCTTAAAAAAAAAGGAAAATGTCCAACATAGTTTTTCTATTTACCGGAAACTACTAGTTTAAAAACAAATGGGAAAAATCCCATTCACTTTAACAATTTGAAAAAACAATATAAGATACATAGAAATAAACTTAAGAAATTTGTAGGACATTTGAAGAAACTGAAAAACATTAATAGAGACCTTAAGAAAAAAAACTTAGATAAATGGGGAGACATACCATATTACTGGTTTGGAATATCTAATATTATAGGTGTTCCAATTCTTACCAATTTATACATTTAATATGATAATCAAACAAAATATCAAAGGATATTACAAATTGTCAGATGATTATAAAGTTTACCTAGGAAAAATAAGCAAGTATGAATAGTGAATAGCATCCTATCCCACCCCTGTAAAAAAGGTTTGAAAAGGAAAGAGAACTAGGAGAATCTTGCCTGCCAGATACAAAATTATATTAGAAAGGTACAGTGATTAAAACAATTTAATACTAAATACAAAAGTATGCCCCATGTTGGGAAGGAAATCACTTTTATCCTAATAAAGGAAATGACCACTAATGTCTTGAGTGACCATTTCCTGTCTTCATTCACTGGGTAACAAAATGTAATATACCTCCAAACCGCCAAAGGAGCCTGAGACTGGGATAGTATGTGGAGGACATAAGAAGGAAGCCAGGACAGTGTCTTGTAAACAGATGGAGGGATGGAAGGAGAGATTGACAGCGTCAAATGCAATAGGCCGGCCAAGTAAGATGATTTCCACTGGATTTGGCAACGTGCAGATCAGTGGCGATGTTAATCTGAGCAGTTTTGGTGGAGTGATTGGAGTGATTATTTATGTTTATGTGGGGTTTTCTTGACCTGGTTGTATGTCCAGGGGAGCATGGGGCAGCCACAGTGGTCACAGTGAATCGTCACGTCAGGCTGACAGACACAAATACATGATACGGTGGTTCTAAGCATTGTTACCCTCTGGGGTAACTGAAAGAAGGGGACCTGGGGGCAGAAATCACGTGTGTAACTAGTTTGAGGAGTTTTTCTGTAAAAAGGAGTGGAGAAGTAAAGTGACAAGTGGAAAGAGAAGTGGGATCTGGAGAAGGGCTTAAAATGGGGGAAAAAAATAAAGCCCACGCTGTTTGCATGTTTCCTACCTGGTACAGAACTAATCCATCCTCAAGAAAGAGCTTGACTCTGTAATCAATTCTTAGGTGACAGAAGGGAGGAATGTTTCTAAGTAGAGTATGGTGTCTTCCTCCCAGTTTTGTATCCTGGCCCAGATTTGCAATGAACTCATGTTGGAGTCCAGAGGGGGTAAAGCTGAGTGCTTTGCGGGAGGGAAGAAAAAAATTAAAACCACCTGAAAGAGCTTTTGCTCTAATAGAATATAATCCAGAAAAGGAGGCAGGAGAAGTTTCTGTCTGCACTTCACATCAGACCAACTTTGGCATCGTGGAGCTGTGTCCTGTGGGAAACGCTGGTGCTTGCTAAGAGATGCCAGGACCAGTGGTGGCCCTGGAGGAAGCACTGTCAGTACCCAGCAAGGAGCATGGGGCCTAAGGGCAGGACTGGGGCTCAGTAAGAGATTGTATTGTGATTCCGCATAAAATAACAATAAAGGAACACCATGGAGAAAAGGCCAGACTTCCTTCTTTAGAACTTGGAATTATCTCCTGAGAAATAGTAGTGAAAACATACTGGGATGGTCCACTCCAGGCACAACTGACTAATCCACAGGCCTGAGATCCAGAGGGTAACAATGCTTAGAACCACCGTATCATGCATTTATGTCTATCGACCTGACATGAAAGTTCATTGTGACCACTGTAGCTGCCCCATGCTCCCCTGGCAATACAACCAGGTCAAGAGAACCCCACATAAAACATAAAATAAACAAAAAATGGCTCAAATTTCCACTTACTGGCTTTTTGCATCTCTTAGCCTTTCATTAATTTGGGGACAAGATGTAAGAGTAGGATGGCTGTTTGAAGACTTTTTCTTTGCCTTGGCTCGATGTTTTGTTCTTTCTTATAGTAGAGGACTATAGTTTTTTTCAAACTTGATTTCTTGCATGTAAATGTTAATGATGATAGAAATAATACCTAATCTAGTGGTTCTGAACATTTCCACACATCTATTAAACCATCCATAAATGTTTATCAATTCCTATCATAGATAAATCACCGCCTAATAGAAGAATTTAAGACACATGGTTCTGATTTGGGAGGCTTTAAAAACTTCCCCAGGAGGGGATATTTATTACTTACCACCTATCCTGGTTTGCCCAGAACAGTCCTGGTTTACACCTGTTATCCTGGCAAAATTATTAAAATTGCTTCATTTTACTCACAAAATTATCCCAGTTTGGATGATGAATTGTACAGTTACCCTGACAGTAAAACTTTTTTATTTAAGTGGTAAAATACAGACACATTCTAGGGAAGTTTAGGGAAAAGAGCCATCGGAGTGGATCAAAAGGTCAGGGTAGGCTTCACAGATGTAGGGCTTAAGGTAGGCCTCAAATGAGGAGTAGAAACGTTAAAAACAAAGAGAAAAAGGAAGCTAGAGTAGGCGTAATAGGGTGGGTAACCTTTGTTAATGAAAGATAGAGATTGTTTTGGGAGGAATTGTTGTAGCAGTGCTCTTGAGACAGGATAGGAATGGTAATTTTGGCTAAAGAGAGTCCTGAATGCAGACTAAGGGATTTGAACTTCATCTTTGAGATAACAGAGAGCCATTGAAAATTTGGGGGTAAAGAAGCAGTATTTTAAAACACTGACCCTTTTCTCATGCACTTGGACCCTCTTCCAGAAGCCCATTAGGGGCAGGCTGCCCTTGGAGTAATCTGTGATATCAGTGGAAGTCCTTCTTAATATTTCCCTTGGAAAGTCTTCCATGATGACCCTATTTTTACCACTTTTTTATGAAGACTTCATAGCCCTCTTCCCTGTAAACGTGGTTTCTGTGATTCTAAAGTAATGTAAATAAAGACAGATACTTATTTTGGCAGAATGTTAGGAGATGGTACTAACCTCATGGTGTATCTTATGCCATGGGAAATAAATCAAGAGTTATTTTTTCTTGTATTTTAAATTTTAAAACTAATACAAATATAAAATCTGGTAATTTCTTCCTACATTATAATGGGATGTCTTGTATACCCACTTTGGAAGCCACAGTCTTTAAAAATGGGAAGCTGTTAAAGATTTTAATCAGGGAAAAGATGGGATGAAATGTGTGTGCTATAAATACTATTGTCTGGTGGCAGGGGTTGAATGGATTAGAATTAGGAAGAGCAAACTGGAACAATCCTTGGTTAGAGAGAGATAAACCAAAGGAAGCAATTAACTAAATCTTGGCAGCGGTAATATTAGAAAAGTTGGTTTTAGTCAAATATGGAAACAAAAAGGAAACATGAATCAGGAATAGTGGCTTTAAATGAGAATAATGTCCCAGCTTTATATGAAACGTTAATGTCTAATATTACATTTGAAACTCATAGCTCAGTGGGATAAACAGAACAAATACTATCCAACATTTTATTGAAGAGAAAGCTATTAGAGATCCTTGCCACTTGATGGAGGCATGCACACTGTTACTAAGGGCAAGAGTCAGGTCTCGGACTTGGGTCTCCTTGCCTTCTGTTCCAGTGGCCTTTCATCACAGCACACTGCCTGCCCCCTCCTCGGATGCCTATCTGTGCTCTGTGTTGCTGGTGCTGAGATATCCTTAGTGATTAAGAAACAACAAAAAGTCATAACACTCTAGGGTAAAGATGCCCATGAAAAATATTCAGGCCTATAAGGTGCCCCTTACTTTCCCTGAGAGTTCTGTAAATTCATCAGCCCCTCAGTCTGCTAGGCTACAATAAGCCTGCAGCCTCAGCCTAAATCCCACCTCAAATACATCACGGTCACCTCCTTACGAGAAACACGCACACTTCCCAGACTGATCCTTCTGTGTGATAAGTGAAATCCAAGGATTTATACTCAGAGGTTTGTCATCTGCTTAACGAATAGGAAGGGCAGCATTTTCCTAGAACTGTGGGTGTAGATAAGCTTTTAAAAGACTGAATTTACTCGTTAAAAAATTCTTTCTTGGTAAAATGTAAAACTAAAGTACTAAACTGGGTTAGCCTGTTTTAAAAGAATACCAATTTTTAAAAGTGCTCATAAAACATGTAATTTTGGTTGGTAAAATGAAGTTTTGAAGAAATGTAATTGATGGCAAGTTTTAACAGAAAAAATAATGAATTGGAAAGCTTCACCTCTGTCACTGAGCCAGCTTCCTATCTGCCTGAGGTCACACAGTTCAATGACCTGGGGCTTTGCTGCTCACATTGCTATCCATAATCCAGCAGCACTGGCATCACCTGGGACCTGTTGGAAACACACAATCTCCTCCTTCACCTGCCACCTAGAAATGTGCTTAGCAGACAGTAGGTGCTCAGTAAATAGTCAATGAATTAATGAATTAACCTGCTCTTGGAATTCAGTGCTTTTTCACAGGCTAGTCCTTCTGCCTGTTAAGCACTCAGCTCTCCACGCTTCCAACGTTGCTCCCTTATCAGTCTGATGAAAATCCATTTACATTTGAGTCTGAGGTTACATGTTATCTCTTCTGAGAAGTCTTCCCTCACTGGCCCCCAAAAATTTCTCCTCCATCTTAGCCCTGTCCCAACATTGGCTGTCATTATTGCTGTTCACTTTGTCATTTTAGTTGTTTGCTTGAATATATGTATATAGGGAAACTAGTCATTTTTCTTAGTAAAATAAAATCCCTGGCTTTTGGGATTCCCGATGGGATGGGGAATCTCTAATTGGGAAAGGGGGAAGAGTATCTTCCTAACCTTCTTCTTATGAGATTCGTCTTCAGCCTTTGGTCCCCCAGAGCCTGCCTACATTTGGCAGAGGACATCTGTTCCTTCACCATCAGGAACTGTCTCAATTCTCAAGTCCAGAGTCAAAAAAAGAGAAGCAAGATTTCCTAGTTCTTTGATCAACCTTCCAAGTTCTGGTTCTGTCTGAAAATCTGCTGAGTTACCACCAGATGATTGATACTTGGATCAAGTCACCCCATCCTGAGATGATCCACCCATCCTCCTCCCCTTCAACTTTCTCCCCTGTCAACCCCATTATAGGGGATATGGTCTCACCCTATAGCTCAAAAGGACAACCCTATCAGAAACCTGCATAGTATGTGAAACACACTCACAAGAGGTTCACTGGTTGTGTTACTATTTCTTAGATTGGAAGCCCTTATAAAGCACAGACTGTATCATTTTAACTTTATAAATTCATTTTGAAGCTCAGTGCCTGACATCTTGTTGGAAGTTAATATTTATTTATTGAGTGATTATTTAAAAAATCATGACTCACTCCATAAAATTATAAGCTTAAGGATGGTGCCGCAGGATTGGTACACAGAAGCTGACCATCATGAATACACTTTTGAGAGTGCTAGAGTGTTAAACGAGATGGGACACTGGGACAACATACACAGTGTGGGACTGTCTCGGGCAAACTGGGATGGAGGTTGTTGTAGGTATCAAGCTCAGTACTGTTGTTCCACAATCCAAAACTCCAACTGTCAAATGTCAGGGGCACAGCAAGGTCACTTGGGCTGTCATCAAGTGCTTCTCTTTGGGCTCTCATCAACCCTGCCCCTTGATTGTCTCCACCCACCGTGAGTCACTAGCAATCCCACCCCTTGTCACTTGTTTAAAAGTTCAACTATTGTGTGAATTCCAGGCAACCTCTTGACTTCCCCAACTGCTTGGTCTTCTTCCTTGGACTCCACCATCTTACCTTTCCCAGCATTCTTTCTGCTACTCTAAATTTTAATTAATATAATTCCATGTCTGTCTTTCTATCATTCTTCATCTCTTTCTTCTCTCTTCTGTCGCATCTTGTTTGTTTGTTTGTTTGCTCGCTTTAATACATCTCTCTTCTTCTGGGAGGCTTGAGTCCAAAGCTGTCAGTTATCTATTGTTCTGTTTCCCGTTAGTTAATCTCTGACCCTTCATAAATTAAATTTGACAAAGTCCCTTGATTAACAAAGGAAACGCACAAGTCACAGTAAAAGGGGCACACAAAACACAAATATACTTGGGAACTTTTCTATTCATAACGCTGCTTTTATAAAAGACCCAGGAGAAATGGAGTATAACCAGAAGGGTGTTGAGTTACTCTGAAACACAAGTGTAAACTTTATTTACAAGTAATATATGTCTTTAACAGATAAATTATTGAAAATGGAAATTGTCTTCTCTATACAAAGTAAGTACTCAGTGAATTCTTGATGGAGTAGGAAATGTGTTGGGGCTTTAGAGTAGGGCAGAATTCTGTTTGATTGCCAAGTATGGGAGAAAATTAAACCCAAATGACTGGCACTTAAGAATCAGCACCTGGAAGAAGCTCAATTCTTCCTATCACTGAAATACCCTATAGAAATAGGAAACTTCGTGTGCATTTCTACATATGGTCAAACAGTGGGCCCATCTAGGATGTCTCTGTAAACCAATTATTGTTCAAATAATTTACATTCAGGTTCTTACATTTGGCTTTCTCATTTATTTTAAGCAATTGGATAAAATACCTATATGATAGTACTAGATGATAGCAAACTAATTATAATTACCAGAGACATAAGAATCTCTAATGATTTTGAGTTTAACTAAGGTTATTTCTCTTTATGTTGAACTATGATAGGAGACAAGACAGAAAAGAGCTTCTGAAGCATTTTGGGAGAAGTTTACATACTTAGATTTTTTTTTACCACTTTCGGAAAATGAAAACCAGTCAGAGTTAAGAGGGTGATTGTTTTAATGTTTCAAATCCAGGCTTGACAACATTTCCTATAAAAGGAACTAAAATGAAGAGCCTTACAAATTTTGCACCACCCTTCCTAGAAAATGTTTCTCTGAGGCATTTTCTACAGAAGAGAGAGACTCTTGAATTCTCATTGTAAAAATCCAGAGGAGCTTGAAGACGGCGAAGCAAACAGGAAACAGCATTTAATTTGTGGGAAAGCTCAGGGAATAAAAGCAAATTTCTGAAAATGTATCTCCCCCTGAAGACTTTTAAAACACAATGATGGTGGGAAAAGCAATGATAATAAAAAAGCTGGCTTAGAGATGGGTTAATGAGAATGTGCTGTGCCACGGAGCCCACTGGGTGTGTGTTGAATTTCTAGGCTTTAGTCTATCTTTCCGCAGAAGTTCTCCCTTAAACAAATGCCCCCGCCCTGAATACTCTCTCTCATGCCATTTAAAATAAGTTCAGCAGCCACTAGAAGTTAGTTAGCCTAGAATAGAAGACATCTAGAAGGATTTTGACTCCTAGGACATTTGAGACACACATAAAGAATTTGGAAAAGCTTTGAGCAGACATGACAGAATAGAGGTAATTTTCTTCCAAAAAAGGCAATTTAGGGATGGGGAGGTGAGGGATAGGGATGGGAGGGTGAGAGCAGGGGTGGGGGCGGGAAGGATGCACTCGTGGTGGGAGAGAGAGGAGACTGATGCTGGGCAGTACAATGTGTGGAACTTAGTTGTTTCTTCAAATTCTTAAGTGGGATTTGTAAACTGTAAAGGCACAAACCCCATTTTTAACAAAAGTGAGCAGGACTCCCTATCTGGTTGAGAAAACAGGGTGACTAAACATTATGAGAACTCTTCGAAATAATAATTTCCATTTATGCATAAGAACCATATGATAGGAACTATGATATATGCTCAATATTAATTCTCATTCTTCAAAAAACTGTTAGGGCTGGTTGTGGTGGTACATTCCTGTAATCCTAGCACTTTGGGAGGCTGAGGTGGGAGGATTGCTTGAGGCCAGGAGTTTGAGACCAGCCTGAGGAAGAGTGAGACCCTGTCTCTACAAAAAAAATAGAGAAATTAGCCAGGCGTGGCAGTGCACACCTGTAGTCCCAGCTACTCGGGAGGCTGAGGCAAGAGAATTGCTTGAGCCCAGTGGTTTGAGGTTGCTGTGAGCTATGATGACGCCACTGCACTCTAGCCCAACCACAGAACAGGAAAACAAACAAACAAAATGTAACTGCAAAACTCTGCTAGATACTATTATAAGTCCTGTATTGGACTCCAAAATCCATAATCTTAGCATGTATGCTCCTTGAATGATTAAGTTAAGCTATTTACATGATAAAGCTTACTCTGCATCCTTCTCCTGGATTTGTAGCCATAATTTTGTATCTCAAGTCTCCTTGCTGCCAGTTACCTTGGGTAGGTGTGTCCTCTTTGGGCTGTCTGCTACTTCTAGATTTATCTTTAATGCCAGAAGTACCTAGTTCCCAGGACTGGGCTTCTGCTTTGATACCTTCTGCTTTTACTGGACCCTCCTCCCTAGGGACTAAAATTGTGTCCTGAGCCCCGGGTGAGGGCCTGTGTCTCTGCTACTCCTGGACAGGCCTCCTGGATGACAACTCACTGAAAGTCTACTTCATCTTGGAGAATTGAGAGACGCCCATTTGTCTCAAAATCATTGATATTGATTGTTGTGTCATGGGATTTTGTCCAATGCTTTGTACCTCCTCAGTTAGCCAATCCAATTGTCAGGGCCTATTTGTTCTACTTTATATAATAGGTAGGTCTGGAATTGTTAGTTGTGGCATTTCCAGTAGTGGTACTACAAGGACAGGTATCTTGCTGTATGTCGTTTGTGTAGCCATATCTGTGCATTTATCTGATGGGTTACAAATTATATGATTATAAAGTACTTTCTTCACATTATAGTTAGGGATATATATATAAATAATTATATATACATTAGGGATATATATTTAAATTTTTAATGATACGTGTAAATAAATTTGACTTTCATTTCAGAATAATAAAAGAGTGCTAAGAATTATGTGATGAAACAGGCATTGCTAGGGTTGAGACCACTGGGTGGTGAAAATGTGTAAAACTTTTAAAAAGACTTTAATTCAGATTCTGGATCAAGGTGAGGAATGTGATTGGGAGCAAATTACTCTGTGAGTCTCAATTTATCTATAAAGTGGGGATAGTAATTAGAACCTACTTCAGGGCTGTTACGAATATTAAATGTTAGCAAATGGAGAACTCTCCTACTTCATACTATAGCAAATGCTACTAGCTATTAGTATACTGTTAGCTATTAGTATTGGTAATACTGTTAGCTATTATGATCATTACTAAAACGGAGATGACATACACCTCATAAGGTTATTAAGTATTAAGCAAGATGCTATACAAAATGCCTAGTTAGTAGGTGTCCAGTAAATATCACATTTAATTGAATCTAAGATGTCCTATTATTTCAGTTATCTCCAAGAAAGGAAAAAATGCTTCCAATTATACTATTGTTATAGACAGTAAGGCAGATACCAATTTCAAATGTGATACAATGTGAAAATTTTTGCATTAAAATCAACAAAATACTTTTTTTTCTTTTCTTTCCTACTATATTAACAACTGGTGAGGAGTCTCTACTCCCCAGAATCTGAAATTCTCTTTTCCTATTCTTTTTCCTTCTACCAAGACCCTAGGGTCTCTTACTTGGCTACCAGGGTTAACCTCAAGTACTTTAAGTTCTATCACTTTTTATCACAGACTCCCTTTTGTTTCCTCATCTCAGTGTGAATTCAACAGCTCAGCATCCTGATCCTTATTATATTAAAACAAGGTAAATGAATATAAAAAACAAAATGAAACAAGAACTTCTTCCTAGTTACCAAAGGCCTTCAACCAAATATTTAGGTTCGGTACCATTTAGTGATGCATATTATGCATGCCATTAGAATTAATGGCATGGTGATCTGACTAGGCACTTCATGTGAACAAGGGACTAACAAAGACTGGGAAAAAATTCACAAACTTCAGATAAGAAATGGCAGGATTTGCTGGGAACAATTTTGTGTAATGTCAAAGGTAGTAGAGAGGTCAAACAGAATGAAGGTGGAGAACAGAGGACTTTCCTACAAAATGATTTCGCAGGAGAGTTCATCAAATGTTGAGATATTTTCTCAGTCTCACTTACTAAGTATGAAGGTTGCTAACATATTGATAGCTGGCCTATTATTTGGATAAGCAAAACTAAATGAACAACATAAAATTTTCAGAAAAAAATAATAGTGAAACAGAAAGCGAACATACAAATTTTTGGTCATTGTGTTTATTTCACTTAGGACACTCAATGAACATTAACTAGGGCACTTAAAAGTCAATTCAATTATGAATCTCTTTAATCCTTCATCAATTATTTGGAGTGTTCTAGTCTCGAATACACCCCTTTCCTCTACAAACTTCTGAAAGAGATGAACACCTCCACCTACACCAAAATAATGTGCTTTGCTGGCCAAAAGTACTCGTCCATTTTTACCTAATAGTCTAAGGAATGTTTGGTGCAAAGTATTGTAATAATCCGGATTGTAAATGGTTTCTGAGGTGAGAATGAGATCATATTTTACAAAGGGTTTTTCACTGCTTAGTACAAGCTTACAAAACTCAGACCACTCCCCAGAAAAGAACTGGCATTTATATAGTTCTTGTACTCCCTTTGATTCCCTGCATCTTTTCACATCTGGTTCGTTTACATCATTTTCTTCGTCTTCCAATGTGGAGTTAGCTACTACATTAGGTAAAGTTACTTCATCAATCACCATACTATTATAATCTTGGAAATGAATTTCATCGGCCCCTCCCTTCAATGCAATTATCCCCAGCAACCCTGATCCACAGCCAAGATCCAACACTTTTTTCCCAGCAAATTTCACTTTGGCCTTTGTGAAATAAGCTAGGAGGTCAAAGGTACATTCCCAGATTTTTAAGCCTCCTTCATAAACACCTGTAATCAGATCAGTGTGAGAAGAAAAGCTTTTTGAAACTATATTTTCTCCAGGGAAGTTGTCTTTCAACAAGATGGTTTTAACTGCTAGTAAGTTAACATGCTGGAGACCTGGTAATGTTTCTATGACCTTATTTTCTAACACTTTCTTTAAATCTTTAGGCACAGCATGCTCTTTGGCAATTCTCAAGCAGGGCTGTTCTTCATGTGCGTCTAAGTGACTTGAACTGATAGTTGCACTGAGTGGACTGTCTGTGTCTTGAGAAGAAGCTGCATTTTCCACTGACTTATGTTCCCACGAGTGATCCTGAGGCAAGTCAAATTGTTCTATAGAACATTTTCTGTCCCTCTGTTCTCCTTTTTGACTTTCTAAGACCGACAGCTCCTTTGAGGAATGCAGCATCAAAGCTCCATCTCCAAGGGGTGTTAATTCATTTTCCAGATGGTCTTCTATAGTAAAATTAAATTGAAAGGTCATTTTCTTATTAAATGTCCACAATCCTTAAATTTATAGAAATATTCTTCAACTTCTGGATAGAATTTGATGACACAGATAAACCTGCCTCAATTGTTCAATTAGCGTCGTCGGGGCCACTTTCCCTTTAGCTCCTTATACACTGTAACAAATACTTAGAGATGTTTCCAACTGAGTTTGGAAGGTCTTTGCTCTTCTTCGATTTAGCCCTGGAGAGAAAAAAAAAAGAAAGAAAATGATGACTAAAGCAAAATGTTACAATTTTACTAAAATTTAATATGAAACAGCCTGCCTTCCCCCCAATACAGTTGCCTTTTCTCCCATCGAAGTACTAACCAGGCCTGACTTAGCTTCCAAGATCAGATGAGATCAGGCGCGTTTAGGGTGGTACGGCCATAGACAGGCTACCTTTTCTAAAAAAGCTGTAGGGGGGGAGAGAGAGGTAAGAGATTTGGAAACACACACACACACACACACACACACACACACACACACAACTTGGAGGTTCAAAAGGTGGAGTAGAAAATAAACTATTAAAACAAACGAGAACAACAGCAGCAGCCACCACCACCAGAACAAACATAAAGTCAAAGATTTTCAGACAGGACAGCCTAGCTACTTGGTATCTTTCAGCTGTCCTGACTGCGCCCAAACATAGTCACCCACTAAACTTCCAGAATCTCTTCACTTCTGTCTTTTACTGTCTCAAATAACAGAAGTTCAAGATTTTATTTTGGTAAATGAGCATCCCTTTGAAAACATGCACAGGTATGGATGGGCTGGTGTGTGTAAATTCAACCAAAAGATGAATTTCACTACAGACATTTACACCAGACCAGGAGCCTTAAGGTACGTTAGTGGGACAACTGGGGAGTAATCAGCAAAGACTAATTAGGTGGCAGGACAAATACAAAATAAGGGCACTGCATTCACCATCTGGAAAGGCCTGTAGAAAATGGAAACAACTTTATCGAGAATCTTTTCTGTATCTACTGTGCTCGACACTTTATACCATCTGCTTCAATTTGCACAATTCTGGCAAGTGGGATTTTTATTCCCCTTCCACAAGCTGTACAAAGAGGGCGACGACGGTTAAGCAGGTAGGAATGTGCCTAGTGTCTACCCCAACACGCTGCAGGGCTCGCAGTTATTTCCGGCTGCAGGTCCCAGGTCAAACCTAACCCCAGAAGTGCAATCTAAAAACCCCACGGGTAGCAAACCTAGGGACTTCCGGCTCTCACCTCCCCATCTCAATGTAATGTTTACTACGATCCACACCTGGAGATGCTCGCCGGCTGAAAAGTCTTGGGATCACTCAGCTGAGCAACCCGGCGTCCGGACGCTTCCTCCGCACCAGTGAGTCGAGTCTTCCGAGGGCCAGACAAGCCCTGCTTCCTTCCTGGCCGTGAGCGAACAGGGCTCACCAAGGAACCCAGCTCGCGTCCTCTCTATGGTCTGTAGCCGACGGAGAGCTCGCAAGGGCTGCCGGGACGATGGGAGTTTCCGGTCTCGGCTTGGCGGGAGTAGTTTGAAGCTGGGCTCTTCGGAGAGACCATGTCTCAGGAGCGCGTTGTGCCGGCGAGTGCGGTTCCCCTGGAAGAATTAAGTAGCTGGCCAGAGGAGCTATGCCGTCGGGAACTGCCGTCCGTTCTGCCCCGGCTCCTTATATCCTTGTTTGTCACTTCCATCTAGAGAAGGGTGTGGGGCGGCTCGCGAACCTTTCTCCTCCGTCTACTCAAACCCACCGCCAGGCCGTGTTTCGTTGCTGCGGCCTGAACTCTCTCTTTGTTGATGAGTGGGATGAACAGTGAGGGAATGGAGGGTGAGCGAGAACCGGGGCAAATCGAAGGCTTTGTTTCTGGAAGGGTTCGCAGACGTGTTTTGACCTAAGGTTTTGGGAGTGGATGTGGCGTTTTCTTCCGTTGCTCTGCGTCTTTAAGTTTTTCTGTACTCGTGACACTGACGTGTATGTAAATACTTTGCATGGAGACAGTGGGGGAGGCCAGGACTCAGGCCTGAGCTTAAGGCTATCTCTGGCCCTTAAAAGATGGGTGAAATAAAGCGAGATACTCTGAGCTTTTATCACCTGTAAGACGGGTGGTGAATATGAATACTACCTTTCTCAGCATTTTAAGAATTGAACGATGTAGTTCTGTGATGTCAAATCTTTGGAAGATGTTCAGTAAATAAAACTGTTTTCCCCCCTTCCCTTCTCGGACCTCCTTTTTTTTATTTTTAGAAAGAGTTGCTTCTAACTGTTGCATTTCATCTGCAGGATTTGTGGTGTTTAATGCCTCTGTTGTTCAGGTGCAGACGATTCTTTATTAGTCTCGTGCCTTTGTGGTTGTAAACGTGCCTGGAATCCTCGCCCTTCATGTTAAAGTGTGTGTGTGTGTATGTGTATAAATTTATGTCTTTAAACTCACCTTCAACATAAAACTACCCTTAAAAGAAAAAAATGACCTTCACTTGAAAAAGTTTTGACGCTGCACAAATAATTTTTCACAGCTAAAGCCTATCATAACTAAATATTACCATTGCATGGAAGTCATTCACCTGGTCATTAGCAAAATTCAGAAGGTACCAAAGCCCTTTTATAGTTTTTGTGTAGATAGGGAATTGCTGTTTTCAGGGAGTTTCAACTTGGAAACAAATAACCATTTCCTACTCAAAAACATTTGCTGGGTACATAATGTGTATCTGTATTTAATGTGTATCTGGCATGGTGATAGGATTTGGGGGAGCAAAGATGAAGAACATGATTCCTCTTCCTCTCAAGCTTATAGGGGCACTTCATTAAATTGAAAGTCAACATTCCCACCTAGCTTTGCATCTCAAACTTGACTCAACCCAAACCTGTTCTTCCTCTAGTTTTCTTCATCAAAGTAAATGATTTTACAAACCAAAACCTTTAATCCTCTTTCTCTCTCTCTCCCACCCAATCAGTAAGTTTAATTGTTTCTGACTCCACTTGAACCAATCCACTTATCACCATCCCCGTTGCTACCACTCTGATTCCCAACCCCTAACACCCTTCACCTGGACTATCAATAACTTCCTTCTGGTCATGTCCTCTAGTAATCCCATTCTTCAAAAAAAGTTCAGAGGGAAAACCATAGATCATGTCACTTCCCTTTTTAAAGCAGTGGCTTCTCAACAAATTAGGAATAAAATCCAAATTTACCTTCAAAGCTCCCACACCCTTCTCTCATACCTAGCTAACTATGTTCTATCCACACATACATCAGGCTCACCTACCTCAGGATCTTTGCTCAGTCTAAGTTGATCTCCCAACCTTTTGTACATCTTATTTAGGTCTCAGCTCAAATATCACCTCCTTAGAGGGACCTTTTTAGAGCCCTCAATCTTAGGTAGTTGCCCCAAACCCAGTCTGTTACACTTTTATCATATTGTCTTGTTTAGTTTTCTAAAGAGCATTTTATTGTTAACAGAAATTATCTAATTTGCTTTATTTTCCACTTTTCCACATTATACTGTAAAGTACATAAAGGCAGGAGCTTGATTTTCTCACTGCGTTATCTTCAGCACCTATAACAATGCCTGGCACATAGCATTCAGTAGAGAGCTAAAAATATTTCATGTTTTAAAAATGCTTGGAAGTGTCATTAGACAATATTTTTTTCGGCTTATGGTGGTTTATCTTCACTATTTTGAACAAATGTAGGAAAAGGTTGCAATAAATCCACAATCCCATCCCCCACTTCTTTTCATGTTTTGTGTTTTATGTATTATTTTTCCAGTCCTTACCTGCATGTCTATGTAATCATAACTTATGGTTAATTTTGGAATAGATAGAATTTTTTGAGCTTTACTGAAATTTTTCCATAAAGCAAATTCTACCCCACTGAACAAATGGTTTAAGGATTACATGTCATTTTGATTGCTGCTGAATAATACCTTTCTCAAATATATTTTTGTGTAGATAGGGAATTGCTGTCTTCAAAAATATATATGCAAAATAAGATTTCAGAAGAGGAATCAATCCATAGGGTGGTAGAATGAGTTATTCATTTTTCTTATGGACGTATTTGATGATTCTTATATTTTTACAGTAAAACTTTTCTAACAATTACTCTTGATGGTGTATAAGTGTGTAGTTTATAATGTGGTTACTGTTAACTTTTGGACATGGGATAATTTATTGTCACGTATTTGTAAGCTCCTGCTATGTGCAGAAGAATTTCAGTCTGATGAGGTTGGTAAGATAGGTATGCAGGTAACATGAAAATAAGATAAAAGGTGATGAGTGACTGAAGACATACATATAAAGTACTGTAGAAATGATGAGAAGTTTCTTTCCTGTAGCAGAAACCAGAAGTCCATCGACTATTATAGCACTGTTTCTCATCTGTCAAAAATATTTCATGACTATACATGGTTTAAAAAGGCGAGTTTGTCCTGAGCAATTTTGAAAATATTTCCTTACAGTATTTTCATAATACTGTTTGTTTACCTAATAAATGTTAAGTTTTTAAAAGCAAAATTAGGCCAGTAATTTGAGTTTAATTTCAAATTCTTATGGATCACTGCTTAAATTTCGAGTTGAGTCATTTTTTAATTTATTCTCAGTAATGAATATTCTATTACTATGATACAAATATCTTCTTTAATTATCTTACTCTTTGTATCAGCATTCTGACAGTTGGATTGAGCATATTCGTAAGTAAAATTATTTTAATTGCATGATTTACTTTGATGTCATTGAAGTCTGAGTCCCACATACTTCAATGGATATGACCTTACAGTTTTGTATTCCCTTCTGATTTAATCATTTTCTATGTTATAGCCTCCGTAACCTTCAGTTACTTAAAATGTCCAAATTCCTTCAAATTACAGTGCTTAAAGTTTTAAATTCCTTTTTAGGTAGATACCAAAAGGGTCCTGTTGATGATTTATGTATAAGCACATTGTAAATTATAAATGTTAAATTGTGGTTAGACCTATGTGAAACATAATTTGCAGTCTACTTAATAACCTTAAGCCTCTAACATGTTTTCTGTCATTTAGAAAATATTTCCTAATTGCCAAAAGCTCATTGTCTAAGTGATAACAAATTTGTCATTTAGAGAAAGTTGACGTTCTCATTTTCGTCTTCATTGGTGTTACTTGATGAGATTTACTCTTTTGGTCAGGAGAGGATATTGAGAGTAAGACTAGACTGCTCAGTTTATTCATACTTCGATTTAGCTTGTTCTATTTACATTTCATTTGGTTGTACAATATTCATAATTTTGAATCTATGTTGCCTGTTGGGGTCTAATTTCTTTTAAGTAACAATTTTTTATCTTGAGTATAAAAGTTGTTCATTGTAGAAAAATTGAAACATGCAGAAAAAGATTATAAAATATCCACTAATCTGAAATGGTTAAGATATTGATGAGAATAGCTTTATTTTCATTCCTTTTTTTGTTTTTTAAAAAACTTTCTTCTTGTTTTCTTATTTTGTTTTCCTATGCTATTTTTAATCCTGTGACAGATTAGAGAATAGATTCCTATACATTCCTGCCAGCCTGTCTATCATTCTTTGTATGTATATGTTTATGTGTATTAAAATTGGAATTATACTATCTTGGAATCTTTTTGTCATGTTTTAAAATATCATTTTAATGAAGGTGGATCTTATTCAATAGATGTACCCGCATCCATTTAACTGGTTGTCAATTTTTGGATATTTAGGTTGTCTCTCCTCCCTCCCTTCCTCCCTCCCTTCCTTCCTTCCTTCCTTCCTTCCTTTCCTTTTTTTTCTATTATAGATAATTTTTGCTATTAGATAATAGTTTTTCTACATAGAATAAAGCATTTTGAAACCATACAAATCTTTAGTTTGGTAGTTTTCTTGCATTTGGTAAAGGGCAATGGCCTTTGTTGACTGACATTTAATATTTTTAAAAAATATATCACTATTTTGCTTTATAGAAATTTTGAAGATTATTGTAGAAATGTTTTTACCTCATATGAACTACTTGACATTGGAACAGACTTTCTTTTCACAAGCATTACCAAAGGTATAGTACTGTTACCTTGATTTACATTTTATAAAGGTTGCTAAAATCTAGCCTTAGTTTTAAATAATTTATTTAAATAATTTATTCTTAATGTGGCTGTGTTTTTCTAATGTATCAAACATCCGAAATAAAAGTAGTAGTAAAAAAAAGATCTCATGTAAGAATATGGTGGTGTTAACGTGATCATTAAGTGATTAAAAACATTTTCAGATTGTGTAGATCCTTTACCAATTGAATTTAAATTATTTGTAGTTAATTTTGAATACTCTTGTGTTTGAAAACTATTAAATGAAACTTCGGATAGGTGATAAAGTTAGGTAAGCCTTATTTTATCTTCTCTGTAGTGTTTGTCAATACTTGTTATATTTCAGTGTCTGGAAAAATGGAGCTAAAATTTATTAAAGAAGTCTTAGAATTAAAAAAGCTGAAATATTGGTAAAATCAAGTAACTAAGAAAACACTAAATTCACAGACTGCATTGTTACTTTTTAGATATATAGTATACTTTTTCTCTGAAAAGGACAGTCATACTTTTTTCAATGGTGGGAACTAAAGTTATTTTGGTACCAAAATGAAACAGATTTATTTGTGATAACTTCTTCTCTTATTGAAATGGATATCTAAATTTAGCTTTTAAACAGATAATCATCAAAATTTTCTTTTCCTCATAGTCACTTGATTATTCTCCATTGAAAAGTTTCTTAGAATTTGTTGTTGTCCACCAGAAAAAGATCCAGGACTTACGCAGATGAAAACAGGATGTTGAGCATTACCAGGCTTATGGGAAACAATATCCTCTTTACATAGTGATGTCGACTGTGTTGTTATTCTTATAACGTTTAGCCCATTTAAATTGTTTAGAAAGATCTGAGTATTAAGATCTTAGGATGGCTAACTTTTAACAGATAAAAGGCTTAGTTGTGAGGTCACATATTGTACCCCTAATCCAGGAAGTGTATCTTGGTCACAAAGGGGAACTGATTAGAATGTAAATGAATAGATTCAGTACAAATTAATTACTACTTCTAGAAAACACCCTTATAAATGCCCATATGAATATTGATTGGTCAAGACGGTCATCTTTTATCATGCAAAAAGTAGTACTTATATTGGTTGCATTCCCCCAAAATGAAGTTTGAGTTTTTTTTTTTTAAATTAATGCTATTAAATAGATTCAAACCACAGAAATGGAAAATAAATCAATTTCTGTCTGAGGCTTTTTAAAATTTTTTTTTTTAAATTTTTGAGTGATCTTCAATGGTAAGAGGCTTTTTAAAAAAGGGATTGTATTGTAGAAATACTTTTTATATATGCTTTCTACTTAATTAGGTATAATTGTTAGGCTAGACAATATCCTATGGGTGTTACTAAATGCAAAATCAAATCATCCTATTGTGTTCTTTTCTTTAAAGATTTATTTCCTAGTGATTTTTATTATTCCTATTTATAACCCGATTTGTTTTCACAGACTGTGAAATTATTTGATGACATGATGTATGAATTAACCAGTCAAGCCAGGGGACTTTCAAGCCAAAATTTAGAAATCCAGACCACTCTAAGGAATATTTTACAAGTAAGTCAAATGTATTAGAAAGGAGGAGAGAGAAGGAGCTTAAAAGTGTGAGAATTTTTATACTGTTATTGATTCGTCATGTATTCTTTATGTAATGCCCTAGTGCTGGAATTAAATTTATAGATTTAAAGATATAAATACAGAAACATGAATTCTGAATTTTTTATACAATTTCATGCTGAGTAAATATCTAAACTCTTATAAGAAAACAAATCATGAAGATAGCATGCCCTACCTATAATTTCAAGGCATATGTGTATAACACCTGCCACGTGCTTTGAAGTTTGGGTTAGGATTCCAAACGACTAGATAGTTGTTTCAATATTTGTAGTTCTGATAGACCGAAGTTCTGTGAAAAGAAGAACAAGGTGTCTGTTTTGTTCACCACTGTATCCCTAGCATCCAGCATACTGTCTGAAACCTTTTCAGTGCACAAAAAATATGTTCTGAATGAAACTTCTTTCCTTATTTCCAGACAATGGTGCAGCTCTTAGGAGCTCTTACAGGATGCGTTCAGCATGTCTGTGCCACACAGGAATCTATCATTCTAGAAACTATTCATAGTCTCCCCTCCTCAGTCCTTCATATAATCAAAAGTACATTTGTACATTGTAAGGTGAGTAAAGGTCTAAGTATTCTCTCAATGGCATAGAATCAAGGGCAAAAAAAGCTGAGTAAAGTAGTGTTTGTGCAAGATTTTACATTTGAGCCTGTATTATTGGAATA
>NW_012151507.1:3083927-3086055 GCF_000956105.1 Propithecus coquereli
TATCTGTAGAATATTTGAACTATAATAAGGCACAACTTTTATTCCACTGAACATTTTTAGTTTTATTCAGGTCATAGGGTGAGTGTAAACTGTAAAAGTTAATTTTCCATAATTTATAAAAACTGTAAATCAAAAGTACTAATTTCAGTAATTATTTTGATGCAATCATTTCCAAACTGCATTACCAATTTTAATTCAATCAAATGTTGAAATTATTCAATAGATACTTTTAAATATAGGAGAAACTCTATGACATTTGAATGCCCTAATGTTTTTTATTACCTTTCTTTGTAGTTATTCATTCATTATTGGATATTTGCTCTGTTATTTCCAGTATGGACCATGCATTTCATGCCAATACTTGGAAGTTTATAATTAAGTAAGTTTGTTTTTAGTTTTTACTTTTTATAGTGTTTTCCACATCCCAAGTCTTAATTATTCATGTTTTCTTAG
Organism: Propithecus coquereli; assembly: GCF_000956105.1. NCBI lineage: Eukaryota > Metazoa > Chordata > Mammalia > Primates > Indriidae > Propithecus > Propithecus coquereli. The sequence goes on from NW_012151507.1 coordinate 3,084,381, forward strand.
ATTGCATTTGAAACACTTTTTGTGGATATGTTTACTGACACTGCTGTTTGATAATACAGATATCTTAAATATAGCTTCCAAACCAGATTGGACTTCTTTACCCTGCTGCCTCTAAAATGAAAAAAAAAAAGTTCTACCTAGTTAGCTAGTACTCCCAAACTAATGGGTCATGGGCCAGATTAGAGCTTAACTTTTTGCCTGCTGCTACTTTTGTTTAACCAGCTACAAAGTATCCTATTTCTAGGTTTAGATAAATTAGTAACTATAATTAGAGCTGAATATAATTGCTTCATTATGTACTTTTAAGTTATTCAAGCTTAATTCCATTTATAAAGTAATTTTAACTTTCTGAAACTGAAGCATTACAAAGGGCTAGTAGGGAGAGTACCCATAGCATTCATCAGCTTCTTAGAGGTGGGAGATGTGGCTGAGATGTAAAAATGGTCGAGAACCTCTACTTTATGCACATGCATTACTGGTCAGCATGAGACTTTCAAGTCGTAGGTGCTTTTCTCGCACCACCAGGACACTAAGTTGTCAAGAAGTAATAGTGCAGCAGTTAAGAGTGTTGCCTAAGAGCCATACTGCATGTGCTTGTATTTATTTTGAAATCACCCTTTCTGAACCTTTGGGCAATTTGGTTAATTTCTCTGAACCTTATATTGCTCATACGAAAATGGAAATGATAATAGCATCTTGATAGGGTTATAGTCAGAGGTGAGTTCATCAATGTGAAATGCTTGAACTGTGCATGACATATAGTGAGTGCTCAGTGAATTAGCCACATCACCATCATCATCATTGAATATCTTCTACTCTTGCCCCCTTCCAATTCATTTACTACCCAGCATTCAGAGTGATCTTTTTAAAAAGTAAATCAGATCATGTCACTCTACTGCCTAAAGTCTATCCCATTTTACTAAGAGTAACAACCTAATCCTCTTTGTACTCTGTCTCCTTCACCAGCCTATCTCATGCTGTTCTCTCCCTGCCCTTTGTTCCTCAAACATCCCAAAGTCTCCTGTCCCAGAGTCTTTTCATGGCTTTTGCCTCTGCCTTTTTCCCTAGGATGCTTCTCTCCCCTACTCTGCACCTTGCTAACTCCTGCTTATCTTTCAGTTGTCAGCTTAAGTGTTGAATCTTCATGATAGCACTCTCTGACATCCTCACCCTAAGAATAAGTTAGATTAGGTCTCTCTATTGTAGCACCTTAGACTTTTCCATCTTAGCATTAATCACAACTGTAATTATTCTTATAATTATTTAATGTTCTTTCTCATGCTAGACCACAAGTTCCATGCAGATAGAGCAGGGATTGTATCTGTCTGATTTACTTTATCCGAAGGGCCTAGCAGAGTGCCTGACACGTAGTGAGAATTCAGTTGTTTTACTCAGAGAAATGAAAAATTAGCAACTTATTTAAACAAACATAACTGCTTCAGAGGTAAAGTTGGCATATCTTAGTTATACCATGTCTAATATATTAATATATGATGCATTGTGATTTTTTTAAAATGTTCTATAAAGTAGTTATTTTTATGGTACTAAATTACTTGATGTGTTACTTGTGGCGATTGTATTATTTTCTTTTTATTCATTTAGGCAGAGCCTTAAGCACCAGTCTGTTATAAGGAGCCAGTTGAAACACAAAGATGTAATTAGTAGCTTGTGTGAA
>NW_012151507.1:3086105-3088734 GCF_000956105.1 Propithecus coquereli
CCATAAGGACTTGCGTTGAGACACAGTGATCCTGAAATTGTTCTGTCATGTGGCATTGGTGGACCAATGATCAGTCACCTTAATCATTAGGTGCCAGACTTCCTTTTATAAAGGGAAGTTAACAGGCCAGGTGTGGTGGTGCATGCCTGTAATTCAACACTTTGGGAGGCCAAGGGAAGATTGCTTAAGACCAGGAGTTCAAGACCAGACTGAGAAACACAGCGAGACCCTGTGTCCATAAAAATAAATTAGCTGTGCATGGTGTCAGGTATCTGTAGTTCCAGCTACCTGGGAGGATCGCTTGAGCCCAGGAGTTTGAGGCTGCAGTGAGCTATGATCATGCCACTGGACTGCAGCCGGGGTGACAGAGTGAGACCCTGTGTCTAAATAAATACAGAGAAGTTAACCCTTATTTAGTCCATCTCTATATTCCAGAGGCAGTTTTAAGGCACAAAAGCTGGCCTAGAATTTGTGGGGCACAGGAAGTTTTAGTGTTTGTTAGGTGAATGAAAATCACTAATTAATGCCTCTGTTTGGTGACAGGGTGCTAAAATATCATGCCCCTGACCTTATATACTATCTCCTTTTTAGTTCTAGCACAATCACGGAAGTTAGAAATCATATTTTATACATGCTTTCATCTCTCAAATTATACTGTGTATAATGGATGTTCAGTAAACATTTGCTTAATGAATGAATATATGATTCAGTAAATTTATGATCTCTAATAGTATGCGTTAAAGTAAATTTGACTGTTGAGCTTTTTATGATTTGTTTTTTCCTCTCATTTTTATTTGTGGTCAGAATAGTGAATCTGTGTATTCTGGGCGTTTACACCTAGTTTCAGACCTTCTCCAGGCTCTTTTCAAGGAGGCCTACTCTCTTCAAAAGCAGCTAATGGAACTACTGGACATGGTTTGCACGGACCCTTTAGTAGATGAGAATGATGGTATTTTGAATATGGTAATGGGTAAGTGAAGAAAACTTTCTGCTTAGTATATTATGTACATGATGATTATAAATCATACATCAGTTAAAATTGTTTTTAATGAGTCATGTTATCTTTTTAATCATTATACATAAAAAAATAATTTAAATGTTACCGGATAAATTTTTAACCTTTTAAATTTTGGAATTTTCAAAATTGATTTTTGGTACCTTAACCTGGATTTGCATATTCAGTTAATGTTCATAGTAGGTAGTTTCCCCACAACAGTGAACGAAGAAAGGTATGCAACTTTCTTTGTATACCCTCTAAAGTTGTCCATATTCTGAGACAGTAGGTTTCAGAATTTTTAACCATAACCCGTAGTAAGAAATGCAGTTTACATTCCTTTTCAGAATACACATAAATACGTGTGTATATGTATGTTTCTGAATGTGTATGTACCCACAGACAAGTTTATTCATTATAATGAAATTATACCCGTTTTACATGTGATGCACTCTGTACTATCTCATTTTTAAAAAAATTTTTATTGTAACCTACTTCACTGATTTCGTCACTCGTTAATAGATTATGACCCAGAGTTTGAGCAACAGTACTTTAATGTATAAGGGCAAAGTTTTGGTATAAAAAGAGTAAGTTGGTTTTGTATAGTGTATCAGGAACTTACTGCTCTGTAATAGACCACCCCGAAATCTATTGGCTTAAAACAACCACTATTTTATTTATTCATGATTCTGTGAGTTTTCAGATTAGGGCAGGATCAACTGAGGCAACTTTCTTTGTTCCCCATGGCGCACCCGGCTCACTCATGAGTTTGTGTTCAGTGACTTTACTCACGTCTGGCTGTTGGCAGAGGCAGGAGTACTGAGAAAGCCATGCACGTCATCCGGTAGACTGACCCTGGCTCAGTCACCTGATGGTCATCTCAGGGTTTCCAAGAGCAACAAGAGAGGGCAAGACCCAATACGCAAGCACTTTTCAAGACTCTGCTTGCCTCAATTTTATTATTGTCCCCTTGGTCAAAGCAAGTCATAGAACTCAGCCCAGAGTCAGTGTGGAAAAGTATGGATTCATAAAGGGCAGTTATTGTGGTGGCCATTCTTACAAATAATCTACCAGAGGCAGAGTAAAAGCCTTGCGTGAATACTGTGTAAATTAGTTTTGATTCTTCTTAGTTAGGTTTCTTTCCTTAGCAGTTTATTTTGTCAATTTGGGTGAGAATTATATCTGTAGAATATTTGAACTATAATAAGGCACAACTTTTATTCCACTGAACATTTTTAGTTTTATTCAGGTCATAGGGTGAGTGTAAACTGTAAAAGTTAATTTTCCATAATTTATAAAAACTGTAAATCAAAAGTACTAATTTCAGTAATTATTTTGATGCAATCATTTCCAAACTGCATTACCAATTTTAATTCAATCAAATGTTGAAATTATTCAATAGATACTTTTAAATATAGGAGAAACTCTATGACATTTGAATGCCCTAATGTTTTTTATTACCTTTCTTTGTAGTTATTCATTCATTATTGGATATTTGCTCTGTTATTTCCAGTATGGACCATGCATTTCATGCCAATACTTGGAAGTTTATAATTAAGTAAGTTTGTTTTTAGTTTTTACTTTTTATAGTGTTTTCCACATCCCAAGTCTTAATTATTCATGTTTTCTTAGATT
>NW_012151507.1:3091049-3093192 GCF_000956105.1 Propithecus coquereli
GAATTGGCATCCCCTTTATGAAATACAGATCATGTTCTAAAAATTCGTTTGTAATATGATTTTTGGAAATTATAGCTCATTTTCCTCTAACCATGTTATACATAGTACCTTTTGTTCTCAGAGTAGCCTTCTAATTTTATTTAACTCATAATAGCCCTAAACTATAAGATTTATGATACTCAAGACCTAACGGTTTATATATAATATTAACAGGAAAATGACTGTTTCTGCTTAGAATAGCAATAACACAGCCCATCATGTTGTAGATCTGTAAGCTGATACAAAGAATTCCTTTGTACCTGTGCTCTTCCCTGTGGTTGCTGTGGCTGTGGAGATGTAGGGATTTATCCAAGTCCTAAAACTGATAGCATCTCCTGGAGCAGGTACACTCTGGAAGAATAGACCCTAGAGAAGGGAAGAACATCAAAAAGGAACTCTGAAGGTGGTAAGAAGGAAGTGAGGAGTAGCTTTAGGAAGGAGCTAACCTGTTTTTTCTTGCTTCTCTTCTTTATCTCTTGTCCATCCTCCACATACATCCCACCATTTTCCCTTTTCTTTTTTGTCCCCACGTCCTTTATGTACACTTTCCGATTCCCTTCACCTTGCTAAAAGGAAGAGTTTGGTTGGGTATCCTGTGTCAATGGCAGGAAGGTTGTTTTCTTCTTCACCTTTATCCTACACATCCACATCCTCAACCCCAACCACCTCCTTTTTCGATTTCCTTCCTGCTTATCTTTACTCCACAGACTCTTCACCTAGTACTTGGAGAGTAAAATTAGAGATTCCTGGACAGGAGTTAAGATGAGGAAAGCCTAAGCAACAGTTCAGTTTATAGTAGCAAGAGAAAAGAAAGTCTGGGCATGGCTAACCAGGGTGGCTATTTGTATGTAAAGTATTATCAGTTCAGCTTATGTAAACTGTTTGCATATGAAAATCAGATACTTTAAATTATAAATTCTCCTAATTGTCCTAGAAAATGCTCATGTTTTTACTCATTTGTGCAAATTTGGGACTGATAAGTGTGACCAGTTCTGCTCACTGTCCACTGCCTGAAATGGAGCTTTGGGATGGACTGCATAGTTTTTCTAGTCTTAACTCTAAATTCTTACTAGCAACGCCCTCTGCTGTTCACTATTGATATTTATTTAGGAATCAAACTGCAGTACTCAAATTTTCCAAGCAGTTTTTCTCTTTGTGTTTTAGTTCATTCGGGCTGTTATAACAAAATACCTCAAATTGGATAATTTATAAATAGTAGAAATTTATTTCTCACAATTTTGGAGTCTGGGAAATCCAAGATCAAGGTGCTACCAGATCAGTTGTCTGGTGAGGGCTGCCCTCTGCTGTTCACTATTGATATTTATTTAGGAATCAAACTGCAGTACTCAAATTTTCCAAGCAGTTTTTCTCTTTATGTTTTAGTTCATTCGGGCTGTTATAACAAAATACCTCAAATTGGATAATTTATAAATAGTAGAAATTTATTTCTCACAGTTTTGGAGTCTGGGAAATCCAAGATCAAGGTGCTACCAGATCAGTGGCTTGCATCTCAAAGATGGCACCTTCTTGCTGCATTCTCAGTTGGTGGAAGGGGCAAGACAGCTCCTTTCGGCCTCTTTTATAAGGGTACTCATCCTATCCATGAGGTCAGAGCCCTCATGACTTAATCACTTCCCCAAAGACCCTACCTCTTAACATGTTAACTGCCATGTGAGTTGTATTTAACTCACACTATTTTTGAGCCAGGGGCCTTGTGAAGCATAGGTAAGTTACGTCTCTTCACCTTGGGAGTCACAAGAACTATTTTTCAAGTTGCATATAACTCATGCACAGAAAATGATAAATCCCAAATTTTTCATTAAATTAGAAAGGATCATTTTGTTTTCAAAGTTTTTATTTTATTTTCATAATAAAACACTGTGGCCCCAAGGAAAAATTTTTTTTCTCTAATGTGGCAGTCAGTGTGTTTTTACTCTTTACATTGTGACTTTTGGTTTTGACTTTCCGATATATGACCTACATTCACACTGTAACATCGTGCATTCAAAAATGTCAAAATAAAACTGCTAGGTTTAATTAATAGTATGCTATTGATGGAGGCATATGGATGTATTAGTCCCTATATTAGTTTCCTGGGACTTCC
>NW_012151507.1:3095256-3096958 GCF_000956105.1 Propithecus coquereli
AATGAACTGAATAGTCTAGAAATATTGAAAAAATTAAGAAAAAGTTAAATGTCATGAATGTATGAAATATATGTAGATATAGTCCATTTTAATCATTTCACAAATCCTTTATAAAAAGTTAAAATTTATCAAAACTAATACACACACTTGCCATACATGACGCCATTTGCAATTGAAAGAAATGTAAATGAATGTAAAGATGCTGCATTAAATCATAACTACATAAAATTAACTATAGCACATACTGTACTGCTGTAATAATTTCACAGGCACGTGCTGTTACTATTGTGGTAGGCTCAAGTGTTGGGATCTACTTAAAATGCCAAGTGATGCTAATCATCTCCATGTGAGCAGTTTGTCTCTTTAAATCGTGAATCACAGTAAAAAGTGATCTCGTGGTTCTTGAGTATTTCCGTCGTAATTAGTACAGTACTGTAAACCTTGAACAACACCATGGGATCCATATTAAATGCCACTAGTGATGCTGGAAAGTGCTCCCAAGAATCAGAGAAAAGTCATGACATTTCAAGAGAAAGTTGAATTGCTTGATATGTACCATAGATTGAGGTCTGCAGCTTTGGTTGCCCACCATTTCAGATAGATGATTCATTTTATAAACAGACACCGTAAACTTACAGTATTGGTGGATACAGTACAGTACGTAAATTTATTTTCTCTTCCTTATGATTTTCTTAATATTTTCTGTAGCTTACTTTATTGTAAGAATACAATACATAATACATGTAACATACAATATAAATGTTATTGACTGTTTATGTTATTAGTATGGCTTCCAGTCAACAATAGGCTATTAATAGTTAAGTTTTGGGGGAAGTCAAAAGTTATATGGAATTTTAGGGTGCGCATCCCTAATTCCAAGTTGCTCAAGGGTCAACTGTATTTAACTGTTCTCTACTTCATGGACACTCCTTTCATTTTGGTTTTCACTGTATAAAAAATGTTGCATTGCATACCCGTGCTAGTATTTCTATAGAGCATATTTCTAGAAATGGAATTATTAATCAAGGAGTTTTAACACGTTAGCTGTTAATAATAGTGAAAAGACTGTATTATTTTATGCTCCCACCAATAGTAAAAGAAAGTGCTTGTTTCTCTACTTCCTCACCAGCTCAGATACATTATCATTATCAGTCTTTTTAATCTTTGCTAATCAAGTAACCCTCAATCTTTCTGCCTTCCAAAAGACATTTAATTAGATTGTAATTTGGATTTTTTCAGTACTAATTTATTTGCAGTTTTTTCTGTGATCTGCCGTTTCATGTCTTCTGCCTGTTTTCTTTTATTCGTCATTCTTTTATTGATTTCTTTTGGCTATCCTTTAACTTTATCCATATAACAAAGAACAGTAAGGTATTTCACTTTGAAATCAACCAAGAAGGATCATCTCTTTTGCTGTTATGCATTAAGATTTCTTTTTAGTTATGTAGATTTTAATTTTTTGAAATACCTCTATCATCATTTCTTGTTTATATTGCTCCTAACAACAATTCAGAGAAGAATTAAGTTTTCTTAGAAAATTTTTATACTGTTTAAGAAGTCTTTTTAGAAAATATTGTCTCATAAGTTTAGCCAGTTTCATATTCTTTTATTTATTATGCTTTCTTTTTTCTTTTTTTGGGACAGGATAATGCTGACTATAGATTATTCCAGAAAACACTCAAATTGTGTCGTTTCCTTGCCA
>NW_012151507.1:3097151-3098077 GCF_000956105.1 Propithecus coquereli
GAGGCAAAAATCCACGATGTTTCAACAAGGCCATGTTCTCTCAAAGTCTGTTTCATACCTTTCTCTTAGCTTCTGGCGTCACTGGAAATCCTTGGCATTCCTTGGCTTCTAGCTATATGACTCCAGTCTCTGCCTTCGTTATCACATGATGTTCTCTCACTATCTTCACATCATCTCTTTATGAAAACACCAGTAATGTTGATTAAGGGCACACTTTATTTTTCTAGTATGACCTTATCTTATTTCCTCCACAATGAATGACCCTTTTTCCAAATAAGGTCACATTCTGAAGTATTGGGAGTTAGGACTTTACCATATCTTTTTGTGGGACACAGTTCAACTCATAACAGACCCTAAAATTGATAAGATAGTTTTTTAGCCACGAATTATTTAGTTTTTCTATAAATAAACATAGGGAAATTTATTTGTACAGCCCTTAGATATAATTTAATTTCCACAGTAATTCTTACTTTTGTTTATATAATGCTTTTAGAAATTTGCATTATTCATAGAGGAAACATACGCTGTTATATCTCTTGCCTACGCTTAGATTTATTGCCTACTACCTTTATGTTTATCAGTATTTTAATTATTTAAAGAAAGAAAGAAAGAATGGGTGCTGATATTTTAAAACATTGAAGAATGGTCTTCTTTGCTTGTATTCCCATCCTTTCTTTGTTGGCATTGAGATGCAAACTTTGTTTTAGACAGTTGAGTGAATCAAGATAGGACTGTTAACGTACTTGTGTTATTTGTTTGCTTTTTGAAAATGTCAAAAACTCTAGATTTCATTAGTTGTGTGCTATTTAGTAATGAAGTGAAACTAAAGTCTTCAACCAAATCTTTATATAATTTACCCTTGAATCAGAGGGAAAAATTTAAAGTTAGCAAACTGCTAATAAGTTGTATGTCACCATTCATTAATT
>NW_012151507.1:3111522-3112350 GCF_000956105.1 Propithecus coquereli
TTGCCGTTCCAGCAAGTTTCCTCCAAGCCTATATGCCACCAGGATTTCTGAAGCACAACAGGAGGAAATAGCAGGTACTTTCCTAGTGACACTGGATCCACTCATCAGTCAGCTGCTCACATTCCACCCCTTCGTGCAGGTGGTTTTGGACGGTACATTAGGTAAGTTTCAAAGCAGAATTAATGTTAAATCATCTCCTGTAAGTTTTGACATGTTAGAGACACAGTGATTTTCCCCAACATGGTCACCTTTCCTAGAATTTTTAAATTTTTATTTAAGCTTGCTTTTCTTGAAACATATTTCTCATTTAAAAAAATTATTCCTCTAATTTCTGTATATATATCATAATCAGATTTCTGCTGAAAATATTTAGAGTTTGTTTTTACAAATTTGTTGTAACCTAATTAATGTGTTTTTATTATCTGTAAGACTTGCCATGTGAACTACAGTTCCCACAGTGTCTACTCCTGGTGGTTGTCATGGATAAGCTGCCTTCTCAGCCTGAGGACGTGCAAACCCTGTGGTGCACAGAAAACCAGGTCTCAGAAGCTACAACCAGGTAGTAAACATTTTGTTTATATCAGTTATATTACTCGTGATTTAGAATGCTCTCTTGTTTGGAATGGTCTTGAAATTAAGTTTTTTGTTATGTCACATAATCTAGTTAATAGTTATTTTGTATCCATGAGAAGTGTGCTTCCTTAAAAAAAATTAGTTATTGTGTAGATCTCATATATATATTGCTACTTTATAAAAATAAATGTAAAATATATAAATCTATATCAGATGTTAAAATTTTTAATTTTGTTCAGTATTTACTGCCTAATG
>NW_012151507.1:3112400-3114145 GCF_000956105.1 Propithecus coquereli
GGGCTAAGTGATATCTGAAATTGATGGTTGCCTCAGAAGAGCCCTAAATTTGACACTAAAATAGTCGGTCAGCTCATTTATTTAGCAGTCCTGTTATATTTCACTAATCCATTTAATCTCCTAGATCAGCGGTCCCCAACCTTTTTTGGCATCAAGGACCGGTTTCATGGAAGAGAATTTTTCCACAGATGGGGATGGGGCGGGAGGGAGGTTTTGGGATGGTTCAAGCACATTACATTTATTGTGTACTTTATTACTACATTTCTATTATTATTGTCACTTGCCACTCACTGATAGGGTTTTGATATGAGTCTGCAAGCAATTGATTTATTGTGGTCTCTGTGCAGTCAAACCTCTCTGCTAATGATAATCTGTATTTGCAGCTGCTCCCCAGCGCTAGCATCACCGCCTCAGCTCCCCCTCAGATCATCAGGCATTAGATTCTCATAAGGAGAGCGCAACATAGATCCTTCACATATGTGCAGTTTACCGCAGGGTTCGTGCTCCCATGAGAATCTAATGCTGCCGCTGATCTGATAGTAGGTGGAGCTCAGGCGGTGATGCGAGCGACAGTGAGCAGCTGTAAAAGCAGATGAAGCTTCCTTCACTTGCTGGCAGCTCACCTCCTGCTGTGCAGCCCCCTTCCTAGCAGGCCACAGACTGGTACCAGTCCACAGCCCAGGGATTGAGGACCATAGTCCTATACCACTTTCTCTCTTTCTTAAAACTGTTCCAGTCAGACATTTTGCTGCACTAGTTCACTTCAAAACAGATCTTTTCAAGGTCATCAGTGACCTCCATGTTGCTGCATCCAGTGGTCAGTTTTAGTCCTCATCTTTTGTGCCCTGTCAGTGGTGCTTGACCCTTCCTGTTGAACACTTTTTCTATTGGCTTCCAGGACACGTTTCCCTCCTGGTTCTCTGCTAGTCTCATTAGCTGTTCCTTCCCTGCCTTCTCAGCAGGTTCTTCCTCTTCTCCCCAGCTTCTTTAAGTTGGGTGTGCCCCAGCACTCAGTCCTCAAGCCTATTCTCCATCTATTGTCATTTAGTCTTAAGACTTTAAATTTATATCTCTCCCCTTTAATGTCTAGCTCCAATCAGGACGTCTGCACTTGAATTATCCCAAACTGAGCTGTTGATTTCCACCCATTCCATCCCCACCACCAGCAAACTCTGCTTCTCTTGTAACTTGTGCGTTTCAGTTTAAATTAACAACTTTGTTCTTCAAATTGATCAGGCCAGAAAACCTTGCCTCCTCAGCATATTCTGTAATATTACCTTCAGTATATATAGATATACATGGACACACACAGGCAAAATCCAACCACATCTCATCACCTGAACTGCTACTATCCAATCCTGTCCACTATTATTTTCTTGCCTGGATTTTGCAAAAGAGCATCTCTTGTCTTTCTGTCCTTGTCTCTATTTTGTTCTCTACACAGTAGCCAAAGTAAATAATAGATCAGATCATGTGACTTTTCTACTCAAACCCTCAAATGACTTTCATCAATAGAACTTCCCGTCCACCTTTTCTTGTTCTATTTTTTCTCTATAACAATTAACATCAGCTAAAGTATGTATTCACTTGCACATGTGTTTATTAACTGACCCCTTTCATTAGAATGAAAACTCTGTAAAGACAGTGACTGTATATTCTGTTTACTATTGTATCACTCACTCCTGGAACAGTGTGTGGCATATATGCATATGCATTTAATAAACATTTGTCAAATTTAAAAAATA
>NW_012151507.1:3115829-3118683 GCF_000956105.1 Propithecus coquereli
ATATATATTGCTACTTTATAAAAATAAATGTAAAATATATAAATCTATATCAGATGTTAAAATTTTTAATTTTGTTCAGTATTTACTGCCTAATGGTCAGCATTATAAACATTGACAGTAATAGAGTAACATTTAAAAATAAGTGCTGATAAATAAGATGCTAGATACTAAAAGGTATCTCTTGGGAAATTGCACTTGTAATCATACTCCTTGCTAACACTGTAGTCCAGGCTCTAGTTTCTTCCTCCCTGGATTATTCTATGTTGTAATTTTTCATGCCTTCTGTTAGCCCATTCTATGCACCACTACTGAGTTAGTCTTCTAAACCTGATTCTGAGCTTTCTGTTCTTCTGCTTAAAAACTGAAGCATGATATCAGAACTCCTCAGCTTTGTGTTTAAAGCCCATCCCATTCTGTTGCCATCTTCTGCTTTTATTCATTTTCAACACATACTTCGCTTCTGTCAGACTTGTTATTTATGTCTGCCTTTTATTCATGTTTTGTGTTCTTTACCTATTTGTATCTGGCCTATTTTTAATTTGTTATTTAAATCCTCTATGAAAGTTTTTTCAACCATTTCAATCTTAAAATGACCCCTCCCTGTCTGAACTATAATACTTATTTTCTGTTTTCCATATAACATCTAATTTCATTATTTTAGTTTCAGGTTTTTTGAAGAACTTTGACTTTGAGTAACTCAGTACTGTGATAAACAGTTGGTAAATGATGAAAAAAATATGTCCACGAAAATTCTCCTTTAAGGAATTTCTTTGACAGTGAATATATTTATTTTTATGTATACATAGTCACACATATTGGAAACTATTGTTGATTATACCTCTTGAGACATTTTGCTTTGCTTTGCCTCTTCGTTAGCTATGGATGCATGGTGTTTCCTTGCTTGGTACAACATACTCACTTTTTTGGTGTTTGGATTGGTTATTAGTAGTGAATGATTTTATAATTGTAAGTTAATAGAAGCATTGTGTTGTAATAATTATTTAATCTTCCATGTGACATATTATTATACCTACTAATATTAAATGTTATTAATTTTGGGTTCAATGTTCTCAATTTCCCCACAGGGTGTCTCTACTCAAAGCCCTTTTCAACAGTTTTGAGCAGTGTTCTGGTGAACTCTCTCTACCTGTTCATTTACAGGGAGTAAAGAGTAAAGGGCAAGCCGAAGTGGCTGTCACCTTGTATCAGCATGTTTGTGTTCACCTGTGTTCATTTATTGCTTCCTTTGATCCCTCACTGTTTCCTGAACTGGTAAGCATGTTACTTGCTGGGCTATGCCAAGGTTACACTTTGGTTTCTTTTCATTGAAGTTGTGGTTCACATACAGAAGAAAGTGTGGGAATAGTTATTGTATATTCATTTGTATGTCGTTCTCTCAGATTGTATGCTTTATTTATCTTTTAATTCAATTGTGTCCTAGAAAATGACAATGTTAGATTCCTGTAGTGTTTAGATCTAATATTTGGCTAAAATATTTGAGAAAACATTTTGGGTGAGGAGGTATGGAAAGACAGTGTGAGAAGAGGAAAAATGTGTAGCATTTTACCTAATTAAGTTTCATAAAGGAAAGAAGTAAATACTCATGTGTAGTACCAAGTCTCTTATAGATCTTAGGCATAATGTAGATTTTGTTTTTTAATGAGTTGGATTAGAAAAGATGTTGAGAAAATTCTAGGAAAAAATTCCAAGAATGCACGTAAGGATCAGTATCGTTTAAGATAGTACACAATGTGTGATATACAATACATATTAAATATTATATGTGAATAGTTAAAGGCAGAAAGAAAAGTGTAAGTGTATAAGTTATTTATGTTGCTTTAAAGATTTCAGGCTACTTAGAGAATATTTGTGGATCCTAGTAGTGATTGAGTTACCACATTTAAAACCATGAGTGAATCTCCATAACCTAGCACAGTGCTTAACATATAGTAGGTGCTCAATAAATATTGAGGGCCTGGCAGTGTATGTTCTTTCAGATGCTGTAAAGTACAGCCTTCCCACTAAGGATCTGTTATTTGGATTCTGATACTGCTTTCTTATTTTATTTTGAGAAATGTAATATAAATGATAATTTATTATAAACGTTTAACATTTACATAAATCAACCTTTCTGTTTCTCATTAGGATGCTGCTCTGTTGAATGCTGTTCTTAGTGCTGACATGATCACCTCTTTGTTAGCTATGGACGCATGGTGTTTCCTTGCTCGGTACAACATGCTTGCTTTTTTGGTGTTTGGATTGGTTATTAGTAGTAAATGATTTTATAATTGTAAGTTAATAGAAGCATTGTATTGTAATAATTCTTTAATAATAATCACCAAATGGTTTGATTTCACATGGCACTAAATTAGGAAACAGGATTCTCTCTTTCCTTTCTTTGGTTCAAGCCAATAGATGAGTATTGCTTGGGTGGTTTTGTATGTTGTGATATTCCTTGGCCATGGAAATAAGGGCAGTTTTTATGTTCTCATCAGAGTATTTAGTGCTTTATGAAAGTTAATCTCCTTGTATTTCTGAGTAATTGCATAAACCTGATTGCCTTTTCTTTACATGGCAGATATGGGACTGCTGAACTCTGTGCACACCATGTCACCATAGTGGCTCATGTGGTGAGTAGAATTACAAGGCCTAAAATACTCACTTCCCTGCATTTCCTTTGGAGGTATGATAACCTTAAAGAATGTAAATAGGAACAGGAAAAATAATATGGTAACCAAATCATTTCGACAGTTTCTTTGCATAAATTTTGATGCTTTTAAGAAAGATGTACTAAAAAACTTTCAGTGTGAAACTGGGGAAATTTTCTGATTTTTCAAAATTTTATAGTGTGTCA
>NW_012151507.1:3119797-3129840 GCF_000956105.1 Propithecus coquereli
TTTTTCTTCATGGCCCCACCCCATCAGGCAAGGATAACATCTATGTCACTGTGTTCACTTCAGGCAGCTGCTGAGAATTGGATTCAGACTTCTTTTGTGGTCTTTTCCCTCCAACTTATTCTAAAGTTAAATGTTGGCATGATCTGAGCACAGTTTTTTTTAACATATTGATTGCTTGGTTATTTCTTTTAGTTGGGTGTAGATTTTGATGTCCTTATTTTAGGTTACAAATAATTATTCTAATTCCATCCTCCTGAAATACATATTTCCCTGAAATACGTTTTTCATATATTTGAGATAAATGAAATGGTTCTATATCCCCTTTGAACTGATTTTAAAGAGCTATAATATTATTTATGCTCTTAATGATGTCTTTATTTTTTCATAGTGAGTAAGTTGAACTTTTAGGGGAAAGTTGCAAGTATGATTTGCAACTAAAGCCTTAGTTGTTTGCTACTGTGAGGAAAACAAGCTCTGCCATGATAGAGGAGAATCTCTGCTTATAGGAATACGGATGGCCTAGTGCAGTCCCTCAGACTGGTCACATTGGAACTCACGTAGGGGTTTTTTTAAAAAATACAGGTTCCTGGACTCTGACCTGTGAATGGAGTGGGTATGGAGTAGTGGATATGAAATAAGGCTCAGTAATTTTTCTTGTTACTGTCATTAAGTTCCTGCATGATTCTTACATGGATCCAAGCTTGGGAACCACTAGGTTAGTGAAGAGGATTAGACTTTAAGGTCCTACAGGTCTTGGTTTGAATCCTTGCTTACTGTGACCTTGGGCAAGTCATCCTTTCTGAACCTCGGTTTTCCTGTCTACAAAGTAGAGGATACGTGTAACTATTTTGAAATATTTTGTAAAGACTTAAAGATAATATATGCAAAACAGCATAGTGCTAGGCTTACGAGGGATACTCAATTGTTACTAGGGTTTTTGCCCCAAGTCCAAGCTGCTCCTGCCCTAGAGAAGGCCAGGTACCAGAGGAATGACACCTACCCCCGTAGTCCTCTTTTGCAGTTATCTTCAAGGCAGAAAACACAGCAGTGCCACCTATTGGCCCTCTAGAAAACATGTAAGGGTTGCTCTCTTCCCTCCAAAACTCCAAAAGAGTTGTCTTCTCAGATTGCTTAGAAGTGGGATTGGGAGGGAAAGGGTCACTAGCCATATGACTTAAAGTCACTTTCCTTTTCACCTCCATTTTATTTGTAAACCAGGAATAAAATTATTTTCCCAGGGTGGTTGTGAAATTTTAACTTTTAAAATAATTCACAATGAATTAGCTCTGAGTGAAGTCTAGAAGCAGTGTTCTAAATCAGATAAACTTTAGTCTATGCTTAGAGATCTCTTACTCTCAGTATTCTAAATTTTTCCAAACGAGGCTACCAGGTATGTGAATTATAGAGAAATGAGGGGTTACTTTTAATTTGTATCTTCAGTTATCAAATACTCATTTCCTTTTATGAACAAATTAATGTGATAAAATTGAAGATTAAGAGACAAACCTGAATTTGGATACCTTTTTTACCTGAGAGAGTTTAATCCTTGGAAGAGTTAATCATAAGATTAAGATGCTAATACTCATATGGCAGTTATGAAATTTGATGAGATATATATATATATATGAAGTGAGCATTTAACAAATCTTAGTTTTTCTGTCTTGCTTTTTTTTTCTTTCTCCTTAAAACATTATCCCTCCTTTAAAAGCAAAGAGCAAGGGAATGGACATTTTTGAGACTATAATATGGGCCAGGCACTTTAATTCATACAGTCCTTATGACAGCCCGTGGAATAGATAATATTATATCCATTTTACAGATGAAAAACGGTAGCTTGGGAAAGTTACAGAACTTCCTCAGATGCACACACAGTAAATGGTTGAGCTGGGATCCAAACCAGAACTGTCTTATTCCCAAGTCTGTGCTCTTTCCACAGCCATGTGCATACAAGATGGTGTCTTTTAAAATAGTGAAATAAAAACCCAGGTCTCATACCAGTGATGTAGCATTAACATAAATGAAAATAGTTAATCCCAGTATGGTGATGTTTTACTTAAAAAATGTAAAACGTGTCAAATTAGCTGGGTGCCACACTTTATTTTTTTTAGTATGTAACTATTAATGGTATTCCTGTTTTATTAATATAAAGTAAAGCAAAAGTACAAAGAGGTTACCTAACTGAGGAAAGGTATTTAATATGCCTTCTAAGTACACTGATAATTGTGCTATTTGCTTTATTTTTACATAAAGTAAAAATTACTATATTTGTATCTTAAGCCCACAGGTGTATTTTTTCTCTCTTCTCAATTTAAGGAGGGAAGTCATAATTCTCTAGGCATTATTCCCTTATATGTCAGTCCCTATGAACTATTTTTAGTCCTAGCAGTTTTAAATGTTTAAAGTTGTGTTGAAACCAGAGTTTTCAACCTCAGAATATAATCTGAACCCTTCCTATGTAACCAATTGTGGCACCACCTACCCTTTTGAGTTGTCCATGACATTTATGATTTATAGTTTCTGTTTTGGAAAGGAAACTAATTCATTCTCTCACTCATTGGACTTTATTATAAAGATAGGTGATATCTGAATTGATGTTCACCAGCTGGCACAATCCTCTTGGCTTTCCTGGTGCAGTTTGGTTTTACGAATAAAGCTGGTTGTTATAATAGACACTTAGCTCATCAAGGGATCCATTGTTCTGGCTGTAGCTCTTTGTCACCTCAGATAGCCTCACGATTTCTTGTTTTGACAGCTAAATATGTTCTATAAAAGAAATAATACTGAAATATAGTATGTGATATAGAAGAGTTTCTCTGTCAAATTTAATATAGTGATTTTGGTGGGGAAAATTTGAAATTTCTTTTAGTTTTTGACATAGAAAAAATTTTCATTCATTAAATTTTGGATATTACAAATTATTGCACTTCTTAGAAAAATATACTAATATACTTCCTAGTTGAATTATACTTAATTTAATAATTAAGTACTCCATTGCTTTGACTGTTTTTCACCAAAAACTAATTCAACATTTTAACTGTTTTTTAGAAGTTTTATTTCCCATTTTTATCTAGTCTGTGACACCTGCATTTTAACAAAACAGTACTTCTTTGTTAACCCAGGAAGCACTTTAGATTGTTATTTCGGTGGTAGAATGGTGTTGCCAACCACACTCTGTTTTATTTGTGGCTTACCTTTGTAAAACTAATATATTGTCTAGAGTGGAGTCAGCTAACCCATTTGAAAACTGAACCTATGATCTTTGCTTCTTTAAGTTCTCTACTGTGGTCAACTGAGATAGTAGTAAGCCACAAAGGTTGGCTAAATCATCCTTGTTTGCATATTTGAGCTATTACTTTTGATTTAACTGTACAAGGTGATGGGTACTTAGGAAAATAACAGACTTGCTGAGTAGGAGCATGATAAAATATCTGACATAACTGATGATAAAATCCATTATTTAACATTTCTTAGCGTATTTATATTATGCTGCATTTAAACTTTTTTGTTTTGGAAACAAATGCAGCAAGAATAATAATTATGTTCATTTAACTTATGTTGGTCTGGTACATAGTGATATTACCATGCAATTAAAAAGCTTTCTTAAAATATTAAATATAGAAGCTAATACTTATCTCTTATGCATCCATTCATCTGACTATCTCATGTTACTCTTGTTTCTTTAACACTTTATTTCAGGTGGAGTTTATCCAGAAATTTTCCCCAAAGGAAGCAGAAAATCTGCCTCTATGGCAATGTATTTCCTTCCAGGCATTACCTGCTGAGCTTAGGAAACAAACTGCACATGAGATCACCAAAGTATGCACTGCAGAGTGCAGGAAATGGCTGAGCAGCAGCCGTACTTTGGGAGAACTTGAATCTCTGGTAAGGTAATTTTGACTGACTTGACTCATTCAGCAGCTGCTTACTGAGCATTGTTTTAGGTATTGGGGCTAGGCTGTTAATAAGATGGACACAGTCTCTGTCCTCTGTCTCTGTTAGAACCTAGTAAGATTTTCAGATTCTACATTATAAAAGGATCTATGAGAAACTTACTGTTATCTTGATTGAAGTAAATAATTTTGGGGAGGTTTCCCTGAGTCTCTCAGGACACCTTGGGACAACATGGTGAAACGTGAAATATTTCATTTGCGGTATTTTTGCTGATGCAGCTCTGCATTAGGCAGACATGATTCTTCTGTTTGACAAAATACAACCCCCAATTTATACAAACCTACTCTGAACCTTTATGTACCTTTCTGCTTAGAATGTTCCCTCATAAAATAAGGGAATAAAAAAGAGACCCATCTATTATAAGAAGTAGAAAATACATGATTTTTAAAAGTTGACTGGATATCGTACATGCAGTTGAATTTTCCAGTTTAGTGTTCATTTGCTCATTTATTCACTTATTCAACAAATATACTTTGAGTACTCTTACGTACCAAGCTCTGTTTTAGGCATTGGGATATATCAGGAAATAAACAAAAATTTCTACTCTCATGGACTTATATTCTAGCTTATCAGTGGATAGTAAAATAAGAAATATAAGTTTATTTGTTCACAAGAGCAGGGGAAAAAAATATCAGTTTATGTTATGTAGAGAAAAATCAAGCAAGGATAAGCACAGGGCATTCAAGGAGTTGGAGGCCTATTTGCAATTTTAAATTAGGAGTTCATGATTTTCTCAGGGCGTATGTTTCCATACTGAATGCAGATGCTCTGATACTCTGTTATGTAATGGCACTTGACTATAATTATTAAGATAATTAAAAACATTTATATACATCCAAAGGATGTAAGTTTTTATGTGAATTTATTTTAGAAAAACTATTAAATACCTACTTAGAAGTGGCTTATATTTGCTCAGGTTTGCATTTAATGTGCATTAATTTCTATAGTAAAGACAAAAGGTATTTTGTTTTATATTAGGTAAAATGAAAACACCATGAATAAACCTTTGAGCCATGCCCAAAACTTTAGTCTAGCAGGTTGTCAAACATGTTTGTTTGTAGAAGCAAATAGGTAAATCTTAAATATTTAATAAGAACCCATATGATAATTATATAAAATTGTGGCTGCTGAAGTATAATGGATTAAAGGCATTCATTGTTACTGATCATTACATTCTCATATGGCCTTCACCCTACCCCTACCATACCCCAAACAACCCCATTCCTGGCCAGTCACGAAGAGGTTTGAGTATTTTCACATATAGGTAAGAGTGAACCAGGAAAGATTGTTTTTAGTTTCAAATTCTAGATTGTGTACTTCTTAGGTAATATTGCTTGTTAAGTGCAGTGTTGCTGAGGTATTTAAAATTTTAAAACAACAGGAACAATAAAAATGCAGTAACCAGTGAGTGCTGTGGCTCATTCCTATAATCACAGCACTTTGGGAGGCCAAGAAAGAAGGACTGCTTGAGGCCAGGAGTTTGAGACCAGCCTGGGCAACACACTGAGACCCCATCTCTACAAAAAAAATTAGCCAGGCATGGTGGTGCATGCCTGTAGTCTTAGCTATTTCGGAAGCTAAGGCAGGAGGATTGCTTGAGCCCAGGAGTTTGAGGCTACAGTGAGCTATAATTGTGCCACTCCACTCCAGGCTGGGTGCATATTGTGAAAAAATAAAACTTTTTGTTGATGAATATTATGAAAATATTATAAATTAGGTTAACCATACTGACCACTTGTATTAAGCCTAGTTGTTAAAATACATGGTTGTTTCCATTTTATCAAAATTTCAGTCTAAAAGGAAAAAAGACTTAGAAAAATAAAGCAAATGTTTCTGTGTACAAGGAAAATTATTTTTAATAAAATACATTTGTGTTAAATAGCTGGTTAGATGGCTTTGGCTCTTAGAAATATTATTCTATGTGGATTTTTACGAAGAGTTAAGAGTAACTCTTATAACCCCTAGGTAACTGGGTCCCTACTCCTTTAGACTGGTATCTAAATTCAAGCCCTTTCCCTCTTTCTCCCCTTTAGAACACAGTACTCTCTGTTTTGCTTGCAGTATGTAATTCTGCTGGTGAAGCTTTGGATGCTGGACAACAAACTGAAATTATGGAAGTTGGGAGACAGCTTTGGGCTTTTTTAAACATTAAACAGGTAAGGAAAGCAACTGATCATTTCCCTGAAGAATAATTAAAAAAAGAGAATAGTACTGAAATTTCCCTGTAGAATAAAATTTATCTAATTTCCTTGGATGGTTAGTAGAATTTGTGAGTAGAACTTAAACTATCTATTTGTACTCTCTCAGGCAGTTTTCTTTTTCAGAGTATCATAGCATTATATTAACAAAATTAGAATATGGTAAAGTGACAGCAACAATCCACCTACTTATTTTCCTAACTGGTTGAACCCTATTTAAAAAAAAAAAAAATTATCTTTCCCTATTGTTTCTGTTCTCTCTCGGGTTAATGTAGCCGTGATTCTACGGTCCTTTATAAAATCTCTTGGGCAATGGAGAGTGATCCGACCCAAAAGTGGAAGGCGCAAGTAAATGGATGTGGCTAATTTGTATTCCTCTTTCCCAGCAAAACCAATAAGCCAAGTGAGGACTGGGCTAAAATTACAATGATATGCATCCCACACATGGTTGTCAATTTATATTTCTTGGTTTAAAAATTCCAATCTGACATTTGTTTTCTTTGACTAAATAGAAATAAATTTGTGACCTCTGGCAACCAGTGGAAGCTGAAAGCAGTGTACATAATTTTGGGAAATGATAGAAATCATTCTGCAGATGATGTTTTATCATTAATGTTTTTTTGTGGTCAGATTGCCCTACTGTAGTATATTGACTTTAAGAAGTACTTTCCGCTGATGCTCAGAAATCATTCAATAAATATTCATTCAGGATATCTGTGCTGGGGATATAGTTTACAATATTATGATAGAAATAACTGTGAAGAAAAGGAATGTAATGCTAAGATGTCTAAGGAAAATACAAGCTTTTCAGTGGCAGACAAAAGTAATTAGATCCCCTTTGACTTAAATCTGGATTTCAGTCATGGCTCTGCTTTTTCCTAGCCATGTGATTTTGAACAAATTATTTTTCTGTTTTATTAAAGTGAGGGTAATAGTATTTACATCATACCATTCTTGTGAGCCATAAATGAGGTAATAAGTATAAAACACTTAGCATATTGCCTGGTATATAATAAGCGCACAATGAAAGGTTGCTATTATTATAACTATTCTCATGTAATTGAAAATTTTCACCAAAATCATTTTGTGTTTCTTATATAAGGTAACAGGTCAACCTTATGTTCAACAGACATTCAGCCTCTTACTTCCACTGTTGGGATTTTTCATTCAAACTCTAGATCCTCAGCTGGTAAGTCAGGTAAGCACAGTGACCAAGCTGATACTTTGTTTGCTAAGGAGGTGGGTAAACTGGTAGACTCAAAATAACTTTCTAGAAACATTCCTTTTAAATTATTTAAAAGCAGTCAAAACTTTTTGTTGTTGCTATTAACTGCCCAAGAAAAATCCCTGAGGTTAGGAGTCCTACTTCATGTGTTGAATGCTGTATCCATAGCATTTTCAAAGGCATTTCAGCAGTTGTGGGAGTATGGAATATAACGACATAGGTTAAAAGATAACCCTCGTTATTTCTTTGAAGAAAAAAAATTATTTTGAAAGAAGAGCACTAGTGAATTTTCTCTCTGTTCTCCAGCTTACACAGGCCGATCTGGGTCACTATCTGGGGGATCCTTGTGGTGGTGCCTCAGTTATGCCTTTCTTTTGGAGATTCTAAGACAACAGAGAGAAAATGGGAAAGGCCTTCAGCTTATGTGAAGTGATTTAGAGGCTTTACAATGAGCCCATACTGGACAGAATTGATACCCAAAATCAAGAGTTAAGCTCAGGGTCAAGTAGAGAACAGAAACAAAAACTGTTAAGAGAAGAAACTAACCCTTCCTATTAGGAAAATGATGGAAGAGATGATATCCTGTCACAGTATGTGCTGGGATAGAAAGAAGTAAAACTCGTCACACCTTTGTTTTTGGTAGCTCTTATTAATGGTATGTACATGAAGAAGTTAGCGTTAACATGTATTTACTAATTAGGTATTTTCTTTAAGTACCATATGTGTAACAAGGTTACTAAGTTATAAAGAATGAGAATACAGTAAAATAATCAATGGACCGAATATAACAATTTGAATTCACTGATTCTGAAGTTTCTAATATTCTTTGAGAAAAATTAAATACCGGTAACTTTGATAAAATGTACCTACCTTTAAAAAACCCAAATATAATAACTGAAGTTCTAAAATTTTAATGTAAGTAAATTGTTCATGTAAGTATTGCTTCTTTTATAAAAGACTTCACATCGGTGTTCCTGAAATCAGGGGCTAGCAAACTATGGTCTCCTGGCAAAATTTTGCCCAAGAGGTAAAGGTGACTTTTACATTTTTGAAAGTTTATAAAATAAAAAATAAAGTCTTGAAGCCTACCAGGCACTGTAAAAATTAGTAAGTAAATAAATAAGAATATGCAACAAATAAACATGTTGCCTACGTAACCTAAAATATTTGGCCTTCGTTACAGAAAAAGTTTTTCAATCCTTGCTAAATAATGAACCTCTCAATAAAATGTAAAATACAGGCACACCTTGGAGATACTGCAGGTTTGGTTCCAGACCACCACAATAAAATGAGTCACACAAATTTTTGTATTTCTCAGTGCATACAAAAGTTATGTTTATACTACACTGTTAGTCTATTGAGTATACAATAGCATTATGTCTTAAAAAAAAGTCCATATCTTAATTGAACAGTATTGCTAAAAAAATGCTAATAATCATCTGAGCCTTCAGCTAGTCCTTATCTTTTTGCTGGTGGAGGGTCTGGCCTCTGTATTGATGGCTATTGACTGATCAGGGTGGTGGTGGTGAAGGTAGGATGGCTTGCGGCAATTTCTTTTTTTATTTTTTTAAATTTTTGACATGTCTTTCCTGATACGAGAAGGCAATTTCTTAAAATAAGACAGTGAAGTTGGCTCCATCGATTGACTTTTCCCTTCATGAAAGATTTCTCTGTGGCATGTGATGCTGTTTGACGGCATTTGCCCCACAGTAGAACTTTCAATATTGGAGTCAGTCCTCTCAAACCTCGCTGTTGCTTTATCAACTAAGTTTATGGACTATTCTAAATCCTTTCCTGTAATTTCAACAGTGTTCATGGCATCTTCACCAGGAGTAGTTCCATATCAAAAAACCACTTTCTTTGCTCATCCATAAGAAGCAACTCCTCATCCATTCAGGTTTTCTCATGAGATTGCAGCAGTTCAGTCACATCCTCAGGATCCACTTATAACTACTCTCCTTCTCCTGCTGTGTCCACCATATCTGCAGTTACTTTCTCCACTGAAGTGTTAAACACCTCAGACCCATCCATGAAGGCTGAAATTAACTTCTTCCAAATTCCTGTTAATGTTGATATTTTGACCTCTTGCCAGTGAATCACAAATGTTCTTAATGGCATTTAGAATGGTGATCTTTTCCAGAAGGTTTTTGATTTATTTTGCTCAGGTCAATCAGAGGAATCACTATCTATGGCAGCTATAACCTTCCGAAATTTATTTCTTAAATAATACGACTTGAAAGATGAAATTACTCCTTGATCCATGGGCTGCAGGATGGTGGTTGTGTTAGGAGGCATGAAAACAACATTAATCTCCTTGTACATCTCCATCAGTGCTTTTGGGTGACCAGGTGCATTGTCATTGAGCACTAATCTTTTGAAAGAAACCTTTTTTTTTTTTTGATCCGTAGGTCTCAACAGTGGGCTTAAAATATTCAGTAAACCATGCTGTAAACAGATGTGCTGTTATCCAGGTTTTGTTGTTCCACTGATAGAGCATGGACAGAGTAGACTTAGCGTAATTCTAAAGGCCCTAGGATTTTGGGAATGGTAAGTGAGCACTGGCTTCAACTTAAAGTCACCAGCTGCATTAGCCCCTAACAAAAGAGTCTGCCTGTCCTTTGAAGCCAGGAATTGACTTCTCCTGTCCAGCAGTGAAAATCCTAGATGGT
>NW_012151507.1:3137105-3138648 GCF_000956105.1 Propithecus coquereli
ATTTGGAGCCACTTTGTGCCTATAGTCTGAGATACAGTAGCACGGATTATCCAGGCCAGGAGATGACTTATGAGAATCCCTAAGCCATTACTAATCATAATTAGAGATACCTGACTACATATAAATAATTAGCTAGGCCTGAGAGGATGTTTATTACCATATGTTAGGTATAATTTAAGCATGACTTTTCTACACTTAAGGCAGCCAAGACTTATTTTTCCAAGACCACAGTGATTATTATTTTTAAAGCTGTTTTTACAGTTGGGACCAAAGTTTTGAATCACAGGGCTCCCATATTTGTGCATTCTTTGAAACTTATATAGTGACAGTGTGAAGATATAAGGGTTAACTTAAGTACTAACAGAACTGTTAAACCACAAATTTAGAATATCAGGAGAAAGTGAATTCTGCTTGAGTACAATCTGCCCATCATTAAACTGGGCTATATATGTATTTTATATATTACATGTAATTATGTACACACATGTATACACATGTAATATAAATTTTACATATATATTACATTAAGTACACATGTGTATACATTGCTGTTGCCAGTTTCTTAGCCTACACAGTAAATGTTAACAGACTCACTTTTTCCCAGAAGGAGGACTCTTCAGTTTTCCTGGAGTGAAGAACACAGTCATTTAGCCAGATTACACTAAGAAGCAGCATTTACAGAGAATTCCAACGAATTTCCAGAATTTGCCTTGTTCACAGACAGCCCAGAATGGTTGAACACTAAGCATATACACAAATTGTTTGGCCTTTTCATTTTCTGAATATTAAGACCATTTGGATATCTAATAGATAATGCTAATATTTGCTTGGTTTTTCATGGTGTCTCGAAGACTGGGTTTGTAGATGAAACTGAAGCTGCCAAAGTGGAACGTGTGAAACAGGAAAAAGGTATATTCTGGCAACACTTTGCTAAAGTGACTGTAGAAGAGGCAAAGAGGTCATCTTTTCAGGTATGGGCTGCTTTTCAGTGTGGGTCAAACTTGAACAAGAGAAATTCTTCCCTTATTACTTACTGATAAAACAGAAACTAGTTTGGTTGTTGGCCTCACGTTGAATTTCAAATCAACTAGATACAGAAATGTAAAATGCTCCCATTTTATAGTAGTTGCTCTTCTAAAAATCACATTTCTTCATTCTGAAAGGTTATCAACACAGAATTGGGACTACAAAAAAATACGAAAGCTTTACACATCATACATACTCTTTCAAGTACTGGTAGTAACCTTTAAGGGAAGTTATGTATCTTACCAATGATGCTGCAAATACAATAGTTTCTGAACCACAGAAGAAAATCAATTACCTTCCAAAATGTTTAGTTTGATCCCTTGCCTCGTTCATCAAATCAACTTAATTATTTTTGGCACTGTCTAAAAAGTGACGTCTACCTATCAAAAGGCAGAAATTTGACACTAATAAGAATATTCAAAATACTGTTTTGATAGGCCGGGTGCGGTGGCTCACGCCTGTAATCCTAGCACTCTGGAGGGGCCGAGGCGGGTGGATGGCTCAAGGTCAGGAGTTC
>NW_012151507.1:3140179-3141780 GCF_000956105.1 Propithecus coquereli
GCTGTAAATTCAAACTTTCCTCAGCTACTTGCTCTTCATAGAAATTGGCCTCAGGCAAAGCACACAGGCTCTTCCTCCTGGAAACCAGCGCTGTGAGCCTCTTCACCACCCAGGGGTTTTAGCCAGCACTCGAGGTCGGTCTCACACTTCAGTTGGCACAGACTGGAAAAAGAGCTCCTGGTATGGGAAAAACAGGCCACTTTGGGGTTTTCTTGTCCATACAGCCTGCTTTTGAGGTATTAATTTGATTTTTTAGAAATTTTCCTAAAGTTTAACTCACATCTATTGTCACCAGTTATTATCTTCCCAGTTCAGTTCCCCTTCTTCTCCCCAGCCTTCAGCCTCTCCCTGCAACAAAATGAAGCACACCAAGAGCAACCCAGTGAAGCAAATCACATCCAAATTTGAAAAAGCAGGAATTTTAAAGGGACCTAACACTTGTCTTTTTGATGCCAGAATACAATACCTCATACTAAATATCTTAAAGCTATAACTAAAAGTTGAAAAGTAGGGGGATTACTTTAGTCCCAGTATTATAACACTTAGAACACTGGAAATTAACAATCTAGTAAAATTAGTCTTGATGATACTATATTCCTGGTTTACTCCTTTTTTCAAATAAAAAGGTTATTCATGTAATGAGGAGATCATTAAATACTTAAGCATTGCTACATTTCTCTGGGAAGGAAAAATACCATTTATAGGAACTAATTTTGTTGATTTTATGCTTGTTTTAACCAATTGTATGTGTTACTGTTTTCCTTCACTGGGAAAACAGCATGTCTGTTATAAATATAACAGTGCAACTGGGACCTCTGAGGGAAATCCTTAAACTGGTAGCACAATTTAATCCAAAAAAAGTACTCACCTCAGTAATCTCTGCTACAGCAAATTTTGAGGAAAACTGCATCACTGGTGAGACATCATCTTTGTTGGGGACCATCATTTCTGTCCTCAGTTCAGGTAAAATAAGAAAAGCAGCTGAAGGCTTAATGTCTGGGATCATATCAGCAAACCAATCCAACTCAGGATCTTGTACTGGCTTCTTTTTTACTTGAATGGTAAATTCCTCTCCTAAACCAAGTTCCAAAGGAAGCTTGAAGGGCTTTTCTTGTGACGACCCTTTTGGTGGCTTGATTTGGTCTGGGTCATCCCTGCTTTGTATAAGACTGGTGTTTTGGGGCAGGCTTGACTTCCAAGGCTTAGACTCTTCGGTGAGTGGAAGCAAAGCAGGAATGGGCTTCTGCTCCCCAGAGGGGAGATGTTTTGCAGCAGTGATTCTACCTCCTGGGTTTATTTTAGTATCTAAGCTGTGGGGCTCACAATCATCCCAAGAGGGCGACTCTGCGTCCAAGGTCGTACACGGGGACTTGACAGCATCACATGGTTCTCTAGGCCAAATCTGTACGTTGACAGTTTGGTTTTCAGGCTCCTCAGGCTCACTCCAGTCAGGCCACTCCTCAGACTTTTTAGAACTTGATGGGAGGTTTCCACTATCCTCTGAAATATTTTTCACATCTGAGATTCCATTCATGGGAAATTTAATAGGCTGAGAAAACTGATCACCTGTAGGATAAGTACAAGAATTATTCTCATAAAAT
>NW_012151507.1:3141830-3143946 GCF_000956105.1 Propithecus coquereli
TTGTACTGTAGTGGCCTAATAATATACATCTACTGCATTTTAAAACCTGACACAGCAAAGGAGATCTTCATAAATTTAGAGTTTTGCTTTCCTTATTACTATAGTCAAAGTTTAATAATTCTGGATAGTTAACTTTTTTTTAACCTCCAAAAGAGACCATAAAGAGCTCCTTACTGATGCGAACTTTCTTGTGTATCAGAGTAAACACATGATGGACGATATCTCATTATATGTTGATTAAAAACTTTGAAACCAAAAATTTAACTTGATTACTTTTTAAAGGACTCTTTTGTTCACAAGTTAATGACACTATCCATCTATCTCCAGCATGCAAGGGTATGTTTCATGAAATGATAAGTGTAGATGTTGACAGCTTCTTTTTAAAACTCCTTTGACAAAAGTATCCAAAGATACTTGCATCTAAGCTATCCTCTTTTTATAAAATAAGTTCATTCCAAAATGTTGCTCCATTCATGCACAGCTGTGGACCATGCATGGGCCCAGAAACTATGAAACAAGCATTTCATTAGCAAAAATTGCAATGCCTTATATATTCCCAGGGGTAAGATCAGGGCCTGAAGAAATTTTGGGGATTTGTCAGCATATAGGAGGCATCTGAAGCGTGAGATGAGATAGAGTCATTTGTCCATTTAAGAAAAACTGAGTTCTTGCTGTATCAGGCACTGTTTTAATCACTGGCGATACAATAATGAACCAAACTAGTAATCCCCACGTACAGCCGACAATAACGTGGGGATATATGAAGTATGTTAAGTGATGGTGAGTGCTTTGGAGAAAAATAAAGCAGGGAAGGGGGACAGAATATGAATGTGGAGGTACAGTCTGAAAGATGGAGTCCTCACCAAAGTGACATACAAGTAAAAACCTGAAGATGAGGGATCAAGCCATGCAGGTATCTGGGGAACTAGCAAGTGAAAGCGTTGGAGATTGGAGCATGCCTGATATATTCCAGGAAGCCATTATAGCTAACAAAGGTAGCAGGGCTTTGCAGGCCATTTTAAGGACTTTGGCTTTGACTCTCAGGGAAACAGGAAGCTACTGGAAGGATTTGAGCAAAGGAGTGACATGACCTAACGTGTTTTAATACCAGTTCACTGGGCTAGGATTATGGAAAGTTGACAACGTTGTGTGTATTGAATGCACTCTACTGAAGTTTCTGTTTCTCCATTTAGTAAAGTTTGGTTCTCTTTTTAGGACAAAATTCTGCCCAACCTGTCATGTATTTTTGCCTTACTGTTAGCCGACAAGAACTGGCTGCTAGAACAACATACCTTGGAGGCTTTTACTCAGTTTGCTGAGGTAATTGTAAGACCAGTTTATCATGATGACTTCCAAAACACTTTAATATGTCACATATTCCAAAACATTCCCAAAACATTTGTTGAGCTGCTTCTGTATCTGAATCAAAATTTTCTGGATGGAATATTACTAATTATCTATTTTACAGGATCTCAAAATGAAGCCTAGAAAAATGAAGTTAATTTCCTAAGGTCCTCTGAATAGCAAGGACCAGAACAGGCATTAAACCAGGCCTACTAATGCTGACATTGTCTTCTGGACAGTATTTTTCAGTTGAATAATACATTTCATCTTGAACTATCGTTAGAGTTAGGTTGATGAACCTAAACCTGTTAAGTAGTTCTGTGGAGAAGGTAAACCTCTGCCATCAGTTGCTCCTTTACTCTCAACCACTACTGTGCAGTCATGCTTTTGGTCATAAGGAAGTCCAGAGCATTAGTATGACTGAGCAAAAGGAATTAAACCTGTACACTAAACCTGTACAGAAGTTAATATTGCATTATCCTAAGGCACTCTGAAAGAATTGTGAGCTTATCTTTGAGCATCCTCAGGCTCTATATTCTTTGAAAATGAATTTTTTATTCAGGTAGCTCTTAAAACTCATGCATTTGTCTTTGCAAGTTATTGAAATATATTAAAATTGGTCTTGTTTTTCCATCTTTTAATAGGGAACAAATCATGAAGAGATAGTTCCCCAGTGTCTCAGTTCTGAAGAAACAAAGAATAAAGTTGTATCCTTTCTGGAGAAGGTATTTTATTTATATAGCCCATGGTTTATTCTTTATCATATTAAATT
>NW_012151507.1:3155742-3157554 GCF_000956105.1 Propithecus coquereli
TTTTTACCCAATGCCAGTAGAAAAGGAATACTTTTATAATACTAGTAACTCTATAGAAGCATACCAAGTAACAACTGGACTGGAGCATCCAATTCTTTACTAAATATTCAAACATTGTTTATTGGCATAATTATCTATAAATACAGAAATGCTCTAAACCAGGCAATGTGACCTTTAAGATATTGATTACATATACTCTGAAAAAGTGCTATGTGCTCAGCTAAGTTTGCCTAACCCAACTTCTTATCCTCATCTTAATAGATTTCCCTAAGTGTGGTTAAGGAATTGAGAAATCTTGTGCAATGTATTAATGGCTTTGCTACCATTTCCCCAAACTTATTTAACCACAGAACTCTTTTTTTCACAATGTGCCCATTAACATCTTTCAGAAATATCATTGTTTGTACAATTTGGAAAATTCTGCAGTAAGGCACACCAAAAGTCCCAAAGTAAAGTATCAGGTTCAAAAGAAAATTCAAGTAGTGTCAATCTGCTCTTCTCACCAGTTATAAAGAAAGAGTTAAGTGTACACCAATAGTCTGGGGAAACAAGATGAGACCAAAGCTGACTACATAATTATAAATAAGACAGATCAGTCTCAAAATTCCCCCAAATGCTATTCATTTTCAGAATTCAAACTTATTATTCTCAGGAAAACATTCATTCAAGCAATGGAAAAGCTATATAACTTTAATATTTCTACCTGTCTGTAAAAGAATATTATAGTAAATCTCTGTGTGTTTCTTGCCATTGATGGACGTGTTGCCAGAAAAGAAATACGTAAGGAATATGTTAGAGGAGGGGTTCTCTGAGACGAGTGAGGTCTGGCCTGCAGACGACATGCATGGGAGAATAATCTGAAGGTAAATAAAAACTCCAAAAAACGAAAGGGATAGTAAGTAAGCTTCTTGATCTATCACATGACTGGTGAACCATAGTTAAGGGAAATCTATATTTTTAACACAGGTGAAAGCTAAGTTACAGGGAAAGAACATCTTCAAAGAACAGGCTGTGTCCACTCCACGTGGTGGTGATGGAAGAGAAAAGATGGAACCATTATATATAAACTTTAGGAAACCTAGTTAAAAAGTTACAGCCTTTAAAAACATGGTGGTGATTTAAAATCATAACTGATTCTCTATTTTCCTTTTAAGAATGAAAGTATATGCACAATCTGAATGTACTTAATGTCATAAAACTATATACTTAAAAAATGGTTTAAAAAATTAAAGCTATGGATATTTAACTACCAACTGGGAAAGAAAATGTCTTTAGCGGTTTACCAGAAAGCTTGTACTCAAGACTGAGCACTGGTCAAAAACACTTTAGCAGCATGTTGGCTGAATGCTTCCTCAGCCTTAAAAGTGAGGGGGTGGGGGGTGGATGGGGTCTCTCTTGAGCGCCACTTCTCCCTCCCTCCACTCTCTTGCTTATTTGTGCCACTGTCCTCCCTGCTGAAGTCCTGCCTCATGTCTTACCCAATGTTACTCTGTCTTCCCGAACACTCTTTCAGGCAGACTATTTGTTATTTCCTTAGTTATACCTTTCATAAACCTCAATGTTAGCCTTTATTCTTAAGTCTGGCCATGCAAGTAAACTGCAAAAGACAGTAAAAAAAAAAAAATTTAAGAGTAGCTCCTTTATACATGTACCTTCCCCAAAAGTCCCCCAACAACCTTCAGAAGAAGGGCTGCTATTAACTATAAACTTGGAATCCAGGCTGCTGCCCGGGCTCACCAGTCTTCCTCAATGAAGAGCCTAACCTGGAATGTCAGTGGGATTAGACCTCTAATCTGTTTTACCAAATGTCTT
>NW_012151507.1:3158019-3159334 GCF_000956105.1 Propithecus coquereli
GGATATAAACAGATGAGTATCTTCAGTATATAGAATGTCTACAACTAGGTACCTCCATCCAATAAATAAGACATGTTAGGAATGGGAACATTTGCTGAGTCAGCATGCAAAGCTGACTAACCCCCTAAGCCTTATCTCAAAACTATGCCCCCCTGAAAAAAAAATTCCTCTGGTATGACATACAAACATTTCATTTGCTCTTTGATGTAATTAGCTAAAAGAAAAATTGGTAACAAATCAGGCCTCACCCAATTTGGCATGTACATTGCACAGCTGAAAATGAGGCAGCAGCCTCTGTATCACCATTTTCAAGGTTTTTGGAGCCACAATGACACTGGTTTCATTAACACCAAGGAAGAGTTGAACTCTCTTCAAAACTTCAGGGAGCCAGTGTTGCTTAAATTCTTCTGGCATCAAAATTAGTGAAAAAGCTACCTGATATCACTTTACTAATAAGTGTTTCTATGCTATCTACTCACTATCATTGAGAACTGAATTAGAGGTCCAGAATTTCATTAATAAGGCCATTGTCCTATTCAAGGCTACATAAAGGGGCAAAGAAGGAATGACACTGTTGATATAAAATTATTTTGTTGCTATGGAGATGGGGTCTGGCTATATAGCCCAGGCTGCTCTCTAACTCCTGGGCTCAAGAGATACTCCTGCCTCAGCCTCCTGAGTAGCTGGAAATACAGGCACAAGCCATTGCACCTGGCTAATTTTTTATTTTTTTAGAGACAAAGTCTCACTATGTCTCCCAGGCTAGTGTCCAACTCCTGGCCTCAAGCGATCCTCCTGCCTTAGCCTCTTGAGTAGCTAGGATTACAGATGTGAGTCACTGCACTTGGCCAAAATTCTTGTAAGACCAGAAATTACTGTTACCTCCCAGGTAACATCCAGTGGGAACATACCAGAAATAAGGATTTCTTGAAGTACCTAAAAATCAACAGCTTTTTACCCAATAAGCCACAAAAATCAAAAGAACTTAAACATCTAATGTTAATAAGAATTGCTACAACATTTTTGTAAGCTACACTATCTACTAAAACTTAAAATATATCCTTTTACTCAGCAGATCTACTGCTGAAACTTGATCCTGTTACAATGAAACCTAAAGTACACAGTCATCCCTCAGTATTCCATAGATGCTCAGGTCTCTACGTAAGATGGCATAGTATTTGCATATAACTTACATACATCATCCTATATACTTTTAAATCATCTCTAAATTCCTTATAATACTTAATACAATGTAAATGCTATGTAAATAGTTGTTAAACTATATGTTTTTATTTTTTATTGCATTGTTACTTTT
>NW_012151507.1:3160525-3176363 GCF_000956105.1 Propithecus coquereli
TGTACATGTGGTTCATTGTTGACCAAAACGTTGTTATTCGATGCATGACTGTATATATATGTATATATAAACATATTTGCATGTCTTTTTGTGAGCTTAAAAAAGGGATGAAAGGATTCCTTTTGAAAATTAGTTACCCTTAAGCCCCCTCAGAGAAGTTGGAAAAGAGAAGTTAACCTTTTCCTTATACTTCTCTGTATCACTTGATTGAATGTGACCCTCCTGGCATTACCTATATATTAAAAATCTAATGAATCAAAATAACACAATAAAAAGCTACACCTTTTAATAATTCTTACCTTCTAGGGAAAGGTCAATAGTTTTAGTAAAACTTGGGGCAGTGCGTTTGAAGATCTTGGTTCTTTCTCCTCCCACAACCACCTCTGGTCCAAGTAGAGAGACCAGCACTGCTAGGCTATGAAGAGTAATTGCCACAATGGAATCGCTGGTATCACGCAGGCCCAGCAATACCTAGGAGTGAATGAGGTAGTAAGTGTAGACCACCACATGACCTATCTTTTTCTCCCCCTGTAAACAAGCAACTGGGCTGCAATCTGACTGTGCTTGCTCTGATGAACTATATTTCCTTAGATATATTGGGTTCTAGGTCAGTGGCTCTCAAACTATCTGTAGTAAGGACCAATATCTTCCCCTCCCAATCTATCACAGGAGGTTTTTTTCTTTTCTTTTTTTTTTTTTTAGAGATGGGCTCTCACTCTTGCTCAGGCTGGTCTCGAATTCCTGAGCTCCAGCAATCCTCTGTCCTTGGCCTCCCAGGATGCTAGGATTACAGGTGTCAGCCACTAAGCCAGCACAGGCTGTTTATTTTAAAATACAAGGAAAACAAAATTAAACAAAGACATAGGAAGATAACATAAAATTACAGTGTCAAATTGCTACAAAAGGTTTTAAATGTTAATTTTCCAACTGTGTACTCACCTTATCAGAGAAAGGTACAGAGTTCACAGACTGGTCATGTTCGGGAGGGCGCACTCAGAACCACTCATCTAGGGCACTAACAATTACGTTTCTGGTCCTCGGCCCTCTTTTCAGCTCTAACTCGTAAAGGGAGGACCTTGAAAACTTTCTTTGTATATAACGCATACAACACCTGCCTCGAACTGAGCCCTTCATGATCTCTTGCTCATTAATATAAACTAGAATTTAGGAAAACCAGTTATCTCTGTAGTTTGCTTAAAATGAGGACAGTATGTGAGGCACAGTGGTGCGCGTCTGTAGTCCCAGCTACGCAGGAGGCTGACGTGAGAGGATTGCTTGAGCCCAGGAAATTCTGAGCTGTGATGAGCCATGCCAATCAGTTCTCTAAGTTTGGCATCAATATGGTGATCTCTTAAGCAGGGGGACCACCAGATTGCCAAAGGAGGGGTGAAGAGGCTCGAGAAGGAAACGGAGCAGGTCAAAACTCCTGTGCTGACCAGTAACAGGATCACACCAGTGAACGGCCACCACACTCCAGCATGCGCAGCATGGCGAGGCCCTGTCTCTTAAAAGATGTTTTTTTAAATGAGGTCAGTAAACCTAGAAGCTATGAGACAACCACGTTTGGCCACGTGCACACCAAAAACAATGAAAGCTGGTCTACAGAGAGTCCAAAGTGAAACAAAGCGAAAGGAAAGGAAAGGAATGGAGATCACATGGCTGTGAGACCCAGCTGCGCTTGATCTCCGTGTAAGGCAGTCTAACATTCTTTCATTACATTCTTTTTTTGCTTTGGCTGGTTTAAAATAGGTTTCAGTTGCTTGCAACCTAAAGCACTTTAACTAAGATACGCAGATATGAGGAGAGGTGTTGCCCTGTATAGAAGAGAGCAGACAACTGCAAGTACCCATACCACCCAGACACAAGGCCGGGTACTGGCCTGCCTAGTGGAAGCAGCAGGGCACGACAGGTGTCAGGAGCCTCGCTCTGCTAGTAATTCTCAGTAGGACTTGACCAACGAATCATTTTATTTTTCTGGTCTAGTTTCCTCATTTGTATAGTAAGAGCAAAGGTTTCCAACAGGTCTCAACAAGATAATTATCTGTCTAATGCTAACGGATCAGGCACTTTCTCAAAACAAGGCTGTACAAGTACATTAAAGCATGTTTCTTTTGCATGTGATCAGAATTCCATCAACTGAATACGGTAATCATCAAACCACCATCCATCCGAGCAAACAACCCATCATCCTCGACACCTCTCCATCACGTCAGACACCGAGTCCTACCCCTTCCACCCTTCATATGTCCCTCTCCCGTATCTATCCACTGCCACATCTTCCCCAGCCTTTGTCACCTCTTAGCTAAACTACTCTAACAGCGTCCGAGCTGATCTCCCTTTCTATGGTCCATCCTCCACACTGTGCTGAAGTGAACTTTCAAGCACACGGAAATTGGCCCAGTTATTCTTCTTCAGGGGAAGTAATTTCCTAAGAAATGAGAGCTCTCATTGTCTTTCACATGCTGAACATCTACTCAGCCCAACTGACATCAGCCCAATTCTGAGACTGATGCACTTCCATTTCAAAATTAGAGTGCTTCATTCCTCTTCTAAATTTCCAGATGCAACTACACACAGGGTCACAATTACGCTGCAGATATAAATTCAAAGCGCTATGTTATGGTGGCGAGCCTCCAGGAAACCACACCTCTAGCATCCATGCCCCTGTGTAAAGCCATCCCACAGCGAACCTCGGCTGACTTTTGTGACTCACTTTAAAAAAGAGAATGTGGGGCTCGGCGCAGTGGCTCACACCTGTAATCCTAGCACTCTGAGAGGCTGAAGCGTGAGTATCGCCTGAGCTCAGGAGTTCGAGACCAGCCTGAGCAAAAGCGAGACCCCGTCTCTACCAAAAATAGAAAAAATCAGCTGGGTGCAGTGGTACGCACCTGTAGCCCCAGCTACTCGGGAGGCTGAGGCAGGAGGATCGCTTGAGCCCAGGAGTTGGAGGTTGCAGTGAACTATGATGACGCCACTGCACTCCACCCAGGGCAACAGAGCGAGACTCTGTCTCAAAAAAAAAAAAAAATAATGTGGCAGAAATGACATTGTCAGTTCCTAACCTACATCCTAAGAAGGCTGCTTTTGCCCTTTTGCCCTGATTAGCCATGTAAGAAGTCCACCTACCTTGCTAGAGAAATCATGTGGAAATGTCACATGGGGGGGATAGAAGCCCTGAGAGTTCCTGAAGAGAAAGGCCCAGCTGTGTCAAAGTCCCAGCTAAGCCCAGCTTTTCAGCCATCCCCTCCGAGGTACCAAGGAGCCATTTTGGATGTGTCAGCCTGCTGGGACCCCAGATGAGTAAAGCCTCAGCTGACATCCTGTGGAGCAATAGAATCCCCAAGCTGAGCCCAGAAAATCCAAAGAGCCGTGAGAACTGATAAAATGTTGTTTTAAGGCACTATGTTTTGGAGTAGTTTGTTACACAGCAATAGATAAACATCTATCTTTCCCACTTATTAGGTCCTTAAAAGCAGGGAGAGTGTTAGTTAATCTCATAGAAAAATAAATTATTAATATCTGAAAGATATCATGTGATTGGTATTTTAAAAACAATCTTTTTTTAAAAACCTCACACTAGATTAAAGAGAGTCCCCCCGCAACACCCCCAATTCATGTCCGTGCAGAATGCAACCTTTAGATGAGGTCATGCTGGGTTAGGGTAGGCCCCAAATTAAATGACCGGTGTCTTTATAAGTAGGCCATGGTAAGACAGACATAGAGCGAAGAAGACCACGTGACGACAGAGGCAGAAACTGAACGATGCAGCCACGAGTGAAGAAGGGCCAAGCACTGCTGGGAGCTACCGGAGTTAGTGAAAGGCAAAGGAGCCTGTCCTGGAGCCTTCAGAGGAAGCATGGTCATGCCGACAACCTTGGTTTCAGACCTCTGGCCCCCAGAACTGAGAAAGGATAAATTTCTATGGTTTTAAGCCATGCAGATTGTGATAATTTATTACGGCAGCCATAAGAAACTAACATAAACCTGAAGCCCTTGGGTGGGCAAATTATAAGGTTCCCTGGTGGCTGATAAGCAGGCTGAAAACCACTGATACGAATTATCTTATGTTCCTCTCAGTTCTAATTTAATTATTTTATGATAATCTAATTATGGGCAACCATAGTTTATGTTCACAAAGCATTCCACGAATGATTCTTATTCATTTTCCTCCAAAGAATTAGCAAACAGAATTACAGTCTCCCGGGTTAAAACCAAATATGTTAATTTAATCGATTTGCCAGCATGGATGGAATGGAAATGTAATTTTAATTTCGGCTCTTCCCATTCCAGCAGGCTTTAAACTCAGCTGCTGCCCCAAGGCTTTCTAAGCTATTATCCGAATACCCCCAAACCCTCTTCTTCCTTTCAGCCCCCAAAATTATTACCAGCACGGCTTTGCCCACTCCTCGCATCTGGAAGGCTCTGTGACAACCCCACCGCCAACGCGGTCTCTGACCTGTGGCAAGATGACCTTCTTCAGCTGCTCCGGAGTGAAGTGCTCCACGTAAGCCTCAATGTGAGACAGCAGCACCATGCGCACGTGCTCCTCGTGGACCTCGAACAACTGGAGCAGCACGGGGATCACCCGCGACTGGAACAGGGCTGGTGAGAGCAAGCAAGGTGTTTCTCCCTGTGCACGATCTACCCCAAAAATCAGAGGTTGCAGATGAAAAACAAATCGTCATTTCAGTGAAGAGTACTAAACGTAATTCATAAACTGAACCCACGTCTTTATATGTATTCTAAGTACTCTTCTAAATTCTTATGCCCTAAATCGAAGAACGTTCTTTTCCTGACCCCAAATTACTCAAGGCTTTATTATCTTAAATACCCTCTACCTTATAGAAGTGTTTTCAAATAATAGACATCATCCTTAATTACTATAAAGCTTGTATTTTAATAAAATCCTCAATCAGTAACTTTTTATAAATTTGTGTTTAATTCAGTGAGGATTGTTTTTGCAATTTTATTTGCAAAACTAGGTGTTAAATGCTACAATGGGATTTTGACACTAGATAGTCCTCTCTTTCCAGCAGTTACGGTAGTGGTTATCAAATAGGTACGCATGAGAATCACTTGGGGGGTCTTTAAAAAATGTATACACCTATGTCCTGCCTCTGTCCCATAACCAGTAGATCAGGCATACAGGCAAATGTGTAAAAAGTAACCCAGGTGATTCAGATATACACCCCTATTTAAGATCTACTGAGTAACAGATTGGAAGATCTATAAAGAAAAATACACAGCTAAAGAAAATATCAAACATAGATATAAGGAAATTCTAAATTGTAAAAGTTACCCATAACACTGCTTTGTTGGATTGAGATCTTCTAAGAAAGTAAATTCTGAAAGCAGATCCTACCTAACTAAAAATTTCATGGTGTTATATTAATGCTATACTCTCTAATCTGGTGTGTTACCATCTATAGTGCTATAAAGTTATAAGGGTTCAAAGCAATAACCTTATTTCACATTCAGGAGAAAAAAAACCTGAATCCCCCAAGAAATAAAATGATCTCAGTTCTTTTTAATCTTTTCACTGAAACATTAAATAAATGAGTTTCCCTTGGCAAGTCAGGAGGTACAGGCCTAAAAGATTCATGGAAAATGCAAAAGTTCTTTGAAGATGTATGCCTTACCTTAAAACGTCTTACGTACTTCATATTCTAGTCATACATAACTACCTACTGCAGGAAATCTGACTCTCCGGGAAGAGGCTCCATATTTGTCCTGTGAGCTTTCGTACCCAGGTTTGAGCTCAAGTTATCAGATCAGGGGCCAATAACTAACTATTCTCCATTTTTACAACCAACCATTAACTACACCACATAGTAATCTCACCCTGCTCAAACATGGACTAATAATCACCAAACTCCTTAATTACCAATAATATTTTGAAAAAAAATTCACCTTTTTTGGGGCCAAGCAGATGAGGAAGAAAACTCTTAACAGCTACTGGCTCTGCAAACACCAACTGATTAAGCAGGAGAGGCACTAGCCTTGAAGCTATTAATTCCTCTGACAAGCAGCTGACTCTGTCCAGCAGAAATCTAAGGACAAAAAAGGAAAGCCTGGGAAACTGTTCGTGACGTTGTTATCAATTACTTGTACAGTTTAGACCACACATGGCTGTCTCCCACTTTTATCAAAGTGATGCACTTTGAAGTGTAGTTAGGAAGGTGAACACATTGGCCTCCAATCCAAGCTAGTAAATATTTTCAACAAATTAGCCCTTATTAATCGCAAAGTGCCCTCCTTTTTCCCCTAATAGGCCACAGGCTTTCTAGATAATAAACAACATTTTCTCCAATTTAAAAGACATAGGATATTATCATAGATTATTTAAAGTTTTCATACTAAACAAAATACAGGCTTTTGTTACTAACTTCATTAAATTAAAACAACATATATAACAACACTGTTAAGAAACAGACATTAGGTATTAATAATAATAGTGATAATACTCCATTACACAATTACCCTTAGCAGATAACTTTGCCTCCTACTTTATCAGGACACAGGCCACACCATGCATTACCACCTTCCAGCCTCTACACCGCTATCGACAAACAGGTCTCCATCTATACTCATTCCCACCTCCTTTCCAGTTACCAAGGACGCAAGGGCCTACTCTTACTTAAGGCCACCCGCTCCTAGCCACCACCCACGCTGCCTTCTCTTCCAGACCACGCACCAACACTCCCCCCGACAATATGACTGCAGCTTCAGCTGCTCCCCCTCCTCTTCCAGCAGCTCCTTTGCCTGTAGATAAACATGCTCATGTCTCTTCCATCCTTAAAAAATCCTTCCTTGACTCCATTTGTTTCTTCAGAAATAATATGTTCCCTCCTCTCCAAGTTTTTCAGGAGGCAGTTTTCCCGTGTCTACCTTCTCACCTTCCCTTCACTTCTCAGCCCACTGCAGTCTCCCTCTGCTACAATAGCTCTTGCTAAGACAAGGTTACCAGTGCCTTCCTGATTGCTAAATGAACAAGTATCTGTTGATTCGTCCTACCTTTCTGAAATTCCCTACTCCTTTGGGAATACCAAAGCCTTCCTGGCTCTCTCTGAATATCCTCTAACCACTGCTTCTTCGTCTCATTCATCAGCCACTCCTTCCCACTGGTTGGGTGCTCCCAGGTTACAATTTGGGCCCACTGTCTTTTCATACTACCTACTTTCTCTGGCCAAATATCACCAACTGGAGGCTGGTGATGCTCTAATAGTCACCTCTAAAAACTTCTCTCTTAAGCTTCAGACCTCTCTGGCCAACTGTCCATGTACGTTTCTACCTAAAGTCCCATAGATACTTCAAACCAACACATCCAACACTGAATTTATCATTTCCCTGCATAATATGTCCTCCGGTATTTCATTTGGTGATAATCACTAAGGCTTGCCAACTTTATCTTTTTAAATCTTTCTTATCTCAGCGTCGTCTTCTTCGTTAGTACCATCAAAGCCCTCATGTGTAGTCTCACACCTACTTCCTGGACTACTCCGTCTACTAACCAACCCAGGTCTTAAATGAGTCAAGCCTGCTCCCCCTACAGACAACAGTGATCCACCTAAAGGGAGAGTTAACCATTTCACAGCCTGCTTTCACCCCTTTGATGGCTCCAACACCTGAAGTCCACTGTTTACAAATAGAGTCAACACTGCTCACTACCACACACAAGGGCCACCTCTTATCTGTCCTTGTCTTGGAATCTGTCTTCCAACGGGACTCAACTGCTTGTAGCTCCCCGCACCAGTCGCACCGGGTCTTGCCTTCGGGCATCTGTTCACGTTGCTCCTCTGCCCAGATACCTTTTCTCTAACCACCTCCTCCCCATGCTCTCTGTCCTCGGGACTCCCTCCGAAAGCTCTACCACTGCACACACCCCTCTGTTTAAGGATTATCAGTCTAGGTATCTGTTCCTCTCACCAGAGCTATCTTATCTACCCACCCCAGGGCCTGGCCGAAAGCCTGGCATGTAGGAAATGTTCGATAAACACTGTCGAATAAACCCAATGTCTGACTCATCTTCTCCAGAATCCCTAAAGTGATTACATGGACTTAATCCGGGTTACCGAATTCAAGGACTTAACTTTCTGAACTTACTTGAAGAATTCAGTTTTCTCCTCTTCACTCTTCAATGTTAAACTTTTCAAGAAATTTACAACTTCTAGAAAATCATTTCTAAATGCCAAAAAGAAAGAAATGCAGAAGAGATTAGAAGAGGCATGTTAATACTGAAGCCTAACCACAGACGACATGTATAATTTTCAACAAAGAAATATCCTCCTAAGCCACGTAAAAGATTAAATCATAACCAAGCAGCTTATGAGACAAATACTATGGCTTAAGCCTCTAAGGAATCTAATATTTTAAGAATATCAGAGAGATCTGTGAAGAGGATACAAGCTTAAACTCACACATGCTAACATGCTTTTGTTTGTTTGTTTTTTAGAGACAAAGTCTCTCACTCTGTCGCCCTGGCTGGAGTGCAATGGCAGCATCGTAGCTCACAGCAGCCTCAAACTCCTGGGTTCAAGGGATCCTGCTGCCTCAGCCGTCCAAGTAGCTGGGACTACAGGAGCGTGCCATGACGCCCAGCTAATTTTTCTATTTTTAGTAGAGATGGGGTCTCACTCTTGCTCGGACTGTTCTCGAACCCCTGAGCTCAAGAAATCCTCCCGCCTTGGCCTCTCAGAGGGCTAGGAGCTTTATGGTTTTAGTAGGCATAATAATCCTCCAAATTTTTGGTTGTAATAGGTTGTTGTTAAATGAAACATCCTGGGAGAAATAACATTACCCTGACAAAATACTGTTGATTCACAAGTCTCCTTTGGTGAAGTGAAAACTGTTAAAGAAGTTGAGGAAAGTAAGATTTTCGCACAGGAACCTTCTCATTTCTCCTGCTATAAGTTATTTAGTCATTCTTTTAGCCAGGCAAGGATGAGTGTGAGAGGAGTCACCAGTCTCCTGCAGGGCTG
The DNA here is from genome assembly GCF_000956105.1 of Propithecus coquereli. Taxonomy (NCBI): domain Eukaryota; kingdom Metazoa; phylum Chordata; class Mammalia; order Primates; family Indriidae; genus Propithecus; species Propithecus coquereli. The sequence continues at coordinate 3,169,504 of NW_012151507.1, forward strand.
CCACAGAGTCCCAAAGGCTGTGGACTGCTCAGCTCACACCCTGCCTCATACGAGACTGTTGCCCCTGGATGCTGCAGTACGCAAGCTGGACGGCTTACATGGCAGCCCGGTAAGCACAGCTACCACTGGGGTTTTCACATCTTATGTTTACACCTATCATGTGTTTCCCTCTGGCTCAGCAGAGCGATGTCTTAACTTAAATTTAATCAAACTGGGCTCACCTGCCTCAGCAACATATGCTGGCTCTGGCCCCTTCTGTTATCTCTGGCTGGGTTTTCTTCCCATGCAATAATGGGAAGGTGGGGTTGCTGCGTTTTTAGCTTTCTTTTCTCCCTTCAATTTATAATATAATTCTTAATAAAGAACTCGTATTACACACTGTGATGAGACATTCTATTTACTGTAATGCATTACTCTTTGTAGAGACTTTCTATCAAGGGAAATAAAATATTTCTAAGAATCATCCAAAAGAAGATGGAAATAGCTTGGTTAAAAGACTCTCATAATGGTGAAAATATACAATTTATATTTGTCAATTAAAAAAACAAATTTTAGAAAACATCCCAAAAAAGACTTTCATAAATGGGAAAAGTTTTGAACAGTTTATTTGATATATAAATGACAAATATAACCCCAATAACTACAAATACTACTTATTTAATAATATACCAACCTCCCCAGTCCTATCCTAGAGGTAATTTTTCCCCCTTCAGGGCTGATATTAGCTTTCCTTTTGCTCTGGTTTTTCCCATGCTCTCCAAATGCAAACACATACGGACACTACTTCAAAACTAGCATAAGCTTGGTTTGCTAATTAAAGTCATGAATCTGGAACTAACCTGTGCAGAAGTTCTGCAGTCATGGAAATAAAAAATAAACGACATATAATTAAAACTAACCTCGAAGAGAGGTTCAAAAACATCTCTTAATCCAAGAATATATTAAGTTATATTGTATCCCCCGCCCGTAAACCAACTTCTTTGCTCTTCCATCACATATTACTAGACAGAGAAAAAAATCTTCTGACTGAAGAAAAATAAGCTTATTTCCCACCCACAAGAAAAAAATCAACAATAACAAACTCATATCAATAATCGCAGGAGACAAAAGACGCCTTGTTTATTAACTTTTCAATTAACTAACAACTGTAAACTACTGAACACAGCCTAGCCTCTTCACAATCAGGAGTCCTAATGAATCCGGCTATAATTTCTAAACCCCAGCCTCACGACAGTCAAGGATTTCTAAAACTGCCTATCCGTTAATATGATAGGGAACTGAGAGGCAACCCAATTTCCTCCCCCTATTTTCTCCCATGGATATGATTCAAATTCAATCTCTCCTAATAATTAACAACAACAACGACAACAGGGACTGCATCATTTGCTCCTCCAAAACCCCCCACTGGCGCTTACACACGTTCAAGGGAGCAGACAGCAGCGGGAAGCAGCCGGCGTCACCACACCCGAAGCCCTCACCTGAAGAAGTCATGGGATAGTAAGGTGCAGAGCGCTGGCCGACATTTTGGATTGGGATTCAGCAAAGTTGAGTGCAAGGTCTGTTGAAAGCTGGAGAGAACATCCGCTGAAACTGAAATCCAGAGCTACAGTTAGTTTCCAATGCCTTCTCCCTCTTTTCAGGACCTCTACAGCTGGAGACTGACGAGAGCAAAAACCAACCTGTAAAAGCCCAAACAAACAAAGCCCTGGCTGTTGCTCAACAGCTTCCTGCTTGCTTTAAGCCAAACTCCTTGGCAGGTGTAGAAGGCTGTCCTGCCAACACAGCCAGTCCCACCCCAGGTGCCTCCCCTTCTATGCCCTCTCGTTTCCTAATTGTCCTTTTAACCCAGCTCAGGCCCAAAGAAGGTTTAATAATTGACAGGTTTGAGGCCCTTTGTCAACCAGGGTTCCTCATCCACAGAACACAGAAAGTTATTTGAACGACTATATTTTCAATTGTTCCAAAGAAGGTACACAATTGCCACCATTCTAGATACACAGCCGAATAGTTAGTTCATTACACACAGTGGATGCCTTCGGGCCTTAGGGTTTGATTCTCAAGTACTTAGGCTGGGGCAATTTAAAGCCCACAGCCGAATGGTGCTTGAACCTCAGAACACTGGCATAAGCCTGGGAGAAGAAACCACATTAGAACTGGCAAAAGCTTCAGCAATGTGAGATACAGGCCGGTAAGGAGCCCAGTGTGACGTGCGCCTCAGAAAACCTACTGAGTGAAAATTAAAGGCCTAGGGTGGGCACGAGAGAGTGGGGCAGGCTGCCAAGCACGCAGTTAGAGAACACAGAAGAGAGCAGAAAACAATGTCTTTAGTAGTCTGGGTTTTCAGAGGCAATGAAAGAAAAAAAGTAATGAATAAATTATAGCAATATAAATCAAAAGGATTTTGAAAGCACAGAGATAAAGAAATGTTAAACCTGATTTAATAAAAAATTTTGACTCTTACTCTATTATTTGGATTATTATATATAAATCATTAATGACATTTATTTACTTATCGGCTGGCTCAATAAGGAATGGAGTCTTTAGACCATTAATACTATTACCAATAAGATAATCATATATGATACTGACAGCCATACTTCAAAGTGCTTCTTACTTAAAATTCTTTTCACTATACAAATGAATGAAACCCAAAGCTGCTTTCTTTACTGCTGTTAATTATCTGCCCTAAAAAAGCTACTTGATAAGCAACAGGTTCCTTACTATGATCAAAGACTGCAGTCCTTTGATCTCCACACGGAACAGGCTGTGGATGATTTTCCTACTTATTCTGTGGATACAGTAGCATAACTCCAACTCACCCTGTTCATTTAAGATTGTGAGCAAACTTTCCACCAATGTTCCAAAGGAAAAGGCATCCCGGGCATGTCCATAAGACTCTGGAAGAGCTGTGAATTCTGGAGACTAAAAGCAGTAAAGACCATTAAAACTAAAAGATCTGCCTTATAAGCCATTTCTAATTTCTCTAAAGCACTTTCTCCTGCGTTTGCATTTATTATACCTAGATCTAACTTCACAGTGCCACACACTAATTTATAGGTTCTTAAAACTTAGTGAATGGAACTGATAGAAGATTTTAAAATGCCAAACAGGGGCAGAAAGGAAAAAAAAGGTCAGAATATGATACCTGTCTGTGGCTTTTAAAAATATTTTTGATTACAACCCAGAGTAAAAGAATTTATATCATGATCCAGTATACACACATATGTATAAATATATATATAATAGAAACAAAAAAATCTCATAAAGTAATACTTAGCCTTACCACCTAATAGGATGCCCAGTGATATTTTCTTTTATTCCATTTTTTAAAATGTTGGTCAGGACCCCCCAAACTGACTTAAAATCCAAAAATCACCAGTTTAAAAAACATTAATAGATGTATTATATACACATACATAATACTGATTTGGATAAATCTGATTTATTTAAAGTCTTAGGTCTATACTTAAGTTTACAGTTGGGTTTGTACTTCCTATAAAGTACACTAAATATGTCTTTGGGGATTCATGTTTGTTTACAGTGGACAGAAGAACAAATTTATAGGGATCATCTTCTTTTGAATTTATTGGTAAAGAGAATCTTTACCAGCACCACAACATCAATAATCACTCTTCTACTCATCTTGGAGTCCTAACTAATGAGCAGCTGCCCAGACGATGACTCAGGTGAAGCACACAAAAGGACTAGGGTTGCTGCTTCTCCAACTAGAATGGCTTCCAGCAAAGTACAATTACTTTTCATGAAATGGGTATGATACCCTGTTCACACTGAGGTATCTCTATCTTTAAACAATATTACAGATGTTTATATGACCAAAAAATATAAGCTGGTTCTCTGGCTGCAGTGGAAAGATTATTCTCAGAAACCTACAAGGCCAGAGAAATTATGAGGCATCTATGAGTCAGTAAAGAAAGAAATGGGCAGAGGAAAGTTTTTTAAAATTTCATACTCAGTTACACAAAAGAGCCTTCGTTCCATCTGAAGCACATCATCTTACCATCTCTTCAGGAGGGATGGATGCTGGGTCCCTTACTGACTGGATGCTTCTCAGAAACTAGACAGGGAAATAAATTAAAAATAATTCATACATATGTTTGGTGAACCAATCTCTTACATCAAGTTACAAAAGCAATGAGCAATGAAACAGCAGCAATTAAACTTTCAAATCAAAGCCACACATTAAATACACAAATTTACAATCTTCCTAATTTAAAAAATGTGAATACAGTACCTGGCACAACACAAGGTTTAGCAGAAAATGTTATCTCATTTCCTCTCCCCTTCAGCTGGTTTAACAGACACCCTCTGCTGTTCAAAGTCATCTGTGCATCTGATTTCCTTATGCGGAAATTGGGGGGGACGGGCATGGTGGCTCATGTCCGTAATCCTAGCACTCTGGGAGGCCAAGGTGGGAGGATCGTTTGAAGCTCAGGAGTTTGAGATCAGCCTGAGCGAGAGCAAGACCCCGTCTCTACTAATAATAGAAAGAAATTGGCTGGACAATTAAAAATATATATAGAAAAAAAAATTAGCCGGGGATGGTGGCGCATGCCTGTAGTCCCAGCTACTTGGGAGGCTGAGGCAGGAGGATCGCTTGAGCCCAGGAGTTTGAGGTTGCTGTGAGCTAGGCTGACGCCACGGTACTCTAGCCCGGGCAACAAAGCGAGACTCTGTCTCAAAAAAAAAAAAAAAAAAAAGAAATTAGGAACACTTCTTTCTCTTCTGCATACATATTAACTAAAAAAAGGGCTTTTCTAGTACAGAACAAATCTGTGATTAATCTTCTAACTAAATCAAGTGAATCTTAAGTCTTGCTACCACATGAGATATACATGTAGAACCCTCAACAAAAGGAAGAGACAACCCACAGAACGTGAGAAAATATTTGCAAACTACCCATCTGATATGGGATTAATAACTAGAATATCTAAGGAGCTCTAACAACTCAATAGGAAAAGAATCAAAAAATCTGATTAAAAAATGGGCAAAGGATCTGAATAACATTTCTCAAAAGAAGACATACAAATGGCCAACAGCTATATGACAAAATACTCAACATCGTTAGTCATCAGAGAAATGCTATTCAAAACTACAAAGAGATATCATCTCACTCTAGTTAAAATGGCTTTTATCCAAAAGACAGGCAATAACAAAATGCCGGTGAGGATGTGGAAAAAGGGGAACTCTGATACACTGTTGGTGGGAATGTAAATGAGTGTGAACAGCATGGAGGTTCCTCAAAAAACTACAAACAGAATTACCATATGACCCAGCAATCCCACTACTGGGTATACATCCAAAGGAGGAGGATTCAGTATATAGAAAAGACATCTGCACTCCCATGTTATTGCAGCACTATTCACAATAGCCAAGATTTGGAATCAACCCAAGTGTTCATCAACAGATGAAAGGATAAAAAAATTGTGGTACATATATACAATGGAGTATTAAACGGCCATAAAAAACAATGAAATCTTGCCATTTACAACAACGTGGATGGAACTGGAGAACATTATGTTAAGTGAAATAAGTCAAGCACAGAAAGACAAATCTTGCATGTTCTCACTCATATGTGGAAGCTAAATATTAAAAGCAATCGATCTCATGGAGACAAAGGATAGAATGATGGTTACTAGAGGCTGGGAAAGGTAGTAGGGAGAGGAAGATAGAGTGGAGATGGTTAATGGGTGCAAATATATAGTTAGATAGTTAGACATAATGAACAATATTTGATAGCACACACAACAAAATACTATAATCAACAATAAGTTAGAGTATACTTTAAAATAACTAAAACAATAGAACTGAATTGTTCCTAACACAAAGAAACATTAAATACCTGAGGTGATGGATACCCCAATTAACCTGATTTAATTAACTTACATTGTATACCTGTATCAAAACATCACAAGTATTCTATAGACAACTATAATATACCTATAATAATTTTTTTTTAATTTTTAAAAGAAGTTGAGAACCTTATATGCTATGGAGACAAAAACCAACATCCACAGAACAAGCCCATTCATTCACTAATTTGAAGATTATTTTTGAAGAGCTTATGTGTCCCAAACACCATTTACGGCACTAGGAATACAAAATGAACACAGTAAATTTCCTGCCCCCAACCAGATGCTCATAACCTAGAATGTAAAAGCGAAGTTTCAATAAATGTGCTGAGTGCCATGGAAGCGCTGAGGCAGAGACTAATTTTGTTGGGGTGGGGAGGTGCGGAATGCCTGGGGGAAGGTTCAGAGAGAGGAGGCTTAAGCTAGATCTCAGGTGAGTTTGCATTTTCCGGGGAGGCGAGGGGAAGAAAGGCATTCCAGCAACAGAATGGCCTACAAAAGAAGAACAGGGTGCAGGAGGATGGCACATGTGGGAACACGGCTGAGCTGCATGGAACAGGATACAACCAGAGTGTAGCTCAAGAACCGTGAGTGGTGCGTGGAGCTGAAGGAGGGCTGGGGAAAGACTGTGAAGGGCCTTACACGCCACGGGAAAGAATCTGGAATATATCCCACAGAACGGATTACATGCTTTATATACTAATTAGACATCAGGTAAAGGCAGAGAAGAAAGTGATTACCGGGGCAGAAATAATCAGAGAGACATCTTTTTGGTAGAAGCAGCATCTGAACTGAGCAAGAGCCCAGGAAGGTGCACATTAGACAAGGTCCAGGTTAAATGTGGAAGCAACACAAAGGAAAATGGGGGAAATGAGACTAAGCCAGTAAGTCAAACAGTGAGCCACCACTTCCGTAGGGATATTATGATGGGACGGTTTTTCTTTTTCTTCTTTTTTTTTTTTTTTTTAGAAAGAGTCCAGCAGCAGCATG
>NW_012151507.1:3176413-3177714 GCF_000956105.1 Propithecus coquereli
GGGAACACGGCTGAGCTGCATGGAACAGGATACAACCAGAGTGTAGCTCAAGAACCGTGAGTGGTGCGTGGAGCTGAAGGAGGGCTGGGGAAAGATTGTGAAGGGCCTTACACACCACGGGAAAGAATTTGGAATATATCCCACAGAACAGATTACATGCTTTATATACTAATTAGACATCAGGTAAAGGCAGAGAAGAAAGTGATTAACGGGGCAGAAATAATCAGAGAGACATCTTTTTGGTAGAAGCAGCATTTGAACTGAGCAAGAGCCCACGAAGGTGCACATTAGACAAGGTCCAGGTTAAGTGTGGAAGCAACACAAAGGAAAATGGGGGAAATGAGACTAAGCCAGTAAGTCAAACAGTGAGCCACCACTTCCATAGGGATATTATGATGGGACGGTTTTTCTTTTTCTCCTTTTTTTTTTTTTTTTAGAAAGAGTCCAGCAGCAGCATGCAAAACGATGAAAAGAAGAAACAAAACAGAGAATAGAAAGGTTTGTAGAAAGCTTAAGAGGGAAATGTGTAGATCCCTGTCAGACAAAATTACAGGAAGTACCACATGTAGGAATAACACAGCACACTAGCAGGAGTTAAGATTCCAGCTGCTAGGACACGATGTATGAATTTGGGCAACTCAGACGACTGTTTAATGAACATTTCTTGAATACATAATATATGCCAGGTACTATTCTAGGTAGAGTTATGAAGATTAAATATAAGAAACTATCACATCCTCAAGAAGTTCAACCACTGGTGTAGAAGACAAATACATAAAGGTAATTTCAATATTAAGTACTAAGTGGTATAATCAAAGTAAGTCCAGGGTACTACAGGAGCAGAGAAGAGGGGCATTTAGTACAAATGTTTTAACAAACTATTGTACCTCTCTCAGGCTCAGGTTCCTCATCTACAAAACATGGAGAGAGGAATATATGAACCCCTAGTGCTTCTTGGACGAATGAAATGCTACAATGCTATGAACAAGGGCATTAACAAAAAATTCAAGTCTCCAAATCTAGGATCACGCTAACACTGAAGTGTCTCCTTGGCAAGAACCACGTACCGAGATACTATTAAACGCTGAAGAAGAAAGAGGGCCTAACACCTGGCTTACCTCTGGCGTGGCCTGAGGAACTTTACAAACAGTTTCCATTCCTCCCAGCTTCCAGTGCCCATCTTCACTCACAAACACAGACGACAAGCAGACATTGTTGTGTGTTAGGTGTCCCTGCGGGGGAAAAAAGAAGATGGCCACTCCAATTTCTGTAGTAATCTTAAAAAACTAAATTCTAATCAC
>NW_012151507.1:3181500-3182854 GCF_000956105.1 Propithecus coquereli
AGGCCATATTTTCACCTCTTCAGTTATTTAAAATTTATCAACCATGAATACTATATATAACAAAAATTTTCCTTGGGGACAAAGGCAAAAAAAAAAGGCATTGTTGATAATAGAAAACAGAAAATTTATTGCCAGAAGACCTGTTTTATAAAAATACTAATGGAAGTTCTTCAAGTTGAAGAGGAAATGTTACCAAAGAGAAACCTGGAGCTTCAGGAATAAAGAGCATCAGAAGTGGTAAATATTAAGATAAATATAAAGGCCATATTTTCACCTCTTCAGTTATTTAAAATATATATCACTATTTAAAGCAAATACTGTAACACTGCCTGGTGAGGTTTTCAACGTGTATGATGTGTACACAATTGTACACGTTACAAAGGACAGTAGCAGTGGGAGCCTGGAGACACCTATATGATTACAAGGCTTCTACATTTTATGTGATGTGGTACAATATTAACCAAAAGTATCCTTTTTTGCCTTATTTATATTTTTTAATTTTTTATTGATACATAATAGATGTATACATTTTGGAGGTACCTATGATAATACTACATTCATATAATTTGTAAAAATCAAATCAGTATAATCTGCATATCCATCACCTTAAATATTTGTCTTTATGCTAGAAGCATATGAATTATTCTCTTCTATTTTGAAATACACAGATTACTGTAGACTTTAGTTATCCTATTAATATATCAAATACTAGGTCTCATTTCTTCTATCAAACTGTAATTTGTACCCATTAATCAACTTCTCTTCATCCCCTTTTCCTCTCTACTCTGCCCAGCCTGTGGTAACTAGCAATCTCCCCTCTATCCTCACGGTATCTACTTTTTAACTTCCACATATGAGTGAGAACATGCAATGTGTGTCTTTCTGCACTTGGCTTATTTTCACTTCACATAATGGCCTCCAGTTCCATTTATGTTGCTGCAAGTGACAGGATTTCATTCTATGGCTAATATTCCATTATGTATATATATACCACATTCTCTTTATCTGTTTATCTGCTGATGGGCACTCAGACTGATTCCATATTTTGGCTATTGTGAATAGTGCTGGAATAAACATGAAGGGCAAATATCTCTTCGATGTATTAATTTCCTTTCTTTTTTATATACACCCAATAATGGAATTGCCGGATCATATGTTAGGTCTATTTTTAATTTTCTGATGAACTTCCATACAGTTTTCCATAGTGGCTGTACTCAGTTATATTCTCACCAACAGGGCACGAGGGATCCCTTTTCTCCACATTCTCACCAGCATCTGATATAAGCCATTCTGACCAGGGTGAAATGATACCTCATTGTGGTTTTGGTTTGCATTTCTCTGATAGTTAGTAATG
>NW_012151507.1:3182904-3184920 GCF_000956105.1 Propithecus coquereli
ACTAGATCAAATATGTATGTATTTTTATAGAGAATACTCCAAAATATGTATATTTTAAAGGAAGGTTTAGAATAGTACGTATGGTATGTTTTTATTTGAGAAAAAATAAAAGAGAAAAAGCATACAGACATTTGCTTTATATGTGCAAAGAACACCTCTGGAATAATACCTTGATCATCATGGTGGCCTTTGAAGAGAAGCATTAGGGCAATGGATTCCAGGATGCAAGAGGGACTTATTTGTCCCATTTGCACTCACTTACTGTACAGACTTTACCACGTGTATGCACTTTTTCCAACAAAGAAGATAGCTTCCCCTAGTGAAGCACTAATAACTCTTGTTACTATGTGAACTCAAACATACTTTTAAGAGACTATAAATCCAAAATATTTGAACAGTCTGTCTCCCACCAATAGAAAAGATTTAAAAATATACACAAAGATGGGTCAAATGCACATATTTCTAACCTGTAACTGATGTTTTTTAATCTTGGGGGTGCTGACAAAGACCTTAATGCTTCAGAATGCAAACACCATTAAGAAATAGTAGCTCAATAATACTGTCAAGATATAGACCAGAAGTTAACATAGGAAATACTACATTACAGTATTAATAGTAGCAAACCTCACTACAGAGCCAAGCATACTACTATGCCACAGAGGATTAAGGGGCTCTCTACTGGCCCCAACTACTCAAATAGGAAAAGATGTGTATAAACTCTGTCTCTTCCTAAGAAATGGTCCTTTGTTTCTTCAAAATCTAAAATGGGACAAAACTCTTGAAAACAAATAGGAACTCTGGTCTACAGCAACAGATGTTAAACCTTTACCTTTGTCTTAATAACTAATACCAGCTGTAGCTATTTTTAGGTAAATATTTATCCAAAACTAGAGGTGGACTATAGTGCACTAAAACAAAGTTCTATAAATAGTTGCCCAGGGACAGGGAACTGTGGAATAGTTGCCCATTCCATAAACCATGTGTCTGTAGCACCTGTGGTGACTTCCACCGTGTTATTTTTTCTCAGGCAGTTTTCTAGTAATTGTAACTTACAATTTCTATACACACCATAATTTACAAGTGCTACCACACGCATCATCCCCCCAGTCTACATCAAGGCCTGTAGGCAGACCGTACAGGTTAAGGTTACTTACTCTGTCATGAAGGAAGATAAGAGCCAGCAATATGTCATAGATCCCAGCACACACTTCTGCAGAAGATAATGTTTCCAAAGCTACTTCCAGAGGCTGCACTCGCTCAGTGACAAGATGAATGCCATCTGCTTCCACAGTACAAGATAAAAATCTTAGCAAGCAAGGATGACGAAGTGTCTTCAAGTGCTTTAAAAATACAAATAAAAGAGGTGATGAAGTTAATGATTCAAAACCCGATTAATTATAATTTCACATACATTGCGTTAAGTCAGAAAATATATACTTGCATTTAAGGTCCATTAAAGTTCCCTAACTTCCTCCCTACCCCCCAGATTTCAAATAAGGCATAGGAGGTTCTATGACTTGTTCTGACTTTTTTCAATTTCCCAACATTTAAATAACTCTACAGAGACTTCCAGTTCCACTATAGCAGTATAAGCCCCCTAAGAGCCCAGATTTCCCAACTGCTATGAACTCTGAACAAAGTGCCAGAAACAACTATTAATACCTGAGAACTCTGAAAAGTAAACAAAAGCACACAAACTATGGAGGGGCGTCAAAACTTGAAACAATGACACCCATAGGGATGAGCTTCGTGGATTGGGGAATTTTTCCCTTCTTACAGTTATGCACTGAAGGCAGGCCCCAGTTGGAGAGCAGTGTAACAAAGGTGCTAAAACTCCAATCAAAACCTTGCTATCTTTTTGGCCAGAAGAATCACAGAAAGGTACCCAGGCAGGCCAGAGTATGAGGAGAATACCCCAGAGGGTAGAGGGCTGAAGAAAGAGATTCCCTAATTTTCTACATACCCACAAATTCTCAGACTAACCCCTGAAACAAGCATGCACAGTATAGACCCAAA
>NW_012151507.1:3197545-3224042 GCF_000956105.1 Propithecus coquereli
GCTATGATGATATTACTGCACTCTAGCCCAGGTGACAAAGCAAGACCCTATCTTAAAAAATAAATTAATTAATTACATAAAATGAGAAATTTCACTGTCTCTTCTGCTTATTTTTTTACCCTATATGCCTAGCAAAATTCATGGTCTAAAGTGAGTTCTTATTTGTTTAATAAAGGAAGAAGGCACTTAATTTAGCAAGAACCTTATTTGTCACTCCCCCTTAGAACATTCAATATTATGCATAAATTATGTATATAGATTCAGAGGAAAGAAGACAGAATCAAATTAAGCACTTAAGAATCAAATAGAAACATTTCTTGATTCAAGCCTCTGCTGCTCCAAATACCAACAAGACACACCTGTTAAGGTAAATAGGATATTTTCTCAATGAATGTCAACTGACAATTAAGTAGTTCTTGTTCTGGTGGAGAAAGGTGACAGTTGCTGAATGCGAGTGTCTTGAATGCATTTGCCCCAAAGTTACTGAATATCTATTACCCTATTCAGTCCACTAGGTAATAGTCTTTGAATGAGGATTCTGAGAAAAGACCTTTATTGTTAAATATGAATGGTACTATACAATTTATCAATATTTGTGTTTATCCACACCCACACAGAGATCTTAAGTGAGATTCTAGTCCTTACTACGAACTATTCCCACTTGTCAGGAATTAGTTACGACTCAGCTATCTAGAGAATTAATTCAAGCCTCAGAGGCTTAATTCTTTCACTGCTGTTCTGCCTCTGATTTGCTATTTCACTCTTGAGAGCTACACAAAGTTAACTCAGTATTCTTATCTATAGCTCAAATCCATCTGTAAGCTTTAGAAAGGTAGAAAGACAAAATTTCACACTGTTTAATAAATATAACAAAGTAAATGAAATACCTAGAGAACAAGGATTTTCAGGGAAAAATATTTTTCCTTCTTCCCAGATGTAAATCTGAGACAAAGGTACAGATACATTGTTTTTAAATGCCTACTATCTGAAGGCTGGATCACAAACCAGGAATAAAATGCAAAAAGGGAAAGGGATAAAGAATTCCATTCTAGAGAGCTTGCATTTGAGGAATGATGGAACAGCCAGGTGAAGATACACAACAGGCAGGTGAAAATATAGATCTGGAACTCAGACAAGAGACTGGGGCAGATATTTTGTTTTGGATAGCAGGTGGGATGGTTATAAGCCTCAAAGGAGAAAGGGTGAGAAAGTAAAGTCTGAAAAGTGTGGTGGGAAACTGGGAGATGGCCAGTTCCATCTAGTGGCCCCATCGTATCTGAGGCAGGGGGGAATAGATTAGAAGTTCTTCTGAACAGATCGTACTCAGGAGCCTTGAAAGAGCACCGGGTTCTGATTATGAGGGGAAAGAAATAACTTCTCAAAATGTTAATAATGTAGGGAAATTGGCTGACAAGGGCATAAGGGTTGTAAACAGTAAAAGAAAGGGCTTCCATTTCTTTATCGTGCCACACAATGTGGGTTCTCAAATATGTTGACCAGCCCTTCCAGAAAAGGGCCTGAATCCATCAAGAGGAGCATAATGTCTCCAGGATACTAAATAGAGCACTTGTATAGCATCTATATACTACTCCTAGGTTCCTATGTGATTCCTGGTCTAAAGACATCCAAGAATCATCTTTACAAGCTTTTACAAGCTTACCATGAAGCCCTACGCACTCAGATTACAGCAAATGACAAGTGACCAAATTCTGATTTAGGATTTATCATTTCTTATATGTTATTAGGAACTGCTTAGGTTATCAGTTAGAACTGAGTCATAATCACGAGTGACCAAATTATACTATTAAGTATAGCTGATTAATTGAAGATAAAATGAGGTAGAATGATGGACCTAAGCATTTCTCATATTGTTTTGTGGCCAGAGCTTATATCTGTATTTTATCTTATTTTAGAGGCCTAACAGTGAACTGTGATTGTTATTTTTTATATATAACAGTAGAGGAAGTATATAATTGTTATCCAGTAATATCTGCCAAGGAAAACACTACATATCTGCTATCAAAGGTGGGATCAGGAACCCAAACTCTAAAGAAAGTAAGGCAAGCTAACTATATTGTTTTAGTATTTCAGATATCTAGGGCATCAAATTCCTAAAATCTATTGCCTCACATGCCATACATTTCTCAGGTACTATGACCTAGTTTTTGAGATTATCAGAAACACTCTAATAATCTAAACTCATTGTCACTCTGTTACTATTTCAAATTTCCCAGATTCACGTCTGTGGTTTTCAAAGCTACAAGATGGCACAAGAAAAGACAAGTAAGAACTATTTGCAAAGACTCAATCATCGCTTAAAGAGGTACCTATGAATACAAAGGGGGAAAAATTCTTCCATTTCAAGTTTTGCAATTCCTACAGCACAGAAATCCTTAAATATTGAAAGTGGATCTTTGTTTTTTTCCTTTAAAAACTTTATGATCTGAGTTATTCAACTTTCTTGGTACATGGGCCACAAAGGGTGATACAATTAAAAAAAAAAACCTTATAGTCTTAAGAAAAAAAAACTAAGACAGATTATAAATCTCTAGTACCTGGCTGATAATAGTCACTCTAAGTTATTATAAAAAACAATATGCACAATCTTATTAGATGAAAATAACAGGAGATATGTAAGACATTAACTACACATAAGAAGAAGACAGTGAAGCAAGGCATTGTGTGTTTTGCAACATCACAATAAAAAATTAACAATACCTAAATGGAGTGAAAAGGAGACAACAATACGGTTTTACCAAAAAGCAAAATTATCTAGGAATAAAACAGCTAGCTACACTTTCTGCTACAATGCGCTACTAGAAAATGCATCCTGAGAGAATTGTTACACGTCTTTTTCCTTAGAAACCATCTTATAACTATTAATTTTGTGCTTGATCAAAGACATAAAATAATTAATGGGTGTGACCATCAAATACCAAAATTATATTACTTCTATAACCCTTTATAATAATCATTTTAAAAAGTAAAAACCATTTAAAGAGCCCCATGAAACAGATATCAATGTTCCATACCTATTGATATTACAAATGGACTCAAGGTAATACAGATCATAATTCTAACAAAATAAAGATATCAAATTCAACCTGAAAATAGTGTGCCTGCCAGAATAAACACTGAAGAATTAATTAAATAATACAACTATATTTTCCTTTTTAGAAAATGATCTGAATGGCTGACTATTCGAAGTGCTAGCTATTCACTAAGATCAAGTTAGTTGAAAAATCAGTTAATATTAGTTGAAATATCAACTAACGCCTTTGTTTTCTCTAATTCAAAAGACATCTGGGGTTATTTGACTGAATTATATTCCAAAGTAGAATCATTTTTTCTAATAAGAGGCCAGGGTCCCCTAACAGTGTGTCAAACAGCATGCTAATGCACTGGTACCCTTTGCCGGAAGTAAGAGCTATAAAGCGTGACCTAGAAGGACCTTCTCCCTAAGGAGGAAACTGAAGCCTCTAGAAGTTCGTGATCTAAGATACTGCAGCAGGGACGAGAGCCCAGGTTCAACATTCTTTGTGTGGCATCCAGTCTAACACTCTAGTTCAACACTCTTTCTGGGGCATCACAATGTCTCAGGAAAAGAAAAAAACAGTAAAGTTCCTAAAACATTTTATTTCCAAGCCCATCATCAACTCACTAATTAAAATGTTGTCAATACTAACAGCATTTTTGCTAAGCTAGATTAAATCCTTTTATATTATATTAGCCATGTATAACTTTCTCAATAAAAAAAATAAATTATGATGATAAAAGTCATCACATCAAGTTTTATGAAGCTTTTTAGCTACAGCTATGGTACCTAACCATGTCATGCAAGTTGGAGATATGTCCATGAAGTACAGACAGCTATGTTTTTAAATGACATGAATAATAAACTACTACTACTTGTGACCTTACCTTCTTTGACCTTTACTAATTTCATTTTTTAAAATAGAAAACAAGATAGTAAAAAGTACTAACTATGAAGTCGTCACCTATTATGGTACCTTGGCAGCTTTATTAACCTTGTCTTCATTTTCTCTCTTATACACAAAAACTGAAGCAAATTTGCCATCCTGCAGTACAGCGGGATAAACAGCAAGTCCAGAGGGTAAGGTAAATGGTGGTTCTTTCAGCGTATAACTCTTTAAAGCACTGTTCTCTGATCCCATCCCTTATGCGGTGGGGCAGTACTGCAGCTATTCCTCAAAGCCAAGCAGAGCTGAAAGAAAACAGAAAACAATTTCAAACATTAAATCTCTATCCACAACATGAGCAACAGATTTCCAAGACATCCAGTCACAGCCACTCAAACCTACTAGTTTCTGCAACCCTCATAACTAGGACATTTGACAATGAAAAAGGTAAATGCTCAGCAAGTTACCAGCAATGCTTATTAATTAACAACTAACAACTCTAGAGAAAATACACATTACCAAGTAGTCACATGCAGTTATGGTCCCTTCCCAAACTCTACCACATATAAACTTTCAGAGTAGAAAGCAATCAAAAATAGGATGAGGCAATTCAAACTTCCTAACTCACTCATATATCCTGCCTCACAGAGGAAAATGTTGCAAAACTTGATTATTCAAAAATAAAACTTCTTTATGTCTAAAATAACTTAAAATTATAAAGGAAAACAATACAAATTGGAGAATATTTATAACACTGATAAAAAACATATTAACAAATGGAGAGCTCATACAAACCAAATAAAACACTAAAGCACTAGTATGATAATGAACAAATACCAATGATAGTAAACATAAGAAAAAGTACAATTTCACTACTATTCTTCAAAGTTATGCCAAATAAAAAGATGAAACTGCAAGCCTGTACAATCTCAAATGCTAAAAACAAAACTCACACATACAGAAAATTCTAGAAAATGCAAACCACTCTGTGACAGAAAATTGTTCAGTGGCTGCCTGAGAAGTGGGCCCAGTTAGAGGGACCAGGGGAGAGGAAAGGATTACCGAGGGGTACGAGGAAACTTTGGGGGGATGAATATATTCCCTGTCTGGATTGTGACAGTAATGGGTGATGATAAATGTCAAAACTTATAAAACTGTACACTTTATGTTCAGTTTATTCCACATCGAATATGCCTCAACAAAGTTGTTTTAAAAAGAAATATATACACACATGCATACATACATACAAACTTGAAAAAAATATGCTGAAGTATTAACAGAAGTTTGCTATGGGGGGTCAGATTACAGACAAGTTTATAATCACACACACGCTTCCCTGCACATTACAAATCCATAACGCAAACACAAAAGGGACACAAACTCATTACAGTTAAAACAGGCAAGGCGCAGAGGTCCAGCAGTATTGGTGGGTAGAGCAGCAAAGGGCCTACTATGTGCACAGACACCTACTGTGAGGGGGCTCACACGCCGAAGGGAGCAGCTATCACAAAGTTCCCACCAGGACTGCAGTTTCAAAGCTGTCAGATCATGCCATTTATCATGAAGAACCAGGAGCCTGAATAGTTACATGGAAATTTCCACATTTTTCAATGTTGGCTCAAACTTTTTTAAAACCTATATAGG
This sequence comes from Propithecus coquereli, assembly GCF_000956105.1. Classification (NCBI taxonomy): domain Eukaryota; kingdom Metazoa; phylum Chordata; class Mammalia; order Primates; family Indriidae; genus Propithecus; species Propithecus coquereli. The sequence continues at coordinate 3,203,110 of NW_012151507.1, forward strand.
CCAAACAACATATGTCTGAGAAATTTGTGGCAGTGAGTTTTCCGTTCTGGCTTTACCATAATATAAAAATTAGAAAACAAAAAGAGTTCTTACTAACTCTGGCAATGTGATGAGCAAACTGCTAGTTCTAAATCACACAGCCTTTTAAAATTTCAGTTTAAAATCTGTATTTTTTGGACAAATACATGAACCCAATGGTTGTAACACACAGACCCTACACTTGAACTTTGTTCCCGCTTTGGTGAAGTTCCATACAATACTTTCTATTACGCATTATCAGAGTATGTAATGGTGCTCAAAACACATGCCTAAAACAAAATTTAAAGTGCCTACGGAGCCACATTTATCACTATATAAGAATCACAACATGTACAAGGGCTAAAGCTATCTAAATTGCAATTTTTCAAAATCCAAGAATGTTTCTGAGGGTAAGACTAAGTCTGCTTTGTAATAAATCCACTGAGTTCCTACCTACCTAGCAATTTATCTTTCTAAATGATACAGAAGTAAAAAATGGTACTAAAAACACCAAGTATCTCAACTATACAGAACATTCACCTTTTTATTGGAACTACGAATAAAAACAGTTTATGTAGGATCACGAAGAAAAGCAACTATGTTAATCCTCCTGTTCTGGAGACATTGTGGTCCCTGTGCAGCCTGTGACAACCTCCTGCTGAGTGGGGGGCAGGATCATTCTTAGCACTTGGATCTTGCCCCCTTCTTCTTGGGCACAGTTAATGGGCCAGGTACCTACCCTGGGCCAAAGGGTAGTCCTTTCGGATCAGTCATCTCTATGACCCATGGCCTAACTGAAGAGATAAACTGGCCAGATCACCGTCTGCCCCAAGAATGCCAACTAAGAAGAGAGATATTTGTCTATTAGTAGCACAGCTGAAGGTAGAAGGATGCCATGAGGCAGAGTTAGGGCTCTGGCAAACCCAACCCCATGAACTCAGACACTTGACAAGCACAGAGAAAGTCAGTTGGTAGGGGGATAAGAAAAAGGAAACACTGGGAGAGCAGCTTAGTCACATTTATAGGAGCACATTACTACCCCCATCTGAAGGCTGCAGGAAGCCCAATCCGTTTCCCTCGCTGTCTCTCTGATGCCCTTAGCGGTCACCACCCCTTTCCCTGAGGTAGCTTGAGTGGGTCTATGTTCTTTGAAACCAGCTGCCAATTCATAAGTGGAAAACTCTTGTCTCTAACTCCTGCCTGAAAAACCAGTTGGACTAGCGGCTGTGTTAGAGAAGTATCCTCTGAGAAGTGTCTACCTGAAGCTAGTCTAACCTCCTCTCTTAGCCAAAAAAATACAGCTTTTCAAATTCAACACACAATAAGCGGAAAACGGAGGATAAGGAACTCTACGGAAATGAGTATCTTTTTGGCAGAAAATTATGCTGTTTATTTAGTTTTTAATATTAGTCCCCAAGGGAGATCCGCAGGTCACCAGAATCCAGGGGCAGCGCTCCGGCTAGATACATGGCAGTCAGTGGAGGTAAGAGCAATAGACATTTAATTTATTTCTAGATAGCAAAATATTTCCTTGTGGTAATATTGATCCTTACAATATCTATTACCTCTGATTTAATATTATGAATTCCACTGCAAAATAATTAACAATTAGAGTTATAAAAGTGTTAGGAAGAGGTTAAAACTGGCCATTTTTCTCAGCCATGTATTTTAAGTCTAAGACCCTAAGAAATACCACTTAAAAATTAAAAAGGGATGACTCAGTTTCTTGAGAGAAAGGATACCATTTTGTTGTTTAGAAAAGCCTGGTTAATGTTAACAGAAGTCTAGGACACCATCGGTGTGACCCTGACAGAGTAGCAGAATTACATTCTACGTCCAGTGCAAACTCCATTAGGGGAAATTAAAAGCTTTGCACCTGACCGCAATTTGAGACTGTCTCAAGGCAGCCATTCTTAATGCTTTACTTCACACAACTGTGTCTAAAGAGGCATAAATACCGTTAATACTAACAGTGCTTTAAAAACGGTCATTCAGCTAAACAAGGGACTTACTGAAATGTAAGACAGATAAACACTAACACCTGGACTTCCAAAATGCTCTTTCTCGTTTTCAGGAGGGGGGAAAACGCAAAATCTTGCTTGATAGTTTTGAAATGAAAAAGTCACAAGAAGGTAGAGAGGGATATTCTATCACAGCACAGGTATTTTACAGAATCTATCGTCTCCGTTCTATAATAAACACTGAGTTGGCAGTCTTTGACTAGAATATGCATCATAGTCTTCCCTTTTGAAATTTGTTTACCTATCTTTCTCCACCCTTTTGCTTACGTGGGCAGCACATGAAGTTTCTGGACCTCCTCTGGATTAAGAAAACCCATGTCTAGGTCACAGGGCAACTCATACACTCAACTAACAAACCTGTTTCCTCTGGGGAAATATTTCTCTCAGTTCTTTGCCCAGCAGTTAATCGAGATTATCCTGGTCCTAGCTGCCTTGGCTTGAAGTTCCAAAGATAATGGCTTGCACGGTGAGTTCTAAGGATACACTGTACTGACTGATATTTTGGTATCCAATTTAACACCACTCCGGCCCTTTGCTTTCATCTGCTGCAGGTATATACTCCCTGTGCTGAACTCAGCCCAGCGTTGCTAGCTCACAAGCAATACGTGATGAAGTCTTTAGGGCCCAAAAGAACTAAGTATGATTCCAGCTAAGAGCTATAAGGACACGGGGCCCTAAGAAACAGCAGTAACAGCAATCCCAAAGTTCAGGACCTGACTCCGAGTATTTCACATGGTTCCCTAAATATGACCTTCTGAGAAAGGCTTCGTCTTTATTCTAAATAGCGCTACGCAAAGACAGGAGCCAGCCGGGCCTCCGGGGACCCGGCACTGGTCTTGGATCAAGAGTGAAGCCGCCTTCCCGAAGGCGGGCGGGACCCCGGGCTCCCAGGGCTCGGGCAATACCTCTCCCCGCTCCCAGCCCGGGCACTGACCCGCTACGCCCCGCACACTCGCCCCGTTCACCGCGACCCTGCGGGGTCGCAGAGGGGCCGGGGAGGCGCTCTCGCTTCGCTGGCCCCGCACCTTCCACACCTTCCACACCTCCCCGCGAGGACCGACTAGGCGGCTTCCTCGGAGAGCTCCGGCCGCTGGCGCCTCACCGTGCGGGGGTGGCCGCGAAGGCCAGATTAGAAGGGCGTCCCACAGCAAGCAAGGGGAGGCTGCCCGGCTGCGGAGAGCACAACTCAACCGGCGGCCGGCGGCGCGCCGAGCTCGCTCCCGCGCGGGCCCGAAAGCGCAGACCCGCCAGCGGAGCGCGCGCCCACTGCGTCCCTCCCCCACGCCCGGGCCCCTCCCCCACGGCCCAGTCCCGCAGGGCGGCGGACCCAGCGCCCGGCTCCCTGTTACCTGCGGGAGGGCGGCGGGGGAGGAGGCCGAGGGACTTGGCTCCGGTCCCCTTTTCGCCCCCTGTTGACACCAACCACCCTCGCCTGCCGCTTCAGGCTGTGGCCACTACACCCACAATCTTCTGGGGGTCGGGTCGCTCCCACACCATAGAGATGGTCCGGAAACGGGACAGAATGCCAGCCTTCGCCCCTCCGACGCCACCACTGAGGCGAAAGAACCCGGAACCGAGATAGAGCGGCCACACAGGGACTCTCAAGCAGGTGCCATCTTGAGTGTGGGCGCCGGTGACGACGCCGCGTTTCAGTCACGCCCCCAGCGGCCTACTTGGTGTGGGAAGATGGCCCCTCTCCCGACTTTCATGTTGAGTGCGCGTTTGCCTTGACTTTAATTTTCAGACTTTTAACGGCGCAGTTTTAATTTCATTTCCGCCCGAATCCAAAATGGTTACCAGTCACTTCTTCCAAACAGTAAGGGGGGGCAGGGCTGAGAAAAGGAGTACGGAAATTGGGGCCAATTTTTAGAAGAGCGACTTCACTCACCCCTGCGGCCCTGATTGGCTGGGCTCCGCGGGCCGGAGTCCTGCGGACTCTCGGCTGATGCTGGCACGGGGGCCGGAGGGCGTGGTGACTCCCAGGCTTAAACGTGCGAGACGGAAAGTGCCAACTCACAATTAAACAAGAAGTAAAATTGGCAATATTAATACGATTGTTCCCAGTCATCTACGGTTTAGCTTTCTGCTGCTTCAGTTACCCCAGATCAACCTTCGTTCAAGAATATTAAACGGAAAATTACAGAAATACACAATTCATAAGTTTTAAATTGTGCGCCATTCTGAACAGCCGTGATGAAATATCATGCCGGCCCATTCTGTCCCCCTCAGGATGTGAATCAATCATCCTTTGTACTCGCGCTATCTGTGCCTCTTGCCCCTTAGTCACTCAGTAGCCTCCGTTACCAGATTGGCGATATTGAAGTGCTTGTGTTCAAGTAATTCAAATTTTAATTAATAATGGCCTTAACGCGCAGTAGTGGTGGCGCTGGCAATTTGGATATGCCAAGAGGAGCCGTAAAGTGCTTCCTTTAAGTGAAAAGGTGAAGTTTCTGGACTTAGTAAGTTAAGGGAAAAAAAAAAAAAGCGTATGCTGAGGTTGCAAAGATCTATGGTAAGAATGAATTTTCTATCCGTGAAGTTGTGAAGAAGGAAAAAGAAATTCGTGCTAGTTTTGTGTTGCCCCTCAAACTGCAAAAGTTACAGCCACAGTGGGTGATAAGTAACTAGTTCACATGGAAAAGGGCTTAAATTTGTGGATGGAAAACATGAACACAAAACATGTTTCAATTGCTGGCAACATATTTCTCCAAAAGCATTGATATGAAGACTTCATCAAGGGATCCCCTAAAATGAGCCACACCAAGCCATTTACTGCAAGTAAGGGGTGGTTACACACATTCAGGAATAGGTTGGGACTGAAAAATACAAAAACTACTGGAGAGGCCACATCTGCTGATGAAGAAGTTGTTGCTATATGTCTGGCAGAGTTGAAGAAGATTAAAAACAAAGTCATGGGGATTGATGGTGAAGTTAGGAAAATCATCCACACAGCAGGACAAGTTGGTAGAGAAGGATTTGCCGATATGCTTGATGAAGAGGTGGAAGAACATATGGAAGGCGTGAAGAGGTGTTAACAAATGAGGAATTGGAAGAACTTGTGGAGTCATCTATGAAGGAAGAGGAAGATGAAGAAGAAGAAACTGAAGCAGAACCGGCAATGTGGATACTACGGAAGTTTGCCAAAGTGTTTCATATTGCACAGGCATTAAAGGGCAAAGCCATGGAATGTGATCCTCACATGGAACATAGCATTTAAAGTCACCCATATGATCACCAAGGGGTTACAACCCTGCAGCAACACTTTGATGAGTTAAAAAGAAAGAGAAAACTTCAATTACATGTTTTTCCACAAGGTTTGGGCCAAGAAACCTTTAACTGTCTAGGATCCACAACCATCAGCAGGCTCTCTCCTGACATCGAACTGTCCACAAGGCTTGATGACCCAGGATCGCCCAAAACAAATGATCCTTCTTGTGACATATCCTTAGAAGGTTATCCTCGATTTCAGGCATCCACTGGGCTGGGAGTCTTGGAACTTACGCCTCAAGGATAAGAGGAGACTCCTGCATTACCTATTTATCTTTCTTTTTAAAGGTAGTACCTGGTTCTAATATTAATGGTACTTCATAGGGCATTGTGAGAATAAAGTGAATATACATAATGATTTTAAAACTACATGACATAAAGTAAATAGTCTACAGTATCATCTTCATCTTCCAGTTATCATCTTCATGATTTATAGTAGTAGTCATCATCGCTACTACTTAAATGCTTCTACAACCTCAGAGCTGACAGCTAAGTCTAAATCATTACATCATGTACAACTTTTAGGTCCGTTCTGGCCTAAACGGTAGCCAAATTTTAATAGTCCCATTAAAAATAGAAAAATGAGGTGAAGTTAATTTTAATATTATATATATGTATTTTGAATCAGAGTCTTGCTGTTGTTGAGGCTGGCCTTCAATTCCTGGACTCAAGTGATCCTCCTGCCTCAGCCTTCCAAGTAGCTGAGTAGCTAGGACTACAGGCACACACCATCCAGCTTAATACTATATTTAACTCAATATATCCAAAAGATTATTTAAATGTGCATTCAATATAAAAAATTATTGAGATATTTTACATATAGTTTTTTGCAATGTCTTCAAAATCTGATATGTATCTTTTATGACTTGGACTAGCCACATTTTAATCTCCTCAGTCACATGTGTCTGGGAACTACTGTATTAAAGGTGCAGTTCTAGGCAATCTGACCACCATCTTGCATTAGAAAGTTGAAAAATAAAAGCATAGTGCTGGATTCTTTTACCATCATAGTCAGTGTCAGCATTTGGAAACCAGAAATCTTCCTGACCACTGCTAAAGCCAGGACCATTAGGGACGAAGCCTCAGGTCGCATCTCCAGCAACTGAGGACTCCTTGAATTTTTAAACCCAATTTATTCAAGAGGGGAAAGCATTGTAGACATAATCATTGAAGAAAGGTGGGTTCTTTGAGAGGCCCAAATAATGGCTTTTTTTAAAGTGGGAATGTACGAGTAGCTTCATGTGCCCTGCCCCACCACCAATGTATACGTTTTAACTGCCTTGCGTGAAGCTGGATACGAACTAAGTGACTGCACCTCCCTGATTCTTCTGGGGCTTCTGTGACATCTGACATCTGGAATATCCTTGGCAAATTCACTTTGCTCAGCCTCCATGTTCTCAGCTGCAAAATGGGGATTAAAGTTGCACCCCCGTCCTGGGGCTTTGCGAGGGTTGGATAACACAAAGCATGTAAAGGGCTACCACATGTTAAACGTTCAGTGAATATCAAACACTGTTCTTGCTGATTTGTGACCAGCCTGGACACCAGGGGCGTGCTTCTGTCACTCTTGCTCCCCTGCCCTTCCTCCGCACCAGGGGTGCAAAATCCCAACCCTCGATCAAGCCATCGTCTGCCCTTTCTAATTGGTGAAGAAAGTCACACCACCGCACGTTGGCACCACTGCAGATCCATGTCTCTGCCCTCAGCAGGGCTCTCTCCACCCTGCCAGGGTCTCTCGCTAGTTGTCCTTATCAGCAGTATTTCCCAGTGTGTAATCATTTAACTTCTTACCCCATTATCTTTCATAACTTTCAGCTGATGACATTTTCCTATTTTTTTTTTTTTTTGCAAAGACAACAAGTACCATTAGACATGAGCGCCCTAACTTTCTCCCATTCCCCACAAAAATATACCAGCATTTGTTCACACCAATGGCGAATTGTAGTGAGTTCTTACAGCTTTATGTTGCCTCTGCACCCATTTTGAGTGTAGGTCTAACGTTCTCATACCAGAAGCAGGGCTCAGTCACCCTTGACAGTTTCCAGTTCTTTGCCTCCTCCCAGTTCCTCGGGGTGGTTAACCCAGGTAGATATCCACTTTATACAACTGCCTCTTGGTGACACCTCCCCGTGGGACAGCCAGATCCAGCCTACTGACTCGCCCCACAGACCCCCGCACCACACTCACTGTGCAGATATGCCATGGTGACCACCCCTCAGTCAGTGTGACTCCAGGGAGCTTGTGCCTGCTCACTTTAAACCCACCAAGGGAAACCTGGTTGGATAATGCCCTGTATCCCAATAAAGGCTTTGGCCCATGAGTCCCTCTCTCTCTTTCTCCTCACTCACTGGTTGAGCATGTGTGTCGCGGATGGCTTCTCCCTTCCCACTGGCCCTGTGAGGTGTGCTGCTCTCTTCTTTTGGATCTATAAGTAATAAAACCACCTCTCTTATTTCCTGAGTTGCCTCTTCTGTGTCTCACCTGACCGATACACCTGCATTTAACTTCTTTCCTGGTCAGGGCTCTCCTAGAAAGTAGCTATCTTGGTAGGAATAAACGGGACTCAGGTCAGACAAGAGCCACAAGGGCATCTGCCAGTATACACAAGTCACCTGTGAGAGGGACACCTTGTCATGGGCCAGACACTTTGGCACTAGGCCATCTGCCAGGACAAAAATGTATCCTGTGAAAGGCACATTGTGAACATCCCCGAACATTTCTAGAGCCCATCAGAGCAGAGCTAGAGTTTACAGCCACTCCCAGAGAGAGGCCTCAAGACCAAATTAGAAAAAAAAAAACAACAACACAAATGGTATAGGTTTGCTAGCTCCAACATCCATTCCCACCGTCCTCCCCTTTCTCCCTTGTTCACCTTCACTATAGAGTGTGAGAAACCAAAATGATCACTTTCTGAGCCTCCTTTGCAGCTGGGGCGGTCACAAGTTCTGGCAAGTAAGACACAGCAGATGTTGTGGAGGAGTTGTGGGGAGACTGAGCAGCGCATTAGGGAAAGCTTTTCCCTTCCTGGTAAAGGAAATGAATGTGGGTGAGACAGCAGCAGCCACCGAAGTATCATGAGACACAAGCAAACATGCTAAGGCTGTAGAGTTGAAGATGGAGGAGTGGGATTCTCTTACATTTCATACTATCCCTGGAGAGCTCGTAAGTACATTTTCTTCCTTTTACCGGAGGAGTAGAGGTGAGTCCCTTCAACCAGTACATGAAATCTTCTACAGTTGACATAGCTGCTTACCTGGCCCACTCTCCACCCAGTACCCTCACCTCTGAGTTCTTGCTGGTCTTCCCACCCTTCCTTGCTCCCTAATCTAATGTCCAGACGTGCTGAGCTCCAGGGTATCCTCTATCATCATTTCCCCGGCCTGGTGGTCAGGACTCTGCACTTGCATTTCTCCAAGGTAAACCTTCTCCCCCAAATACCACTGAGAAAAGAGTCCCTCACTGCTGAATGAGAAGGGCAGAGATGGGAAGTGGTTTGACACGCTCAGTGCTTCCCCTCCCCAGTACTCAGCTACTCACCCATTTGCTCGTGATGTCACCCAAGTCTCTGAACAAACGTCGCCTGTTTAGACTCTTGATTAAAGATTTGACTTCTCAAAGCCACAGGTTAACTTGTTGTTTTTGTCCAATAGGGATGCAAATAATTCTGTCCATTGGAAAAGATAACACCAAAGTTTATTCTTATTGCTCTAGAGGGCATTACTCAGTTTTTGTATGTAATCCAGTAATCTTACCCTAATATTTCCTTATTAAATTGCCTGTAAATATGTAGCTACTCACATACTCTTTGAACCGGTCTTCATGTCTTTTTAGTTTCCTCATTAAATAACATGATTTTTATATTTCCAAGAGTCATTATTTTTTTAAAATTCTACTTGAACATAATTTATCAGAGATGGCCTCCCTGAAAACACTATGCAAAATCACACCTTTCTTGTCTCCTCCTGTCTTTTGACTTTGCCTTAATTTTCTTAACACTTAACACCAGTGCACATATTTGTTCGTTCAGCACCTTTGTCTTTGTTTAGCGAGAATGTCAGCTCCCTGAAAACAGGGCTTCCTTCCTTTCTTTCCTCCTTCCTTCCTTTCTCCCTCCTTCCCTAGCACATAACACAGTGCCTAGAACATGCTAGATACTCTCCTTTCTGAAAAGAAAGCACCCAAAGAACTCAGCTTTGCTGTTCATGCAGAGCTGCCCAGGATCCATCCAGTTGCATCAAAGCTTCTCAGCCTTATGCAAAAGATCAATCTGTGTCCGTCTGCTGAGGTTTCAGCGGCTGGAGAGCTATTGCATCTAGCAGATGCTTTAGGACCCAGCATCTGCATGCTCAAGACTCATGTAGATATTTTGAATGCTTTTACTGTGGATATGATGAAAGAGTTAATTTTTTCTTTTCTTTCTTTCCTTTTTTTTTTTTTTTTTTTTTTGAGACATGGTCTCCCTCTGTTGCCTGGGCTAGAGTACACTGGTGTCATCATACCTTCCTGCAACCTCAAACTCCTGGGCTCAAGCCATCCTCCCACCTAAGCCTCCCAAGAAGCTAGGAGTATAAACCTACTTACTCTACCTCGCCCAGCTAAGTTTTTTATTTTTTGTCCTCACGCGATCCACCTCAGCCTCCCAGAGTGCCAGGATTAGACATGAGCCATCACGTCCAGCCTACAGTTGTCCTTGTTGGTCAAACTTTGTCTTTCCTAGTAGAGAGAGGAGAAGGGACACCTTTGTAAATTTATATCCTGCTTTTAGGCAAGTAGGGGCAGGTTTTGTATTTGCTGTTTCTCAATTGCCTTTAGCTCAAAATAACCCTTATGCCAAGGAGGCATATTTTGGGGTGGCATATTTTGGTCTCTTACACTAAGATTGGAAACTTTTGTAGTCTTACAACTACAAAACAGTGCCCATAGCCCACAATCCCTCATTATATATATAACAATCTTGGGGGTAATGCGATAATAGCTGCAAAGTATTTGATAGGAAAGGGGAAGGGAAATAGCGTGTACACATATCCTGATAAGGTGTAGATGACAGTTGAGTTAATGTTACAAATTTACACCAAGAAGTAGTGACTTGTGATCCTTCGTTTCTGAGTTCTCTCCAAAGCTATGCTTCTAGCTTAGGACAACATAAAAACTATTTGCTCTGTTTTCCTTTAAAAAAAAAAAGTCCCTGTTTCTCCCCATGCCATCCCCAGGAGTCTTTCTCAAAGAATCTCAGGGCTGCCATCTCCCCTGAGTTACTCCCCTCCTCCCTGCAAACACCCATCCCAGTCTAAGTTCTCAATTGAGGAAGAAGCAGATAGATTTGGACGACTTGGTGTTTGTGTGAAAAAGGGATTCAGTGAAGAGTCTGTTCCATCATCAGCAAATATATTAAAAAAGGCAAACGAGCAAATCCCAAAGAGTTTAGAGCTCCTTTTAAAACTTTTTGCCCTGAATTTTGGTACTTATTCTTAAAGTTTAGTACTACTACTTAAAGTTTCTTAAAAATTATTTTCCCCCTTTCTTACAATTGTATTTTTATCAATATTTTCAATTCATTCATTTTCTTCTTTTTCCTAACTTTGCCTCTCGCTATATAGAGTAAATAGAGTCCCTTAGGCATGAATTCAGTCTAGTGATATTGTCAGCAATAAATGTTACAACCAAGTACCAAAGATGCCAGTGTCACAAAAGCACAAGAGATAGCACCACTGCTGCCTCTCACCATCTCTGATAAGAGAAGTGGGGAGGAAGAGGAAGGGTTTATTTGCCTTTTTTAATCTTCTGCAAGAAACAGAAAGTCAGACCAAGAAGGAATTAGGAATTCAATGAAAATTTCATTACTCTGACAGCGTTGTTTTAGAGAGAACAACTAAAACAGAAAGAGATGCCTCAAAAGTCTCAGAATAAAGGCTGGGCCAGGGAGTGTGTCTGGTCAGGTCTCAGAGGGGAGCTCGATGCATTCGCTCTCTTCTTCTCCCCATGTAAACACACAGTGGAGTCTACTTGTGTGCTGGGGAGACGTGTATTTGGAGCTTTGCTATGTCTTCATTTTGAGTACTTTTATTGCTGCCTAAAAAGTGGCTAGACCAGAGAATGGGTGAACAAAATGTATATCTATACAATACAATATTATTTGGCCATAGAAAGGAATAAAGTTTTCATACATGCTACAACATGGATGAACTATGAAAACACTATGTTAAAAAAAGAACCCAGGCATGAAAAGCCACACACTGTATGATTCCACTCATACGAACTGTCCAGGGTAGGTAAATCCATACAGATAGAAAGCAGTTGTGTGGTCGCCAGGGGCTGGGGGTAGGGAGGAATGGGGAGTGACTGCATATGGGTAAGAGGTTTCTTTTTGGAGCGATGAAAGTGTTCTGGAATTAGATAATGGTGATAGTTGCATAATCTTGTGAATATACCAGAACCCACTAAATTGTACATTTTAAGATGGTGACTTTTATGGATATTTGAATTATTTCTCAATTTAGAAAGACCATAAGATGTGTACAAGTATGTATGTACGAGCACATACACATGAGCCCATGAAGGAGGATGAATGTCACATTCATTAAGTCATTGTGTAGTCATTGTAACAAAAAGGAGCTCCATCAATAGCAGGTGCCTTATGTCATATTTGATGTTATTAAAAGCCAAGTTTGAGGAAAAACTGAAAATTAATTGGGGATAGTAATAAAGACAACATTAGAAATATTCAAAAATGAAAATTGGCTAGACTTACTAATTTCAATGAGAAATGATTGATAGACTCAGCTTCCCTGTCCCAGATATTTCAGGGCATTAGAAAATACCTTGACTGCCCCAAACTCGTGTGGTTCTCCTTTTCAAAAATCACTGAATTAAAACTGATCCCTTCACAGAGAGAAGGCAGTTGCCATAAGTTGGGGGCTGGGGAAACGGGGAGATGGTGGTCAAAGGGTATAAACTTTCAGTTATAAGATGAATAAGTTCTGGGGGTCTAATGTACAAAATTGTAATTATACTTAATAATACTACGGTGTATACTTGAAATTTATGAAAGAGTAGATTTTAAGTGGCTTCATCCCATCCCCCAACACACACATACACATAAATATTAGGTTGGTGCAAAAGTAATTGCGGTTTTAGCATTGTTGAAATTTGCCATTTGATATTGGAACACATTCTTAAATACATGTGATTATGTTATACATCATTTTAATACGCATTTCTCACTTTATGTTTTTTTGCTAATGACATTACTTCCTGTTTATTTTATATTTATTTTAGACTATGGAAATGATGTTAGACAAAAAGCAAATCTGAGCAATTTTCTTATTCGAGTCCAAAATGGATCCTAAAGCAGCAGAGACAACTTGCAACATCGACAACACATTTGGCCCAGGAACTGCTAACGGATGTACAATGCAGTGGTGGTTCAAGAAGGAGATAAGAGCAAAGGAGATAAGAGCCTTGAAGATGAGGAGCACAGTGGCCGGCCATTGGAAGTTGACAATGACCAATTGAGAGCAATCACTGAAGCCGATCCTCTTACAATTACTCAAGAAGTTGCTGAAGAACTCAACGTGGACCATTCTATGGTCATTTGGCATTTGAAGCAAATTGGAAAGGTGACAAAGCTTGATAAGTGGGTTCCTCATGAGCTGACTGAAAACCAAAAAAAATTGTCCTTTTAAAGTGTTGTCTTCTCTTCTTGTAAGCAACAACAACAAACCATTTCTTAATGGGATTGTGACAAGCAACAAAAAGTGGATTTTATACAACTATCGATGACCAGCTCAGTGGTTGGACTGAGAAGAAGCTCCAGAGCACTTATCAAAGCCAAACTTGCACCACAAAAAGGTCCTGGTCACTGTTTGGTGGTTTGCTTCCAGTCTGATCGACTACAGCTTTTGGAATCCCAATGAAACCATTCGATCTCAGAAGTATGCTCAGCAAATTAATGAGATGCACTGAAAACTGCAACACCTGCAGGCAGCATTGGTCAACAGAAAGGGCCCAGTTTTCCAAGACAATGCCCCATGGCATGGTGCACAACCAACACTTCAAAAGTTGAACAAATTGGGCTATGAAGTTTTGCCTCATCTGCCACATTCACCTGACCTCTCACCAACTGACTACCACTTCTTCAAGCATTTCGACAACTTTTTGCAGGGAAAAATGCTTCCACAACCAGCAGGATGCAGAAAATGCTTTCCAAGAGTTTGTTGAATCCCGAAGCGTGGATTTTTACACTACAGGAATAAACAAACTTATTTCTCATTGGCAAAAATGTGTTGATTGTAATGGTTCCTAATTTGATTAATAAAGATGTGTTTGAGCCTAGTTATAATGATTTGAAATTCATGGTCCAAAACCACAATTACTTTTGCACTAACCTAATAGTAACTGTGGTGATGGATGTGTTAATTCGATTGTGGTAATCATTTCACAATGTATCTGTATATCAAGTCATCATGGTGTATACCCTGAATATATGCAATTTGTATATTTATCCATTATACCTCAATAAAGCTGGAAAAAAAACCCAAGTGCTGATTTCTTCAGACCAGGACCAGAAATAAAGGTTGTCTGAAATTAAAGCTAACTGAAAGGTAACATATCCTTAACTTGCCCTCTGGAGTCTAAGCCTTAATGGGCAGCTCTGTGTCCCACCTGGTGCAAGCTGTAATATTTGTAATCTACAAGGTTCAACTTCACATTCATGTACAAGTGCAGTGCTGATGACACAGCAGACTTCGAACAGTGGTAAATTGTAGATAAGGAGGAAAAAGAGCTGAACTTGTAAGAGATATTTATTCTGCTTTCAAGTAGCAATTACCAACCTTCAGATTCTAGAATCCACTTATCTCAGTTTCCCAAACTACCAACCTAGGAAGATTAAGAGGCTAGGAAGAGAAAAGGAGTAGAAGCAAGCAATATATATGCTAAACATCTTTTTTCACAAGTTAATTAACTACAGGGTTTCTATATTGAGTTTTCATGAAGATTAAATAAAAAGCTCCCTGGATTTCTGATAATCAAAACATTTCTAAGTGGCCTTGAGAGATCATGATGTATAGTAACCAATAATTTTGCTGAGAAATGAATTTAAATTACACACACTACAGGGTGGTGTAATATTGTTTTCTATTGTTCTTCATTTAGGTAATAACTCCCATGAACTCATAATCTTTATATCTATGGAAAATGCTAGGGGTGGTGATAGAGGTAAAGAGAAGTGAAGAGGTTTAAAGAAGTCATGGGGAGGGGGCCAAGGTGGAGGACTAGAAGCAGCCTGAACAAGCTGCTCTCACAGAGAGAAAAGAAAGTGGCCAGGGGATATTCACCTCCAGATCGATGGTCTGTTAGCATTGAGAATTAACAGAGAGGCGATAGGAGGCTCCCAAAGTGAAAGAGAGGGAAGTGGCGCAACCTGCTTGGCGGGATGGGAGGTACATGAAGAAGACGCCTGCACATGGGGAAGGGACAGAAAGAGTATCCCGGGGCTCCACACTTCCTCCATGGACATTGCAATCTGAGCTGCTGGAGGGACCCTCCACTGCAGCAGGCCACCACACGGACACAGGGAGCTGACTGGAGACTGCACAGCGGCACTGCTGTGGAGAGAAGGCACAGCGGGGTCCTGCTGGCTTACAAACCTCGGATGCTGTGGATGGCACCATTTTGAGAACCCAGTCCCAGCGTGCTACATCTACCCGGAGGTCAGATCCATTGTTGCTGCCTCCCCACTACCCCTGCCAGCTAGGGAGGCAATGGGAAGCCAGGTGCTCCCATGTGCCCAGTGAGTAGGTGCTGTATGCCCTCACCGCAGCTGAAGGACCTGAGTGAGGTGAACGCTTAGGCCACTGCATGCTGATTCCTGCTGTCACCACGGACCTGAGCGGGGCAATGCTCATGCCACTGCAGGCCAACAAATGCTGCCACCACCAGACCTGCGCAAGGTGATCACTCATGATGCAGCACACTCCTGGCCCATGACAACCACAGGGAAACAATGTTAAAGGCTCCTAGTGCATCTGTGCCTCTCCTGCCTGGTCAGTCTTCTGGAGAGGTCTCCAGTGTGCCATCCAGGGACTGCTCCCTCTCTTCACTGAGCAACAGAGTTCTCAGCAGAGGAGAACTGGTGTACCACAAACCTATCTGTCTTGAGCAGAGAGAATAGGTTTCAGATGAGAAGGAATCAGCATAAGAACTCTGGCAACATGAAAAAAAGGGTGTTTTGATACCCCCAAAGGATCACAATAGTACTCTAGCCATGGAATTCAACCAAAAGGAAATTGTTTAAATATCAGATATGGAATTCAGAATATGTATGGCAAGTAAGATCAATGTGATTGATGAAGAAGTTGAAAACCAACACAAAGAAATGAAAAATTAATTCAGGACATGAATGAAAAATTCTCTAAAGAGATAGATAACACAAGAGAAGATATAACAGAGCTTACAGAAGTGAAAGAGTCATTTAGGGAATTTCAAAATATAGTAGAAAAATGTAACAGCAAACTAGACTAAGCAGAAGAAAAAATGTCAGAGCTTGAAGACAAGGCTTTCAAATTAACCCAGTCAGTCAGAAATGTAGAAAAAAAAATCAAGAAGAATGATTAATTTCTCTAAGAAACATGGGACTATGTAAAGCAAATGAATATAAGACTCATAGGTATCCTGAAGGAGAAGAAGAAAATGCAAGAGGCACGGAAAAACCTATTTGAGGAAGTAATTGAGGATAACTTCCCTGGTATCACTAGAGATAAAAGAGATAAACACCCAGATAAAAGAAAGTCATTGAACACCTGGATGATTCATGGCAAATAGGACATAATGTAGTCATCAGTCTGGCCAAAGACAAAGTGAAGGAGAAAATCATACAAGCTGAGAGATGAAAGCATCAAGCAACTTACAAAGGAAAAACCCATCAGACTAATGGCAGACTTCTCAGCAGAAACCTTAGAAGCCAGAAGAGATTGGAGTCCCATTTTTAGTCTCCTTAAACCAGAACAACTGCCAGCCAAGTATTTTGTATCCTCCAAAACTAGGTTTCATAAATGAAGGAGAAATAAAAGTCTTTCCCAGACAAGCAAACACTAAGGGAATTTGTCACCACTAGACCTGCCCTACAGGAAATGCTTAAAAGTGTGATATACATGGAACAGAACAATCAATACCCACAAGAGTGAAAACACTCAAAAGTTAAAACTCACAGTTTTTATAGAACAGTAACACAAGGGAGAAAACAAAGCAACCAGGTAACAATCAACACGATGAACAGAACAGTATCTCACATATCAATACTAACATTGAATGTAAATGGTCTTAATGCTCCTCTTAAAAGATAAAGATTGGCTAAATGGATTTTAAAAACCCAAATATATGCTATGTCCAAGAAATCCATTTAACTCACAAAGATTCTCATAGACTCAAGGTAAAGGGATGGAAAAAAAAAAATCCACACAAGTGGAATCCAAAAGCAAGAAGGAGTAGCTATTCTCATATCAGATAAAAGAGACTATAAATCAACAATGGTTAAAAAAAAAAAAAAGACAAAGATGGTCATTATATAATGATCAAGGGAGCAATTCAACAAGAAGATATAATAGTCCTAAATATATATGCACCTACTATAGGAGCCCCCAGATTCATAAAACAAATTCTACTAAACCTAAGCAAAGAAATAAATAGCAACATCATAACAGCTGGGGACTTCAATACTCCACTGACAGAATTGGACAGACCATCAAGGCAGAAAATCAACAAAGAAACACTGGACTTAAATGTGACTTTAGAACAAATGGACCTAACAGACATTAACAGAACATTCTACCTCCAAACCGCAGAATATGCATTTTTCTCATCAGCACATGGGACATTTTCCAAGATAGATCATATGTTAGACCAGAAAAGAAGTCTTAGCAAATTCATAAAAATCAAAATCATACCATGTATCTTCTCAGGCCATGGAATAAAATGAGAAATCATTTCCAAGAGGAACTCTCAAAACTTCACAAATATATGGAAATTAATATATGCTGAATGATCCTTGGATCATTGATGAAATTAACATGGAAATCATCATATAGGAGGCAGTGATAAAAGAAAATAATTAAGTTGGAAATCAAAAGATTTTTTGAATTGAACAACAAAGATGACACAAGCTTCCAAAAATCTCTGGGATACAACAAAAGCAGTGTTAAGAGGGAAGTTTGTAGCCTTAAATGCCTACATCAAAAAGACAGAAAAATCACAAATTAACAATCTAATGTTATGCCTCAAGAAACTAGAGAAAGAAGAACAAACCAAAACCTAAGATAGCAGAAGAAAAGAAATAACAAATCTCAGAGCAGAACTAAATGAAATGGAAACAAACAAAAGAACCCCAAAGAATCAATGAAACAAAAAGTTTGTTCTTTGAAAGGATAAATAAAATTGATAGATCACTAGCTAGATTAAGCAGAAATAGAAGAGAAAGGACTCAAATAAGCTGAATCAGAAATGAAAAAGGAGACATTACAACTGATACTACAGAAATACAAAATAAAATCCGAGACTACTATGAAAACCTCTAGGCACACAAAGTAGAAAATCTAGAGGAAATGGATACATTTTTGGAAACAACACACCCTCCCAAGCTTGAATCGGGAAAATAGGAATTCTGAACAGACCAGTAATGAGCAGTGAGATTGAAGTAGTAATGAAACAAAATCTAACGAAAAGAAGTCTCAGACCACATGGATTCATAGCCAAATTCTACCAGAGCCACAAAGAGAACTGGCACCTATCCTAGTGAAACTGTTCTATAACATTGAGAAGAAGGGAATTCTCCCTGATTCTATGAAGCCAGTATTACCCTGATACCAAAACCAGAAAAGGACACAACAAAAAAAGAAAACTACAGACCAATATTCCTCATGAATATAGATGCAAAAATCCCCAACAAAATACTAGAAAACCAAATTCAACAGCACATTAAAAAGATAATTCACCATGATCAAGTGGGTTTCATCCCAGGAGTGTAAGGATAGTTCAATATACAAAATCAATAAATGTGATTCACCACATGAACAGAATTAAAAATAAAAACCATATGATCATCTCAATAGATGTAGAAAATGTATTCAATAAAATCCAACACCTTCATGATAAAAACTCCCAACAAATTATGCATAGAAGGTACGTACCTCAAAATAATAAAACCACAGGCTACATCATGCTGAATAGGGAAAATTTGAAAGTATTCCCCCTAAGAACTGGAACAAGACAAGGAAGCCCACCATCACCACTTCTATTGAACTGGATGTCCTAGCTAGAGCAATCAAGCAAGAGAAAGGAATAAAGGGCATCCAAATCAGGAAAGAGGAGGTCAAACTATCCGTTTGCTGATGATATGATCTTATATCTAAAAACCCAGACTCTACCAAAAAACTCCAAGAATTGATAAATACATTAAGCAAAATCTCAGGTTACAAAATTAATGTACACAAATCAGTAGCATTTCTATATATTACTAACCATCAAGTTGAGAGTCAAATTGAAAACTCAACACCATATTCAATAGCTACAAAGAAAATAAAATACCTAGGGATATACTTACCCAAGGAGGTGAAGGATCTCTACAAGGTGAACTACAAAACACCAATGATAGAAATCATAGTCCACATGCAAAATATGCTCACCTCCTCCCCCACAAGTCTCATACAATTATGGCATTAGACTCCGGTTTAAAATGCAAGATCTCATTGTCAAAATCATATCCAGGCATGGATGAGGCTCCTTGTGTGTGGTCTTTAGGTTCTCCTCTAGTATGGCTCTTCTTAATCTAGAAACCTGTGAACTGAAAAAGTTATCTTCCATCTCACTTTACACTCCCACCCAACCTACAATAGTGAGACAGGGACAGGACAACCACAAAGACTACTCCTATTCAAAAAGGGGAGCTACTAGACACATGTAGCAGTTACTGGTTCGTAGCAAATCAGAAACATTGCCAGGCACATTTGCCAGTTCCCTTTACTCTAGGGTTAAAGAATGTTCTTTAGTTAGAGCGCATTTTCATTTCCTTTGTTTTCCTATTGTACAATGGTCATAAAATTGTATAAGAACTAATCCTGTAATAAATTCCATATGCTATATTACTCATAGTGGTTTTGTTTTTCTGATGAAACTCTGACTGATGGAAGACCAATTAAAAGTAGTGACCCCATCAGACCCAGAATTTTCTTTAGTGGCATTATTCACTGTGGATCTTGGATCTTAGATCTGTGGATGATCCCTATGGGGGCAGGAATGGGTCAGCAGCCACCAGGGGGATTTTGATGTAAGGAATTCCAGGAGGTACAAATTTATATCCTTAGAAAGGCAACCATTTTTATCTAGTTGGACCTATCTCAGTTGGAAGGCCTGTTGGTCTGGTACCTGTCGCCATAGCAACAAAGCTTCTAATTATACTTTAGATCAGATTAAACTTTGATTAGTCCAGAGTGAGGGCCCAGATCTTGACCCAATTAAAATAACAATGGCACTTCTAGGAAAGGGCCAAACTATTACACTCACAAGGAGGTGGCAAGGCAAACACTGGTCCTCCACTATTCCAAGGGATGGCCATGTCAACTGAGACCAAAGGGGAGCCTCTGCTAAAATGAAACGACCCTGGTGGGATTTACAGTGGAAACACAAAGACTATTTGTGTGTCAAGGATAGCAATGCCACCATAATTCAAAGTTAGGTTAAATACTAGACTCTGCTTTCCATCCCATATTCCTAAAAGAAGGGCCAAACTAACTGGCACAATATATTTAGCTCCAGGCAGTTTCAATGCAGATATTATAAGAAGCCAAGTAATTTGGGGGCTGTAGCTAATGGGCAGACTATATGGTCAAGTAGTTGGAAACAAAATGCCTAGATAATTAATGTAAAATCAGTTTAGGAAAAGCAACTATCAAAAGCACTGGCGATATATGTGGATACCAAGTTGATGAAGGAGAGGTTTATAAATTTAATATGAAATAGATGTTCTAACTTGAACCATAAGCCTCCAAAAAGGAAAACTTGGACAACAGGAGTTATTTCCATCACTGAATCCTTTCATGGACGTGTTAGGAAGGTGGGCTCATAAAATATCCTGAGAGTTGGGTACCACCTGTGTATGTAACTGAAATGCAAGACATAGGATCTAAATTAGTGAAAGCCAAATCAAATATACTCTAATTTAGTGTCCCAGCTTGTCAGATATCATAAATGGATCTCAGGGGACTATTGCTGAGGTAACATGGCAGATGGATCATATAGGACTTGTGATGAAAAGTAACAACAAACAATATTGTCTTACTGCCTTACACTTGTATTCAGGGCTCTGGGATGCATTTGCTTTTGCCATAGTGACTTGCAAAAATACATTAAAAAGGGTTGAAGGATTGTGTGAATGAACAAGTAACATGGGTATTCAATGGAATTTTAATTTTTCTTATGGTTGACTATGGAATAATGGAATGATAGGATGGCCTAATTTAAAAAACAGTTGATAAAAATTCGGATTTTTTATTTCTTCCTGTTTCAATCTTGGTAGGCTGTACATATCTAGGAATTTATCCATTTCTTCTAGGTTTTCCAATTTCTCGGAATATAGTC
>NW_012151507.1:3225317-3242404 GCF_000956105.1 Propithecus coquereli
GGGTCTTGCTCTTGCTCAGGCTGGTCTCAAACTCCTGAGCTCAAACAATCTGCCTGCCTCGGCCTCCCAGAGTGCTAGGATTACAGGTGTGAGCCACCGTGCCTGGCCTGCATGGAGCATCTTTTTCCGTCCCTTTACTTCCTGTGTGTGTCTTTATAGGAGAAATGTGTTTCTTGCAGACAACATAGAGTTGGCTCTTGCTGTTTTAGCCATTCAACCACTCTATGTCTTTTGATTGGAGAGTTTAGTTCATTCACATTCAATGTTGTTATTGGTAGGTAAGGACTTACTACTACCATGTTGTTGTTTGATTTCTGGTTGTTCTGTGGTCCTCTCTTTCGTCCTTCCTTCCTGTCTTCTTTTGTTAGAAGTGATTTTCTGTGGTAGTGTGTTTTAATTTCTTGCTTTTTATTTTTTGTGTATCTGTTATAGGTTTTTTGATTTGAGATTACCATGAGGCTTTCAAAAAACATTTTATAACCAACGATTTTAAACATATAATAACTTTGCTAACCAACAAGCAAATAGAAATCTAACAGAAATTCCACGCTTTAACTCCATCCCCCACTTTTTAACTTTTTGTTGTTTCCCTATCTTTTTATACTATCTCTCTCTCAAAAAGTTGTAGTTATTTTTGATAGATTTGTCTTTTAGTCTTCCTACTTGAGATATAAGTGGTCTATATACCGCAATTACAATAGAATATTTTGTATTTGTGTACTTTACTGTTATTGGTGAATTGTATACCTTCAGATGATTTCTTATTGTTGATTAATGTCTTTTTCTTTCCTACTATAGAACTCCTTTTAGCATTTTTTGTAGGATGGTCTGGTGTTGATTAAATCCCTCAGCTTTTGTTTGTCTGAGAAATTCTTTATTTCTCCTTATTGTTTGAAGGATATTTTTGCAAGATTTAATATTATAGGCTTACATTTTTTTCCTTCAGCACTTTGAGTATGTCATGCCTCTCTCTTCTGGCCTGTAACATTTCCACTGAGAAGTCTGCTGCCAGACCTATTGGAGCCCCTTTATATATTATTATTTTTAATTTTTTCTTGTTTCCCTTAGGACCTTTTCTTTATCTGTGACCTTTTGGAACTTGATTATTAAATGCCTTGAGGTAGTCTCGTTTGGGTTAAATCTGCTTGGTATTCTATGACCATCTTATACCTGAATATTGATATCTTTCTCCAGGTTTGGTAAGTTCTCTGTTGTTATTTCTTTGAATAAACTTTATACCCCAATATCTCTGTCCCTAACTCCTCTTTAAGGTCAATAACTCTTAGATTTACCCTTTTGAGGCTATTTTCAACATCTTATAGGCATGCTTTTTTTCTTTTTTTTTTTCTCTTCTGTGTATTTTCAGATAGCTTGTTTTCAAGCTCACTAATGCTTTCTTCTGCTTAATCAATTCTGCTGTTGAGAGATTCGTATGCATTTCTCAGTTTGTCAATTGAATTTTTCAGCTCCAGAATTTCTGCTTATTTTTATTTTTCATTCTTTTTGTTAAGTTTCTCTGATAGGCTTCTGAATTCCTTCTCTGTGTTACCTCGAAGTTCACTGAGCTTCTTTGGGATAGTTATGTTGAATTCTTTGTCTGAAAGGACACATATCTCCATCACTCTGGGATTGGCCGCTTAGACCTTCTTTAGTTCATTTGGTGAGATCACGTTTTCCTGGATGCTCTTGAGGCTTGTGGATGTTCATCGATGTCTGAGCATTGAAGAGTTAGGTATTTATTTTAATCTTCACAGTCTGGGCTTATTTGAACCCATCCTTCTTGAGAAGGATTTCCAGATCTTCAAAGGGAATTGAGTATTGTGATGTAAGTCTTTGGTCACTGCAGCCATTTATTTCAGCATTGGGCATACCCCGAGACTAGTACTGCTGTGACTCTTGCAGAATCCTGGTGGTACCACCTTTGTGGACTTGGGTAAGATACAGGAGGATTCCCTGGATTACCAGGCAAAGTCTCTCACTTTTTTCTTTCACTCTCTGTGCTGGGTTGCTGGAGTTTGGGGAGTGATGTGGGCACTCCTTCATGGTCACTGCAGCTAAGCTTGCACCAAATCACACCTGAAGCAGTCCAGTCTCACCCAAATCCCTTTGTAATTATTACCTGGCTACCTCTGATGTTTATTTAAAGCCCAAGGGCTCTTTAGTCAACGGGTGGTAAATCCTGCCAAGACTGGGTCCTTCCCTTCAGAGCAGCATGGTCCCTTGTGGCCCAGGGTGGGTCTAGAAATGCCACCCTGGGACTAAGGCCTGGAGTCAGAGGCTTCAGGAGTCTGGCTGGTACTTTATTTTACTGTGGCCAAGCTGGTACCCAAGTTGCAAAACAAAGTCCTCTGAACTCTTCCCTCTCCTTTCCTAAAGTGGAAGAAGATTCTCCCTGAGCCACACTGCCTGGAATTGGGTGAGGGGTAGCACAGGCACTGTCTTGGCTATCACCACTGGTGTCTCACTGGGCCACATGCACCCCAAGACCCAGCCTGAGCCTGCACAGTTGCAGGAACTGCCCAAGGATTGCAGCCTTTGTGGCATGACTGCCTTATGAATTTATTCCAGGCCCCAGGCTGCTTTTTGTCAGCTGGTGATGGAGCTAGCCAGAACTTGGGTTTCAGGGTGCAGGATTTCCCTATTGCCAGGCTGCTCTAAATGCTTCCTCTGTGGATTCCAGCAGAGTTCTACCCCGTGCTGTGTTCCCCTGTGTCAGGGAGGCCCTGAGTTCCAAGGCAAAGTCCCACAATCACTTCGCTCTTCCTCCCTTGGGCACACAGATTCTCTCTCCACTTGGCATGCTGGTGCTGCACTGCACAGGGGATGAGGAGAGGGGTGGTGTAGGCTATGCAAGACTGTCTTTTCTACCCTCTTCTGTTGATATAATGTTAAAACCAGATACTGTGATCACTCACCTGATTTTTGGTTCTTCTGAAGGTGTTTCCTTGCATAGACAGTTGTTGAATTTAGAAACAAAGATTCTGAAAGTAGGCCTTCAATTGGGTTGAAGAAAAACCATTCTTTTTTCTGTGGGACCTGACAATTTGTCCTAGTCTTTGAGTTCTAAAGGTTCCTGGGGTATTTCTGGTGGCATGGAGTAAGTTGGCCCTGCCTGCAAGCCAAGTGAAAGCCTTGTGACTATTGGCTCTTGTAACAGTAGCAAGTTATTTTGTATGATATATCTCTTCTCTTATTACTGAAGTCTCTGTAGAGTCATGATAAACATGCAGCTTCAGCTTCAGTTCTGTTGTGCTGTGCAGAATTAAGTAACAGGTGTGCCACACATACGGAAGGGAATAAGAAAGGGGAGAGCAGTGTTTTCTTCTCCATGTTCTGAGTAGACGTAGTACTGGTTTTCCCATGTGGGGGGCAGCTGTGATCTCATGAAGATGACCAACACAGAGAAGGCCGTGTGGGGGTGAGAGGAGGAACCAGAACATGAGAAGCCTATTCCTAGCCCCATGTGAGAAAGCACCTTAGCAAACTTTCAAAGAACAAAGAACTCTTGAGAATAAATAATTTCCAGTTATAAAACATGGCTTGAAGCCATGACAATTTAGTTATTAAAGTCAATGTGATCTTAATTTGTGGTCAAAATCTGGTGAGGCCAGGATATTTGACTTACAATACAAACAGTATTTCTAAAAGTGCCTAAGACCAAAACTTTCTGTTCTCTTCAGTATATATAGTAATTTTAAATATTCTTCCTTATTAATTTCTTTGACAATAAGGCAATGGTAAACCAGTTCATGCCTGAGGAGAAAGCTCCCAATTTCTAAATTTGTAGAGTCCTAAAATAAAAAATACATACATAGGGAGAGTGAGCATGTGCACGTAACCCTCAGTGAGCACAGCCCTGGAAATGTTATGAATTGTTGGGGATGTTCTTCTTAAAGCAGTTCATAACAGTATGAAAGAAGTTAAAGCTATAGAACGTTTATTTTTCTATTAATGTCACTTCTGTGTATTTATACTTTGTATATATGACAAATAATAAAGCAAGGTATATAGTATTGAGATTGCTGAATTGGAAACAAGGAGACAGGTTATGTCACTGACTAAATACATAAGCACAGGCAAGTCATTTAACCTTTCCTCGCCACAGTTTCTTCAACTGTAAAAATAAGAGTTGAACAGGGTTGCTTGTAAGGCTCTTTTCAGCTTTAATATTTTACGGTTAAAATAGGAACTAAGACAAATAGATGTATGTTTT
Source organism: Propithecus coquereli (assembly GCF_000956105.1). NCBI lineage: Eukaryota > Metazoa > Chordata > Mammalia > Primates > Indriidae > Propithecus > Propithecus coquereli. The sequence continues at coordinate 3,229,531 of NW_012151507.1, forward strand.
CCAAACGATCAATCCAGTTGTGAGTTGAAAAGCACAAACCATATCTTAGACTCACATTCTCTAAGGAGCATCATATACTTCCTTACATATAGCAGGTAGTTAAGAGAATATCTGTTGATCATATTTAAATTTTTTATGTGATTGGTTTCTCAAGTAAGTACATGGACTAAGCTATTTCAGAGGCTCTTTCCAACTCTATTATTCTAAGCTTAAAATATAACTTAAGCCAAATAAATAATGTAGTTAGATCAACAACATTTTAAATTCAAGGACAGAAGTCTTGTCTTTGATCTATGTATTCTCTTTGAAGCCTCGTATTTCTTTCCATAGCAGGTGATGAAGGAACATCTCTGATTATAGTTATTTATTTTATTTGCTTAGTTTTTTTTTTTTTTTTTGAGACAGAGTCTCACTCTGTTGCCCTGGCTAGAGTGAGTGCCGTGGCATTAGCCTAGCTCACAGCAACCTCAAACTCCTGGGCTCAAGCGATCCTACTGCCTCAGCCTCCCGAGTAGTTGGGACTACAGGCATGTGCCACCATGCCCGGCTAATTTTTTCTATATATTTTTAGTTGTCCAGATAATTTCTTTCTATTTTTTTAGTAGAGACGGGGTCTCGCTGTTGCTCAGGCTGTTCTTGAACTCCTGAGCTCAAACAATCTGCCTGCCTTGGCCTCCCAGAGTGTTAGGATTACAGGAGTGAGCCACTGCGCCCGGCCTGCTTAGTTTTTTTTATTTGCTTAGTTTAAGTAAATTTTTCAACATTATAACACTGAGTTATTTTAAAAACTCATTTTTAATCATAATGTCTCTCTACTTCTTGCTACCTAAATCTATGTCATAAAAACAAGGGAACAAATGGGAAATGAGTACCTAAGTGAGTGAAATATTCTGTTCCTTACTTTTCCTCAATTAAGCTTTTAATTAGCTTTTCCATACTTAAGATACTAAATGTCATGAAGAATAAACATTAAAAGTCCAACACTAATCCTGTAGCACTTATCCTAGTTGTCCCAGGTTTTCTATATTACAATTAGAAAACCATGAATTCAAATTGCTGAAGAGACTATACTCATAAAGAACATAACTTATGGCATATGTTCCATTGTTAATTGAAAACTCACAGTTAATAATTTTGGGGAGGAACCTTTCAGGCATGCAGCATGGCATAAAAAGGTAATGTTCTTTATATAAATTTTAGAGGTAGCACATATCACATGAAATGCTCAAGAGTTTACGAGCAAGAAAAAAGGGCAGGAAAAAATAAAATTCATGTGTACCCTATACAAGCAAATAACTCCTAATGAAACTCATTAAATACAAACACATGACTTTCATTCATTTGCATTTTATGGTTCTTTTTAATAGAAATTAAATTAGTCACTTAATGTACATAATGTAGTGTTTGTTTTCCAGTCTTGTAGCTTTTCAACATTCAATTTTAAGTCTCATGGGAAATGTTATTCAGCATCAAGATGTGATTTGATGAATGAACAGTGTCACCACCAACTGCACTTAACAGAAGACCGAAGAGTTGGAGTTAATCTGCAGCTAACAACATGGAGAAATGAAAGAAACACAGACCCACAATAGTATCAACATGCATTATTAGGCCAAGATTCAGAGTTAACCCAACCCACACAGATTCCTTCTAAACTGAGAGTACTCATGGAAAGGGATGACTTTATCGAGATCCATAGCTATAGTAGTAAGGTTCATCAGGGCGGAATCCATAAGCTGTGGCAGGGCGTCCAAGAATGCCAACTGGTTGGCCAAAGCCATCCACCCCAAGGCTAAAAAGAGAAAAAGGAATGGTAAGCTATATTTTTCGTCACACATCCACAATGCAGGTCATGTAAGAGGCCTAGAATTTTACACCTCCAAGATTCTCTTCCTAGCAGCGATAATGATTCATGTGGCTATCATTAATGTCTTCTTTTTTCTTCTTTAGGTTAATACAGCCATTAAAAATGTGTATAATAAAATATGCACTTGTTAACTGTGTTAAAAATGTCAGAAATCTGTCAGCAGGTAATATTCAAAGAAGAATCAAATCAGAAAGGTGTTAACAAATTATTTATATATGGCTTTTATGCCAAAATATGAAAAGATTTTACATGTTAGCAATTATCAGTAATATATTGCTAGGGAATGATAAAACTGTAATAAAGTGAGTTTTGCTATTTATAGTAAGATCTCTTTCATATGAAGATATAGAATTAATCCACTATTAGTTAGGACATGCAATTTGAATTACAGTAGTGAATTCTCACCCAGGGCCAAGTCATACCATGAGTCTGTGACTGAAAGAACATGACAAAGAATTCTACAAAATTTGAAAATTAGCCAAATTTGATCTGCAAATCCTTCTTCTGAATCCTCAGTACAAAAAAATTACTAAATAGTATATATTTCTTTTGAGTGACAGCAAGACAATTATAAATTGTGGTTCAGCTTTTTCTATAGAAGTAACAGAAGCTCAAAGATAACGTTCAGAGTTGTAAAGACAGCTTGAAACATGGATAAACTTTATGATTACTTTAAAAAATTATTCTTTGGTCTGTTAATAAATTATTTAGAGGAAAATTAGTTCTCCACAGCCCTTTTTAAGGATCAGGGAATTATGCAACACTTAGAAAAATGACAGAATATTTATTTTGCCAGGCAAATATGGCAGCTATAACATGCTCATGCATAGCTCATGCAGTGAATGCTGGTGAGCTTGATTTCCAATCAAAGGAAACCACTTATAATACAGAAATGTAAACTTTGAAAAATTATATTTAAATGATTTAGGATTATTTGATATTGTACTAGTCGAGTCAATGGAATGATCATTTTTCTTTACCAGAAAAATCTCAATATGATTAAACAATATATTCACATAGGCACTAACTTCTTCTAAAAGTGAGATTAAGTTGAAACACTTCACAAGTTACTATTAAAGTGTTAAGGTTTTAAATAATGTGCGTGTGTATGTGGATTAGGATAGAACTAAAGAGTAAATTTAAAGAATCAAAATATATATTGTTCATATGAAGCTACTCTTCAGGAAAATGGAATTTCTGAAATAAAAGTTTCACATTAGCATTTGTACTAAGTGATTATGAACAAATCAAACCTTTTGGGCTCTGTTTGTATCAAAAACTCTGTCTATAGTTTCTCTAGGTTGGTTGAAATTTTTGTCTGCATTTTATTTTGAAATGGTAAAAATATAAGCATCCTTTCCTACTTTGGTCCTATGGGAAGAAAAGTTAAATTTTGTGATGACAGGCAATATTATTTTAGAGTAACTTAAAAGATCTTTCAGAAGTTAGCAGAGTCAATGAACTAAGAGACACCTGTATCAGTTGAAAATTTGAAAGAAAGTTGTTGAAAACTCTTCTCCTGAAACACTAAGGCTAACAAATACTCATATATCTAAACAACTCCCAAATTATATGTGTTGATTATATAGCTTGTGGACTTCAACTTGTTCCTTCTTCACCTTTCTACTTATTACCTGCCTTAAACCACTCTTTACATATTTATTTTTTTTTTTTGAGACAGTCTCGCTCTTGCCTGGACTAGAGTGCAGTGGTGTCATCATAGTTCACTGCAACCTCAAACTCCTGGGCTCAAGTGATTCTCCTGCCTCAGCCTCCTAATTAGCTGGGACTACCGGTGTGCACCACCACGCCCGGCTAATATTTCTATTTTTTGCAGAGAGGGGGCTCACTCTTGCTTTGGCTGGTCTCACACCTCCCAGAGTGCTAGGATTACAGGTGTGAGCCACTGCGCCCAGCCTCCTTACACTTTTTTAACACCTCCTCTGAGGTTGAGTGGCAGCAGACTTGGGTTAAACTCAAGTTAATTTTATCCTTGTTTCTCAATTTAGGGGCTATGGTGAGATCTTTTTCAAGAATTTGGAAACAAGAGGCTCAGGAGATTAGTGAAAAAATATGCAAAGGCATTTACAAAACCTCACAGAGGATATGTTAGCAATATCACTGTAATTTTATCTAAAAGAAGATGATCCTCAGAAGGGAATTTGAAAGCCATGGTGGCACAGAACGAGCTTCTCAGCTGCAATGTTGGTAGTAGCAACTCAAGGAATTACTTGCTGATAAGATGACCTATAACACCATCAGGAATATCTGACCTTTTTGGTAGGCTTGTCTTCATTGAAGAAGGGGACTTAATAGATTTTCAGAGTCTGGGACTATTCTACATTCAAAGTGCACAACACTCTATTTTTTTAAATTTTTATGACTAATAAGCAAACTTCCGATCATTGTTTTCCTATGTGGTTTGCCAACAGGGTAAAGAATAAACTAACACATTACTCAATCTGCCTGGTGGTTATACCTTTCATTGTAAATTACCAAATGGATATTGTTTTTTTTCCTTTTCTTATTCTATCATGTGCAATGTTGATAAGAATCTATATCCATAAGTCAGTGAGGGACCAACCCTTGAGCACTGATGAGTCTGAGTTTCTGAACCTGCAAGTTTCAGGTCTTGAATAGTACAGTCTTTAAGGTCACTGTGGAAAAGTTCTATTTATGCAGTCACCAGTTCACCCAGGGACATCTATGTATTAAAGTGCACAGGACATCATTTAATTTTCTGAACTTCCATATCATTTGGGAAAAATTTTCAAGAGAAAATTTGAAACTGACTCTTTTTTTTTTCTTGAGACAGAGTCTCACTCTGTTGCCCTGGCTAGAGTGAGTGCCGTGGCGTCATCCTAGCTCACAGCAACCTCACACTCCTGGGCTCAAGCGATCCTTCTGCCTCAGCCTCCCGAGTAGCTGGGACTACAGGCATGCGCCACCATGCCCGGCTAATTTTTTCCATGTATTTTTAGTTGTCTGATTAATTTCTTTCCATTTTTAGTAGAGACGGGGTCTCGCTCTTGCTCAGGCTGGTTTCGAACTCCTGAGCTCAAACAATCCACCCGCCTCGGCCTCCCAAAGAGCTAGGATTACAGGCGTGAGCCACCGCGCCCGGCCGAAACTGACTCTTAAAATGAGCTTTTCTGGAATTATCTAACATGTATCACAGATCAACTTGCTGTTTAAAGAAAAGAATATTTTTTGACATAGGTCCTAGGTCCTTTTGTATTACGGAAGATCAACTATACCCATATGATTAAATTCACTGTGAAACAAAATAGTCTGCTTCTTTAATCTCTCTCATTCATCTCTCTCTATCTAATACAGTGGGGAAACTGGGCTTTCCAGGGTGCTAACACCTGGAGATAAGATATTCTTTTGGGATATGTAGACACTTAACTCTACTTTCTCCCTTGGGATAAGGATGAAGCTTTGGTAATGCTGAGTTTGGTCCAAAACCAGGAGAGCCTAATAATAAGTTTTCCTTTAAATAGGAGCAGACAGATTCTTTATGTAAGTTCTTCTGGAAGGGGGATAGAAACCACAAATATAAAAGGGCAGGGTCTCAGCAAATACTGTATTTTCCTGATCCTGAATGACTTGACTTAGACTAAACAGTATCAAACACACTTCTATCCCTCACTGGGGACTCCGAGGACCCAGGGAAACTAAGCTGTGATATGCTGTATCTGCTCTTGCCCTGTGTGACCATTTTGTTTTAGATAAGAGTTTGTATTATTTGGCTATTTATATTGGAATTTAATCCAATCCTGCATTGTGTGTGTCTCTGTATATACGTATTCTCTTTCCGCTACTCCTAATCCACATAAAAAGTTGTGTGTCCCCCTAGATTAGCATATGCCACTACTGCACTACTTTTTCTTTATAGGACTAGTTATTTAGTGTCACTTAACTTTATCCTTAATGTTTAGATAACAGATTCCAGAACTCTGAATTACCAAAATGCAGTATCTCCTCTTGAAAATACATAATTCTGGCCCAAAGAAAATGGTTATTGCTCATTGTGAGAGGATAACTAGGAATGATAAGGGAAACAAATCTGCTATTAAGTTTTATGTTCTAAGAACAGTGATTTTTGGGTAGCTAGAAAGGAAAATGACAAATTCTTTAAAAGTGAAAAATTTTATTTAATATCCAACAAATATAAAACCACATCTAGAATCTGTTTTTAAATAAACAAATTTAGAATCTAATTAGCATTCAGCAAACAGAAGACTGAACTTTCTGTAATATTTACAAGACTTCAAACAAACTTTTAACAACATTCATTAGAATGCTAAACCTGACATGATTCAGAGCAGAAAAAAAGACATCTGTAAATGACAAGTGACGCTTCACATGCAGCACATTACAAGGGATGGCAGCCACTAAAGAATCCTACTTCTCAGGCTCTTATTAAATTTCTGTGCCAGAGTTTGCATTCCTGTAGAAAGGGAAAAAAATCACCTACCTCTGGCTGTTTGTGAGGCTTAATTAGTGCATGTTTGTAAAGCACTTTGAAATCCTTGGATGAAAAGTGCTGCATAAGTGAAAAGTATCATCATTATTTTATTAAAATTAGATAAAAGCAACACAAGTCTTTTTCTTCTTTTAAATTCCTAAGTCAGCAATATGAATGCAGAACAAGTAATAAATATATTAGTGGATGCTACAAAAAAAAAAGAATAAATTCAAGCCAAATTCATTTTTCATAGGTTGATAGAAATCTTTGACTTGGAAACATTTTTAGAAATAATCTCATCTACAGTTCCATTCACAACATCCTTGACAGGGTCTATCCAGCTCTTATCTCCACCTCCAGAAATGGAGTGGTCAGTACTTTGTCAAGGCAGTTCATTCCCTTTACGGATACGTCAAACTGTTGGAAAGTTTATTACACTGATCTGAAATCAAGTTCAGTTAGTCTTAGAATTACCCTCTGGAACCACACAAGGAGTCTAATTCTTCATTGATATGATGCTTTCACAACTGTTTTACTCAATCTTCATGAAATAGTTTTAAAACTTTATCATTTCATTTGCTCACTAAAATGACTTTGATTTTCTAATGTTTATCTTCAAATAAAGACTTGAAATTAACATAATACTTATGATGTGGTCTGAAACCCACATAGAATATAATGAGGTCCTAACTCTGACCCTCTAATGTACGCAAAAATGTACTGATATTAAACACAAATTTTAAGGAGTCATTATCACAAAGCTGGCTAACATTGAGTGTACATGTATGTGTATAATTGTGAGTGTATACACACAAACACATACAAATTTCACTTATAACTACCATGCTTAACATCATCTTTTTAGTTTGAATCTAGTCTTTGGGGATTCTATTTTTCTAAAGACAGAATCTTTTATGACAATATATTTATAAATAGGCAATAGTGAGTCTTAATAACTACACATTCTTTGTGATCCATAAGGTAATGTTGAAGGCTGGAAATCCTTTGGAATTGTCAAGTGAAAGGACTTAACGTGAGCTAACTCTCATGGGAAGAAACTTTTCAGAATATTATAGAACTGTATAAAATGATTTGTTAATAATTTTCTGGAATACTTCATTCTTTTTATCAATTACTCCAACATATTGATCATAGAGTCAAAATCAGTAATATATATCTTCCTTTCTAAGTGTATTACAAATTGATCATCAGAGTGATTTTAGCTTATGTACGCTTTGTTATGGGAAATTTAGGTCTATTTTAATAGTGATTCTTTGTACATCGTTCATCCATCTATCCATCCATCCATCCATCCATCCACGCATCCAAATAATATAAACGATTATTGAGTTCCCACAATGTGTTAAGTAATGTGTTTGATGTCAATGTAAAGAAACAAAATAAAAAAGTGGTGCTGGGAAGGCAATAATAAATTAGACATGTTCCCTGACTATAAGGATTGGAGGCAACTAACATGGAACAAATATTCTGATAATGATCTGATGCTGTATTATCCTAGTACATGAAAAACTGCTACAGAAGAATCTTGGAGGCCAGAAAGTCTTTGTAGAAAATACTGATTTTAATGCATCTGTCACTTTCTAACATTATATTTTGTTATTGTTTTTCTCTCCTATTAGAACGTAAACACCATGAAGCGCAAGGACTGTCTTATTCATTGCTGTATCCCTAGCATCTAGCACTGTATCTGGCATGGAGTGGGCATTCAAAAGTATTTTAATGCAAGAATGAATGAATCTTAAAGGACAAGTAGGATTTCATAGGTGAAGAGAGAGAGAAAATTCCTGATAGTGGAACAGTGTGAGCAAGAGAAGTGACTGAAGGGGAGCAAACGGTTTTTTATTGTTAATGTCTTAGATTTATGATGTAAGCAAGTGGCAGGAGATAAGATTAGATTCGATATTAGAGCTTTTCATATACCATGCCAAGAACTGTATGCTTTTGCAGAACTACCAGTGGTTTTTTAAGAAAGAAAACGACCTAGTCTGTGTTTTAAAAAGGTAATGGTGGCAGGAAAGGGGGTTGAGAGGTAAAAGCATGGAGAACATTTAAGAGATTATTCTGGCTGTCCAAATATGAAGTAATGAGAGCCTATAGATGGGCACTGGCAGAAATAACAATGATCAAATATGCTAAATTTAACCACAAAGAATGTTATCTTTTCTCTTTTGAAAAATTTTTAAAGTTATACCTTTATGAGTTGGGAACTGAGAATAAAGAAGGAAAAATTTTAAACTGGTTGAAAATTCTAAAGGTTATAGTTGATTGGAATGAAACAATTTTGTCCCTTTAGTATGGAAATACACTTCATCAAGTAACTAAGATGCTGTGGTAGTCCATGTAGACAAAATCAGATTGTAGAAGCAGCTTGCCTCTGTATTCAACAGAAAGGACTGAATTATTCTGGCAGAAGAAAACATTTTCTTCTTGAAATTTTTATAGTGAGAAGAGACATAGAGATTGAATGAGATAATGATTATAATACCTGACATTAGTAGGACATATTGTTTGAGATCTTAATGTTTGTAAGTTATAGATCGACCACTAGATGGAGAGCTTGTCTTAGCACTGAGTGTCATGTACTTTTACAAAGTTTTAAAGCAAGGATTATCAAATTGAAACTTCTTAGCATATTTAACATTTATAGAAGTAGTTTCAGCTTTCTCAGATAATCACTGTCCTAGTTTTATAAATGTTAAATAATTTAATTAGCGCTAAATAAGAATACCTATCAGTTACATGCAAATGAGTCTGTGAATGTGGGCGCCTAAGAAAATAGGTTATAAGACGCTGATTGTCTTGGACACTGAAAAATGTAACGTACATGCATGTTAAAGTACTATTACTACACCATAGCTTCTACATCATAGCTTCTAACATTTTCATTGAACTGATATCAATGGTATCTTGTGTTTCTATAAATTTATATGCAATAAATATATATTTTAGGTTGCTAAAAGGTATTTGGACTTGAACCTTTGCATTATTGAAAAAATAAAATCCAAGAGCATAGTTAAGCAGTCTTCTAATGACTTTCACCAATATATATGTCAAGATAAGCTGTCACTTTTCATTTAGTTTCCTCTATTCTTAATCTTTTACATAATTATAAATTTTGCTTTTATTATGATGAAACTCAATGGCTAAAGCGTTTTAAAGAATTATATTTTTAGTGAAATGAAACTAATATTTTTCCAAAAATCAAGGGCAAATTATATAATTAGTGTGAGGCCATATTTAAAGTACTCATCTGGAGTTTATTAAAAAAATTTCTTTTAAGAACGTTTGTCAGTTCTAAGGGGAAAAACACCACCTTGGGGACAGATCCTTTCAATTTAGTTACTATACCTAGATGGTTCAGATAAAAACTAGTTTGTATTAATGATGAAGGGACCATGTGTAAAATAGTCATTGATTTATTCCAAATGATAAAGAAATTCCACTTCACTGATTCAATTTATACTTCTTCTTATACATCTTAATCTGTTGTTTAACCCATTTGCAGAGTCTATTTTAATGATTATATTTCTTATGTAGAGATGTTATACTTGGTACTTTTTTTTTTGAGACAGAGTCTCACTCTGTCACCTGGGCTAGAGTACAGTGGTGTCAGCTTAGCTCACAGCAACCTCAAAGTCCTGGGCTCAAACAATCCTTCTCCCTCAGCCTCCCAAGTAGCTGGGACTCTAGGCACACAACACCATGCCTGGCTAATTTTTTCTATTTTTAGTAGAGACAGGTGTCTCACTCTTGCTCAGGCTGGTCTCAAAATCCTCACCTCAAGTGATCCTCCTGCCTTGGCCTCCCAGAGTGCTAGAATTACAGGCGTGAACCACTGCGCTTGGCCACTTTGTACTTTTTAATACTATATCATCATTGCATTGTTTTCTATTCCTTTGTATTTATTTATTTATTTACATTTTATACTCTCATTGAGATTCTTCTGTTAACTCTAGTTCTTGGGCACCCTAATGTTCTTGTTGTTGGATGGCTTGTCTTACCACTGAGCATCATGTATTTTACAAAGTTTTAAAGAAAGGCTTATCAAATTTAAACTTCCAAGTATATTTAACATTGATAAAATGTGGTTTCCATTGCTTTCTCTGATGATTTTCCTATACGACAGTCCTTTCTTTATATACTTTGTAATGTTTTATTGTGGGCTCAACTTCAGGTTTATTTTTATTTTTATTTTTTTTCCTGTCTGTTGGCCCTTGAGCTGTGGAAATATTTCTACAGAGAGGTTCCGTATTTGTTTAAAATATATCAGGGCCCTGGGGGTTTCACTGTCTTGAAACAATCTGAATGGTTAATTTCTTGACTGCAGTTCCCTGAATTAAATACACGCATAAAACCTACGCATCTGTACAGAACAAGCTTGTGGTTTCTCTTTATCATGGGTGACTATCCTCCCCTACTTTGGGCCTTGGCACAGAGACCAGTTTTGGCCAAATCTCTGAGCTGGTAAATTAACATCATCCAGTCCTCTTTTCAATTGATGAGAAAAAGGAAGCCCTATGAAGTTCAAGGAATTCAGTTCCATCTTCCTATAGCATATACTCCTGTGGGTGGTTCTTTCGCCGCCCTCCAAACTGGAGTATTCCCTTTCTTTCCTGTGAACTTGGTCATATACGTTTTTGTTACATTTTGTCCATTTCTATATTATTTATATAGGAGTGGGTCCATCCAAGTTACCTCAGTCTGCATCTTGCTGGAAATCCTTTCCATTTTATTCTTATTTATCTGCTCTGCACATTCAAGGAAAAAATTTATAAACCTTAGACTCCTATGACTCAAAACTGGCTTTCTTGAGGAGAACAATGACTTGAAAGAAATAACTGGAGCCATTAAACGATATTTTATTTTTTCTTATTTGTAGCTAGTAACAAAAAAAATACCCTAATTAATAGGTACCTAATGGAAGTTGTCAGATACGATTATCGAGCTGAAGTAAATATTTACTCAAACCTATAATGGTCTCAGGCTTTTTATAGCAATCTTTTAATGGAGGTATACCATCTAGTCATCTTTAACTTACATTTTTTCAATTAAGTACAAGGACTTCTTGAAATTGGCAGTTCTATACTATCAAGCAATGCCTCATTTCATAAATGTTAAGGGAACTTGCTGAGTGGCTTAAATAACCCCTGGGTCAATAAACTGAGTCATTAGCACCTCCTTTAAATAATTGTTTGTCTGTTACTGGTTCAACATTTATATAATCTGTCATAATACCTTGGTTTTTTAAGGTACGAAAATTACTGCTGTAGGCTTAAAGTAGAGAATATCATGTAAGTAGCAATGTTTTCTCAGTGATAGTTTAACTATACTGTCTGGTACTGAGTGAGTTAAAGACTGAACACCACAACTAATTACTATGTAATGCTAACCTTAGTTGCTGGTTCATTTTGAGACTCTTTAAAATATGAACTGTGTATTTTACCCCTATGCACTCTCTTAATGATTTGTTTTTTTAGACTGAAATCACTTCCAGCCATCAGTTATACTTTTGGTCTCTACATATGCACTTCTCCAAGCATAAATATTTCTTTTTCCTATTGGTCTGCCAGCCCTGTCAGAGCAAATTTCACTTTAAACTAAATGCTATGATACTTAAAACCTCTTGGATTACTCTGGCTGCTAGTGTGATCTATGACCTTCCAAGAATGACAGCTGAACTTTCCAATTTGCTTATACTGCTTGGGGAACCAGAAAGCACATGCCAAAAAGGAAAATGTTTCTGATGTTGAACAGAGAGGAGAGTTCTTGTTGGAGGTGGGGGTGGGAGACTATTATTCCAAAAATCAAGGGCAAATTATATAATTAGTGTGAGGCACTGTTTTACTCAATCTTCATGAAATAGTTTTAAAACTTTATCATTTCATTTGCTCACTAAAATGACTTTGATTTTCTAATGTTTATCTTCAAATAAAGACTTGAAATTAACATAATACTTATGATGTGGTCTGAAACCCACATAGAATATAATGAGGTCCTAACTCTGACCCTCTAATGTACGCAAAAATGTACTGATATTAAACACAAATTTTAAGGAGTCATTATCACAAAGCTGGCTAACATTGAGTGTACATGTATGTGTATAATTGTGAGTGTATACACACAAACACATACAAATTTCACTTATAACTACCATGCTTAACATCATCTTTTTAGTTTGAATCTAGTCTTTGGGGATTCTATTTTTCTAAAGACAGAATCTTTTATGACAATATATTTATAAATAGGCAATAGTGAGTCTTAATAACTACACATTCTTTGTGATCCATAAGGTAATGTTGAAGGCTGGAAATCCTTTGGAATTGTCAAGTGAAAGGACTTAACGTGAGCTAACTCTCATGGGAAGAAACTTTTCAGAATATTATAGAACTGTATAAAATGATTTGTTAATAATTTTCTGGAATACTTCATTCTTTTTATCAATTACTCCAACATATTGATCATAGAGTCAAAATCAGTAATATATATCTTCCTTTCTAAGTGTATTACAAATTGAT
>NW_012151507.1:3242454-3257430 GCF_000956105.1 Propithecus coquereli
CTTTAGTTATTATAATTTAAGCCCTAACCAGAATCTTGAAGTGATAATGCACTACTGAAATGAACAAGTTCAAGAAATGGAATAGAATATAAAATTATCATGGGTAGTGTTCAAAATGGAGTATTATCAACTCCCCATCTTTCTTCATGAAACAGAAATCTGACATATGAACAAAATCCAAGAGGTAATATGGACATCTAGCATGCATGCTATCCCTACTGACATAACATCAGTCTCCTTTAAATGAAAAATTAGTGTTAAGTTTCTCTAAAAACTCATGTCTCCAAAATCCTTAAATAAATAACACAGTTTGGGAATATTTTGGCATAGTTTTGAAACTTTCCACTTTATTTTACTACCTTACATAAGAGGTTGACAAGTATCTGTCTTTAAAAAAATCTCAAAAATCTTATCAAATCCAAGATGCTTAATATAAAGTTTCCAACTTATTTCATAGTCTATTTATTCATTTATTTGTCTCAATTTTTTAGGCTAGACAAATTACATTTGACTTATAAAAAATAATAGTGGTTAAAAAGGAAAGATTTTTTGGTTAGTTAAATCAAACTAATATTTTTTCCAAAATTGTGGGCAAAGATACGGATAATAGAAACTATATTTAGGTACATTAAAAGGACATCTTTTAAAATAGCTAAGTGAGAAAGTTTGAAAATTTGATTCTAAATAAATTTATAATTGCCAATATATAAAAAAAGGGCATTGCCCCATTAGGATATTTTTAAAGATCTATGTTGGGCAGTATTATTTGAAACTTTTCAGCCATTAATTCAGTAATTTCAGTAATAAATACAGGTCAGAAAAACTGCAGTTAGTGTCCTCTAGAGCAGTGGTCCCCAACCTTTTTGGTACCAGAGAACACTTTCATGGAAGACAATTTTTCCATGGACTGGGGGCAGCCTGGGGGTGGGGGGACGTTAGATTCTTATAAGGAGTGTGCAACTTAGATCCCTTGCATGCACAGTTTACAATAGGGTTCATGCTCCTAGTAGAATCTAATGCTGCCGCTGATCTGACAGGAGGCGGAGTGAACCAGGCCATAGTCCACGGCTTGGGGACTGCAGCTCTAGAGCATTTAGGATCTCAGAATACTATATAATACACTAACATTGCATTTAGCACTAGAACAGGTATTAAATCTCTACCTTTATCTCAAAAGCTTTCTTGGTCCTTAAGAATATATTGAACTGTTACATTATGGGCCTATTAAAAAAAGGTAAATTCATTTTCTGCTCAGGTGTAAGACTAATTGTAGATTGTTAGATTGCAAGTCTTCTGATGATGAAACAAAGTATTTCTACATCGTCTTCAAAGAATAGGGCTAACTAAGCACCCTTTCATCATGCACTGCATTGATATCAAGCAAATTCAGTGCAGACTGGAATACAGAAGTATATAATTCTAAAAAAATGTTTTTCTGACTTGTACTCTCTTATTATACTATATTTTAAATGGAAATTATTTTCAAAGCAGCATAAGGAAACACTATACTTTTTTTTTCTTTATCACTGATATACATAAGCATTGTCCCTCTTAATTTAAGGACTGGCAATTAAGTTTACGAAATTCAGCAAAACTAACCTAAGTATAAACTTAGCAGTAAGTCCTGAATTTTATTCAAGTTAGGGAGGTGCAGTGACCTCAAAACCAGAATATCTGAATGGGATTTCTGTCTTTATTGATATAACCTTGTTTCAGTTTATACCTGTAACTAACTTTGTCATGAATTCTTTCTTTGTAAAATAAGAATAACAGTTATCCCTTTTAGAATCTCTATGCCTTGAGACTGTATTTCCAAAACAGTATACTCTTATAGAATATATTTGCTGTTATTGCTATGACATATGAAAATGATGGATCTTTCTCTGAAAATGCTTAGGAAATTCTGGCTCCTGCCATACAATCTAGACAGTTCAGAGATATTCTATCATACTTGGCATGCTTCTTTCACATGCTTTGTCTTTACAGGGCTCTTACATAATTCACAGAGATTTATGCCTATACGTAGGCATACTAATTGCTGCTGCACTAAAATAATGCCATGGCCAATCATATCTTCTTTTTACCGTAGTGAGACTGGACTGATTGTATAAATAAGGTTATTCAGTCAAAACCCTTTAGATTCTATGTCATGATGGAAGCAAATGACACAACACCTTCAGGGATGAAACATACGGGGCAATTCTCATTACCTGCTTTTTAATCTTATTTTATATTCAGCGAGTTTATTTTGAAAGTAGCCAATCAAGGGTAAAGTTTTTAGTTATCTCTCGTAAATCATCACTTTCCACGTTGTACATATTCCTGTACTCTGGTTTATTGCTAGTGCTGGCTTCTCTTAGAAAAGTACACAGGTCATGAAAATGTTAGGGTGGGGTATTTTCATTCTGCGATGTTTATTGTTTTGGGGCTTGTGCCAATCTGACAATCTGGGACTTATAAGCAAAGCTGGACAACTATGAGAATTCTTTAGGGAGATGGGAATGTACCATACATTTTTGAGATTATCTGGGTTTTAGATAATATTCTAAACTAGCATATAGGTATATCTACATTAGTTATTTCAAGTGTGCAGGGTAAGGAAAAAATTGATCCAGCTAAAAATACCTATGGTGCCTACTTGCTGATAGCAATCTTCCCCAGACTTCTGGGGAAAAAAAGCAAGATGCAGCTGCAAAAAACTATGATAGTTTCTTTTTTCCCCATTGTGTATACAGCCAATGAGGTAAATGACAATAGTTCAATATTTATAAAGGCTTTGAAACCCAGAAACCTTTTTTAAAAAACTTTGACCTTCTTTTTAAAAGTTTTGAGATATTTTTTAAAGAATTCTTGCTTATTTATCACTTCAACAGAGAACTCGGCATGAAGTTTGAATACTTATATAAATATAACTTTATGGGGTTTCTTGTATTGATTTGAAAAGATGTGATTTTTAAGTTACAGTTGCAACTGAAAAATTTACTTGCCTAACTATGTTCATAGAAGCCTCCTCTCATCCTTTCACATTTGAGGGGCTCTAAATTAGCCACTTGATAACTGTTCACCAAATCTGGATTCCTTTTTAAGATTGTTTTGCCTTTTAATTTCTGACAGGCCAATATGAAGGTGCTTTGTTTTTGGCTGGAAAAACCTGAAATGGAAAGAATTTCTGAAAAAGTGGGATGTACCAACTTTAGATATAATTTCTTCTAAAGCTAAATAAAGAAAATCAGCTTATGATATATAAAATATATTACATTACTTGAAATAGAATGTTGACTTACGTCCACAAAAAGAGAAGATATTCAGGAAATCATTGATTATGTTCTTGTTTAAGTGTATTCAAAAGATTAATTATTTAAAATATTTAACTTAGTCAAAGAGCACAAGAAAGTATTTGTTGATCGTGCTTCTCTAGTGTGAAATGAGACCATAGAAAATAAGTAGCTTTTACTTAAAAATCAACATAGACATACAGATTTTACATATACCCACAATTAACTTTAATATTAATAACAGAAGTATAAATAAAGTTTGGAAAATTACTAATCATTCTTCTCAACTGAAAAACAAAGTAGCATTTGAAAATAAATTCTAATACAGAGTGCCACACTTGTCTCTGAAGTAGGTCTGAGTTCTATCTAATTCATGGAGGCACTGAGTAGTTGTGAGATTGCCAAGCGATTTGGGCTATTACTGAAACACTGTATGTGGCCCTAAAATTCCTATAGGTAAATTCCACAAGTATAGTCCATAATTAATCCTCTTAACTCCAGATGGGGATTTATTACCTTTTCTTTAAAAAATGAGAAAACCTAGCTGGGCACAATAGCTCATACCTGTAATCCTAGCACTTTGAGAGGTTGAGGTGGGATGATCACTTGAGGCCAGGAGTTCGAGACCAGCCTGAGCAACATAGTGAGACCCCCGTCTCTACCCAAAAATAAAAAAGTTAGCCAGGCATGGTGGCACATGCCTGTAGGCCCAGCTACTTGGGAGGCTGAGGCAGGAGGATCGCCTGAGCCCGGGAGTTGGAGGTTACAGTGAGCTATGATGATGTCACTGCACTCTAATCCTGGCAACAGAGTGAGATCCTGTCTCAAAAGTTCTCAAAATTCATCAATAGCCATAATGTCAGTGTTAAAAGAAGTTCAAAGACTAAATGTTTTGTCACTTGTTCCCTTGGGAGTATGTATCTATGTAAAATGAAATGTCAGTTTTTACTCAGGAAACCTTTCACCCATGAGATGGGAGGCATAGAAAATCAAAATGTGCATCAAACTCCTGGACTTTCCCTAAAACTCACAATGATTCAACTTACATTTTATAGGACATTGATGTGTTTCTGAAGAGGCAGTATCTTTATTTCAAAGCCACAAAAAGCTGCTATCTGGACTAATCCTTCCAAATTACTTATTGTTATAATGAAGTAACTAAACTCTAGTGAATTATCAGGTCATCAAAGCATGATGTTTTATTAAACAGCCTATATAATTCAGGAGGTTGCATTTCATAATAATATAATTCTTTGTCAAATATTGCACTGCTTAGCTTAAAATTCCATAAAATATGAACCTATTTACTTTTTTCTAAGAAAATTCACATTATCTAGATTGTTTTTTTTCTGTAAGAAGATACCTAAGGTCTATGCTTTTGTAACAAAATAAGCTAATGAATGACAACACTCCAAATAGTGTGCTCTTCAAAAAAAAAATAAGGGGTGGTGGTGGTTTATTATTTAAGATAATGTGGCATTCTTAAGACCATTATTTCTGCTTTCTCTAAAAGTTGTTGACAATTCACAAGTGTTTAAGATGTTTATTCTATTGGATATATGTGTGTGTGTGTGTGTGTGTGTGTGTGTGTGTGTATGTATTTTATCCAAAGTGTGTGAATAACACAAATGTGGGCAGAAACAGGTAAAAGACCCACTGATGTCCAAATACTGACACTGTAATATTAATTCCTTTTATAAGCCTGATAATACTATTAACCTTAAATATTTTCAAAAAAAGAAAGTTGAAATAAAGAAAAATAAATAAGATGCTTTAACTCATTAAAAAATTATATTTTAACCCTGAACTATAAGCTTTTCAAAGGGAAAATTATTTCTTACTGGTCTCTATGTCCCTAGATCCCATCCAAGTACTTGTCAACTAAAAGGAAATTTTAGCGTTAAAAGAAAACATTACATGCATGTCTTTACCTGATTCTGTTTTTATTTTGTGCTCTACGAAGTTAATTTCAACTGTCATCACAGAAACTTTAAGTTAAATTAAAAGTATCTTTTAGAAATACCAGCAGCGACAACAATAAAATCTCAACAGCATATAAGCTATGTTTATGATTTATTGATGACCAGTAAATCGTGAGTCTAATGACCAGGTCATTAGTTACAACCTGGTAATAGGAAAGAAATAAGATCAAGGATACCCTTTATTCATTTTAAGTACAGGGTATTATTTGTTGCTACAGAACTTATGCTATTTGACAATGAAAACTAATACAAATTTTTATAATATTCTATTACAGCACCATCCTCTAAAGATGTAACTTTGAAAATTCTTAAATTCTCAGCTGGGTGCAGTGGCTCAAGCCTGTAATCCCAGCCTTTTGGGAAGGGAAAGAAGGAAGATTGCTTGAGCCCAAGAGTTCAAAGTTACAGGGAGCTGTGATCATGCCACTGCAGCCCCTGGGAACCAGAGCAAGATCCTGTTGAAAGGAAAAGGAAAAGGAAAAGGAAAAGGAAGGAAAGGAAAGGAAAAGAACATTCCCTGATGTTTAAGTATGGAGCCATTACTTCCAGTACAACAAAACTGAAAAAAAAAAAAAAATTACAGTCTATAACAAGTCAGCAATGAAACTGACTTAACTGAAATTATGTGACTTCTAAACACATATTCGAAAAATTTGTATTCCAAATGTAACTCCAAGAAATTGTCTTGCAATTCTAAATAGTCAGCTGGCTACTGTTATTACTAATAAGAATTTTAATACTAATCATATTATTTCTTTTTTTGTTATAGTGAACCTACAACTTTTTTAAAGGCTAGATGAAATTAGATGGATTATTAATATGATTAAACACACTTGTAACTTGTAATATCGGGACATTATAAAGAGTTTCTTTTGGAAATAAAAGAATTTTTTTTTCTATGAAAGAGTATATATTCAGTATAGATAAGTACTTCTCAGTATATTTAATTAGATATGCAGTAGTATAATACAAGTATACTAAGAATCTCTTAACTGGATCGTAATTATGAAGGCAAGCATCTTCATCTATATAAAATATAGCAATTCAAAAGACAGTTTTTACCTTATCTAGGTTATTAAAATTTTTCTCATATAGCAGGTTTCTGCCAACAATTTTATAATTCAAATCATATAATATTATAAACAGAGTATATAATACATGTATACCTTGATTATATATTTAATAGAAGCTATGCATTGTACATTTGAAAGGATGCCACTGACATAATAAAAATTAAATATAAAATTATGAAATTATACAACAAACGTTTACATTGAAAATGAAACACTGCATGGAAATAGAGTAAGGCATATCTGTGTTTGAATACTGGCTCTGATCTTTATGACTCATTGAGAACCTAGTGTGTGCTGGGTAGTGTGGATATAACTTTAAATAAGATAGTCAAAATTCTTGCCCTTCTAGAGACTATATTCTTGTGGAAGGAGGGAGATAGACAAGTGAAGAAAAACTAAATGATTAGGGTAAATGCGGAAGAAGGAGCTTCTTTGATAATTCTGTTAGGAAAATATTCTCTGAGAAGTAATATTTGTACTGAGACTTGAAAGATAAGAAGCAGCCAGTTATTTAAAAAGTTAGAAGACTATTCAAGTTAAGCACAAAGGTGATGAATTGAGAAAGAACTTGGTGAGTGTTTCAGGAAGAGAATGGAGCCCAGAGTGGGTAGAATTAATAAGCAATTGGAACATTTGTAGATGAGGCTGGAGAAGAAGTAGATAAGTGTCAAATAATGCAGGATTTTATAGAACATGGTAAAGAATTTGTATTTAATTATAGGAGCATGGGAAGCCATTGAAGGCAGATGGAAGTCGTGATCTGACTTACACTTTAAAAAGATCATGATGGCAGCTGTGGAAAATAAATGGAATGCAAGAAGCATGGGAAATTAATTAGGAGGCTACTGACTGGTACAGGTGACAGAGGATGGTAGCTTAAACTGGGTACTACTAGTGAAAATGAAAAGAAATAGCCACATTTGAGACATATTCTGGAAATGAAAACAACAGGACATGCAGATGGTTTGCACTGGGGACAGAGGGTAATGATGAGGAAAAGGGAGGAATCAAGAAAGACTCCAAAGTTTATGGCTTAAACTACCAAGTAGATGGTGGTGACATTTACTAAGATGGGAAAATTAGGGAAGGAACCTGTTTTATATGGGAAATCCAAAAGTCAAATTTTATGAAATATTCAATTAGTATGTCAAATAGAAAGAAGGATAAAGATGGTGCTCAGAGGAGAAGGCTCAGTTAAAAATACAGTATTTAAAGTTGTCATGGGATCTGGATGAAATCCTATAGGTGGTGGGTTTAGTTAGAAAAGACCCCCCTCACCCCCCAAATAGAGTATGGATAGAAAACAGGGCTGACGCCTTGAAGTAACCAGCCTTTAAAGGTAGAAGATAGGAGGAATAGCCAGCAAAGAACACTGGGAAGGAATGAAAAAGGGTTTAGAGGAAAAACAGAAAAATGGGATGTCTTAAGAGCTGAAAGAAGGGAGTTTCAAAAGGCAAGGCCTGGTCAAACTGTGTCAAATACAGTTGAGAGTTGAACGTGAAAACGGTCTATTGGATTTGGCAATATGAAGACTACTGGTGATTTGACAAGACTGGAGAAGCTGAAGAATGAACGGGAGTCTTTTTGAGAAGTTTTGCATAAAAGAATTAAGAAATGGGCAGTTTGAGGAAGAGAAAGGAGCCCAATTCTAGTTGAAATATGATATGGGGCTAAGGATTGGAGATTCCAAATTATGTTTATACACTGACAGGGTTGACTCAGGAGAGGGGAAAAAAGGGTGACCAACACTGAAAAAAGTCCTTGAAAAGGCAAGAAGGGATGGGGTCAGAGTAAAAATGGACTGACTGGACTTTCAAAAAAGAACATTTCCTTCATCGTAACAGAAGGGAAGAAAGAAAAGTGGGGGAAAATAAGAGTAGTTTATGGATTGGGTGGTGGGAAGATAATATTGGGCAAGTTGCTTAACTCTAAAAGCTTCAGTTTTCTTAGTAATAATGTCTTCTTTCCTCAGCTCTTGTGAAAATTACATAAGAGATGTAATAAATAGCAATTAGCATATTGTCTGGCACTTACACTAAATATATTTTAATAAAATTCCGTCATCATTATTAGTCAACCTCAGACTGTAGACAAATTTGAAAGCATTTAGAGAATACCATTTCAAATAATATAATTAGAATAAAGATTAAACTTGTACAGCATTGAAGCCTACATTATTGTTTCCACTCCTTTCCAGTAATTTCATTTAAAACTATACTGGACTGTTCATGTTCCAAAAACATAAACAATTGAGCAGTTGTACTTGTTCGAGATTTACGGTTTTTTTTAAAAGAACAACAAAAACTGAAAAAAAAATCAATGTTTACTTGTGCAGAAGTTTTCTGTAGACTTTCATGTGTAGAATTTTGAACAGATTTAAAGTTGCAGAAAAACAAAGAAGCAAACTACAGAACAGGCCCCCGGATAGTCTAAAATTTTGTTTTCGCCTACATCTTTTCACATACAAACTATGATGTTACAGTTTAAGTAGATACAGATAAGCTTATTTGAAAACAATTCTAGGAGCATAAGCTACATTTTTGAAGTTCAATATTTCTACATTATACCTAATATCTTCTGAAAAGGCCTAAGGTAGTGAGTGCTGCACCTCCCTCTCTTTTGAAATTTTCAACACGCTCCTTTTACCCTCCTTTCTTATTGGGGTAACTAACAACTGACACCTTCCCAAAGTGGATCCTTTATTTTACGAGGAGGTCTGATTTTACTATCCCCAATTTAGAAATATTCTTCTGAGTTCCCAATACATTTTGGATTATTGCTTTTATGATAGTTATCTAAATCAGTGAATGGGTATTAGACACTGCTGATTTATCCCAACATTTAGATTTTTATGAGAATGGAAATGATTTATTCTGTGAAATCACATGGCTCTACCTGTAACCGTGACTTCAGTGGTAAGAAACCAGAAGCTGATTTCTTTTATACATTTTATTTTGTAGTATTTCATATTTCTATACATAAACATATGATAAAATACACTTATCAGTGGCTATCACCCAAAATGGCCTTCTGAGGGTGAATTTCTTGACAAATAAGTTGCTAAGTTCCAGATGCCAACCACAAAAATAAGGCAGTAGAAAAAAAAGATAAAAGTGTTAAGTAAAAACTAAATTTAACAATTTAACATATATTAACTGAATCAAATAATGCCTCAACTGAGAGATTTCGTTGTAACAAAAAAAAGAAGATAAAGAAATATGACGTTTTATTGTTCGTAACTATGAAGATACATATATTAATACATAAAATTCAGCTTGCTTAAATGTGATTTGGAAATTCCACTGATTTGTTCAACAGATATTTATAATATTTCCTTTATGTGTAAGGACCCATTTGATAAGATGGCTTAGAAGGTATTAATAATATTATTTTTACTCTTCTAATTGCTCTTATAATATGGAGATCGAGTTTTTTGAAACCCTTGGCATTTCCTTAAATACTATGGTATCTTCTCTGCAATCAAAAGTGAAAAACAATGTTCTGATTCTTTAAATAAACTCATTAAGTACTAATTTATGTTCAAACTAAACCATACAAAATAACCAAAGAAATAACAAACCAGTTTATTTTATTTGAGGAGAAAGAAAGGCTTGGTCTTTTAAATGCATTAAAATAGACCCAACTTGAATCTTAATGGTAGTATAACGGGAATTACACCAGCCTTCCCCTCCTTCTCCTCCTAGTTTATTCACATTCTAAATCTTCTAGGTTTAGCCTGCAACCACTACTTGATAAAGTAGGTCACTTAAAAAGTAAGAAAGCCTAATAAAATGAATTACAAAGACAACAAGATTAAACTGATTGCACTGTTTTCATACATTGTAGCTGAAATTCTGCAAATGTGCAGTTGGCTGTGGTTTGGCATTTAACAGCATGCCTCCTCCATCAGTAAGAAGGAGGAAATTTTATTCTCATTAACTGTTGCAGATTTACTGCAGTGAAAAAGGGCTGTGTAACCTGAGACGTGACAGTACAGAAAGATCAAAGCCGTGGATTGGAAACTAAATAAACCCTCTGGCTACTTCCTGCAAGGAAAATTCACTTTGGCAATGTAAAACAGAGCCCAGTTAAAAACTACTCTCAGTTTTATGAGCTGTCATAGCAGCTCAAGTGGTTTGGACTGGCTGAGTTTAGAACATTATATTTCCTTGTTTTTGTCCTAGATACTTCTGTAAGCAGTTTTATATAGACTATTTCCTCCCCCCCTCTTTTAAAAACACAACAAAAAAAACTTTTCTTTTTTTGAAATTGAAGGTAACCACTAAACTTATTAAAGTAGGTGGGTCTTCGTTTGTACATTCTTTCCTCATTTACTACAGCTTAATATTTTTTTCTTAGATTTATTTGGCAATATAAATTTACTTTAATAATTCATCTACGATCTGTACAATCCCTATTCAAAATAAGTGCAAATCAGTTTACAGAGCCCAAATGGCTCATAACTGAGAAATGAGCTATTTGGAATAGCATATCCGTAAAGATTATGAGCAATATGGAGAATATGGGAATTACTCAGTATTACATTTAAGAACTCATAGGCCCTAGGTTTCAGCTGTTTTTTTAAAACAAATATTTAAGAAAAATATCTATTTAATATTTCTAATATAAGTTAATTTTAACAGTTGTTTATAAATATTTAAGTCACCTTGTTAAATCAATCAAAATACAGATGGGCTAGAATACATCTACCTTAAATTAGGAAATATCCCTGAGTTAAGGAGTAAGCTCAATATCATTAAATCCAGACTTAAAGGAAATAAAACATGACATGCTCTACTTCTCTCCTATTTTTTTGGAGGGGGTAGTGATGCTTATCATCCAACTGCACACAATTTTATTATTCTCATTAAAATATGAATAAGCAAACCTTTATAATGGTAATTTGCATTCTACTCCCTTAAAAAAAACCTTGTGTTTCTTGTGTTTCTTTCTTTTTTTTGAAAATAAAGGCATTTCCAAGGTCATATAAGTCACAAGAGCAGGCATCTTTCATTAAAGACTTTCTTTCCATTTAAATTCATAAATAATTTTTATATCTGTATAGACAACAAAAATGCAATTAATACATGTGAAAAATGTATGAACTTTAACATTAGATAATCACTCTTAAAAGGTGGTGATATAATTAACTTCTCGGTCACAACCGGATTAACTCCCATGTCACTTACAGTACAAAGCTATATCATAATCAATATGTTAACATTTTTAAAGGATCTAGTCATATTCAGATTACTTTTTTTATTTACAGACTCAGTAATGCTGAATTTCTTCTCCTAACTGAAAGTCCTAATAAAGTGACAATAAATTTTACTTTTCTTTGGGAGCAACTTTGGGCTTTATATACACAGTTAATATGCATGCCTCCAAAAATGATGCTGATTTTAGCAGAATGAAAATTAACACTAACTTGTAGGATAGTTCTATCACCAGTCTTCTCTTGCTTCTAAATTTCCAAAGGAAAGTAAGTTACTTAAAATATTTTTCCAAGTCAGGACTATAATTTCTCTAGTATAAAATATCTTCCCAAGTTTCCAGGATTCTAAGCCTTGATTTTTGGCTCGTATTTCTATATTTCAGTAAAGTTTACAATTTGCTAATGCTGATGTGTGATAATCTAATAAAAATTGGCCTTAAAGGTTATAGGCCCAATTTACTAATAAAACCTAATTCAATTCTCCTTGGGAAATGCAAATCATTAGTGTCCAAGCAGTGGAACTGAATTTCCTTGTCTTTTCAATATTAGAAAGAAATTGTCTCTATAAAAAGTCTAAACAAAAAAGAGAAATAATACTAATATATAATAAGCCCAGGAGGGTTTGTTTACAGGCATTTTTAAAACAATACCATCATGCATGCAATGATTAATTTGCTAAATAAATGATTTGCATGAGGCATCTACCCTTCTAGACTGAGATTATCCAACTCAATTCATTCCCATTTTTTATACAACTGGATTTAATCTGTAAAGAATTTAGCAAACTGCTTAAGAGAATTTAAAGGTAGTGAAATAATTACCTAATGTGTTAATAAGCCCTTAGTAGCTTGCCTCCAAGCAAATCTGAAGCACCAAATTTGCAGTAAACCATGTCTAATGTATTAAAGCAAAATAGGTAAATATGTTGTGCTGCACAACAAAACCTACATATTTTATTCTGAATTTTAATAACATTTACTCTAAGATTTCTAAAGCACAGTTCACTGATAGACTAACATATCTGCTTGTCATCTAGAGGCAGTAATGGTGTAACAGTAAGAGTGCTGTCTCTTACCAAGCTTAAAGCCTTCACTATTAGCTACCTGGTTTTAGGCTAATCCTTTAAAAATCTCTGAGCCTTAATTTCCACGTTGTTAAAATGGAGACAATGCTACTCTTTGCCCTGTATACCTCATACACTTGTTGATGATCAAATGAGATACATAAAGATATAAATGCAACATAAATGCAAGTTATTAGTCTTTACATACTTAGATTTAGATTAAAAGAAAAAAACCCTTAAACATTTTATTCTTTGAAACTTTTAGAAGGCTCTGAAGACAGTTCATCATCTTAAGTAAAAAAGTAAGTGGTAGAACTGCTATGGGAGTATTCAGAATCAAAAATGAGATTTCATGTAAAAATTGTTTTAGAGCAAGACTCCTGTAGTGTAAAAAATTTTTATTTGCATTGGTTTGATTTTCTCATCAGGACTGTGTTGTTACATAGTTATTGCCACTCTTGTACTCCTATTTTTACCATCCCACAGGCTTAAGAATAAAATGACCACTCATTACCTTAGGTAAAATTTTACTTGTCATATAGTATTATTTCTTATGGTCTTATTAATTTCAAGAAATTTTACCATACATCTCTGCTTCATTAATATTAATGAAGGTGGGAAGAACTTAAAATTATTTCTATTGGTTATAGCTACATATGGCATCTATTACTGGCCTTGAAATAGATGTTTATGTATATTAAAAATGTCATTTGGATAACTGAATACAGTTTATAATAAAAATTTGCAAAGATCTGAATATTTCAGATTGACTCATACAGTGTTCCTGGAACAGCACTTTGTAAAAGTAAACAGGATATTGTCTTGGCACCCTACCTTGCTGTTGCTATAAAGAGATTCTACTCTGTGTGTTTTAATCAATATTTAACAAAATTCTATTTAAATTGAGAAGCAACTCTTGCAAATATCCCAACCTAGATCAGCTACAAACAAGTATTAGGGACCCAGGCAAATGTACATGTCAAGAACAAAGAGCAATAAAATGTATAATAGTGCCTTGCATATATAAGACATTCAATGAGAGTTTTTGTTTTTTAAAAATTATACAATGTTTAATAACAGACTTGTCTTAAAATGAAAACATGTTTATATATTAAGTGTAAATCAATAAATCTGTTATCCTAATTTTTAATACATGTGAATAAATGAATGTAAATTGAATGAGCAATATCCTTAACCATATTGTCTACTTTAAATTACCAGAATTATAGATGTGGCAGTGTTGTATCCAGTTTTATGCTAATCAAAACATATATGAATAATATTTTTATAAAAGAAGAATTTTCAATAAGGAAGAAGCAAATTAAAAAGTTCTTTGTGGTCAATCCTTAAAAAAGTGAAGAATTTTATATAAGGTGAATATCTATTGCTAAATGGATCTATTCTGACTTATTTTGGCCTTCATATATAGGGTTTACTTAAAAAAGCATAACATAATAATGTGGACAAAATCTTATGGCACAAAAGCAGTGTTGAAAAACATGTTTATTGCACAGATATATATGTATATATTCTTTGACACATAGTAACTTACAGTCTTTATTTTTATCTCTGATTACTTCGTAAAGATAAATTCTAAGAAATGAAGTTATAGTGCTAAAGGAAGTAAACAATTTAAGGCTCTTGTTCCATATTACCAAATGCCTTTGACAAAGGTTTTATCAACTTAAATTCCCACAAGAGGTGTTTAAGAGTAAGTCTTTGCTCTGCTGTGTGGGTATCAGTGTTAAAAAATCTTTGGCGATTGATAGGTGAAAATGGTATCTGGCTGTTTTATTCTGCAACCACTATATCTAAAAAAATTACTAAAGTCAGGAGTTTTTAAAAAAGCCTTCATGAAGCATATTCTCTGCTGAGAAAAAGTAATGAGAAAAAATTCATAGATAACAAAAAAGCTATAATCATCTTTGATAAAAAATAAATATACTAAATAAAGCAGTGTCTTAGTTAATGATTATTTAAAAAAGATTTTATAAGTATTTACCAATTAATTTAGTTCTTACAATGCTGAAAAATTGGTTGGTCTCAATGTCTATCAGAGGAAATGTTTCTGGGAGTTTCTTTTTACCTTTTTTGATCTTTTATGTAATTTCTATGCTTCTGTCTTAGTAATGAAGGGCCATTAAAACTTAAATTATTACAACAAATGAAAGAGTTTGGGTTATCAATTAAAAATTGATAAAGGACTTACCAAAGAAGGGATTTTACAAGAATATTTACTTTCTTCTCCATATAAAAGAATTCCTTGTTTGGCCAAATTAAGGATTGTAAAATGGACAACAATTTGATTTCTCTTTTGAATAGCTACTTTGAAATAAACTCATAATATGTAGTTCTATTAATAGTAATA
>NW_012151507.1:3258233-3270692 GCF_000956105.1 Propithecus coquereli
TGGATATACGGTATATAACAGGAAAAAAAGTTAGTCTTGCTCCTATTATTTTTAATTAGCTTCAATAGCGAGTTCCACTTTACTTTCTAACACCAGTACAGATTTGGGGAGGGGAAGATTTACATTTGACGCTCTGGGATTGGCAACTCTATAGCTAATGCCTTAGAGCCCTAATGCATTTTGCATTAGCTCTAAATGTCGGGAAATCCTGGCGCCAAGAGGTTCAAACCAATAGTGACACATGTCTAAAACCCAGGATTCGCTGTCCAACTGCCAGTATCTATTTTATCAAACATCCAGTCTCTCTTGTAGAATGGGATAGATGAGTTTAACAGTTTTCACTGTTTCCAATTAAACTGACTTGCTATATTACAAAAATGCAGGCATTCTGATTAAGAGGGACTCCCTGACTCAGATTTTAAGAAAAACACCAATTTCAACTGTTTAAACGCTTCTCTAAATCTGGCTTAGTTTCTCAGATTTTTAACACATTCGTCCTACTACTAAATTTTGTCATTTTAGGAAGAAATGGAGAATTTTTCTTTGAACGATTAAAAAAAACCTTATGTCATGCATATTAGCAATTTATTCTTTACCTAACGGGAACTTGAGATCATCTACTTCACATGAATTCACTCGAACTGAAATGTTAAACAACAAAAACCGAAATGCCATATGAGCTGGCTGATCAGAGTATGCCACTTGGCACTGTCATACTCTCTTTCAGGTTTCAGCCCACATGCTGTTGTTACTTAAATCGTTAAAAACAATGGTAATGATAAACGTTCACCTTTTATTATTCTTTTTCCAGATAATTTGACAGTGCTTATTTATCAAAGACATTTGACAAAGAAGCAGGGAAAGAATTTGAGTCACCTGGACCATTTCCCTAATTTAAAGGAAAGAAAAAACTCCAAATGGATAACATTTCCTCTTTTTAAATGTATTTAGAGAATCATATTTTTCAATAGTTAAAATTCAATTAAGACATTTTTCTTTCACAGTTAACTCAAATTCTCCATGTTGTACATTAAGGCTGCTTATTCTCATCTTCACCGTGGAGATGAAGAATAGGAATTCAACAATTTCTATTTAATGAATGTGTATTTCTTGAAAATGTTTCTATTTTGCTTAAAATCAGTTAAAATAAATTTCCGAAATAATATTTTGAGTCAGTGTTATTTAATCTAACAAGATTTAAATTTACTTCTTGGATGTCAGAAACTAAAAGGTGGTCATTAATTTAAAAATTCACATCTGGGACATTATGCAGCAAAATTATCATTATGAAATGTGTGAATGCGTTATTTAACAATTTAAAATACTTAAATCTCTGCACAATTAAAAATGTGCCACATTAAGATCCATGGTTTCTTACTGTCAAAGAAGAGCATAGAAGTCTATTAAAAGGAGAATCCTAACCAACCAAAAATAATTGAATAAAAGCTATCATTTTTGATTATTCCAAGTAAGTCAATAAAACAGAATATAGACAAAAACAACTTTGCTATATTGTATACTCTGTATCTCTGCTGACACAATTTAGAATCCCTATTCATTTAGCTATTACCTACAAAAAACTGAGGAAATTCATTGTAAATTATTTCTTCTAAAAAAGTGATATAGTTATTAATAATGTGACTTAAGGACTGAAAAATTACAGAAGACAGTAGATGAAAGATTTAACTTTCTCAGCGGAAGTTCTTTTTAAAAGGCAAACAATTCTCAAATCAAAATGATTATAATAAATATCATTCTTTTGATTTGAAAAATAGTCTTATAAGTTTTATTAACTAATCCTTTAAATCAACATTACTGTGATGTCTTTTATGAAGTAAAAGAAGCTACTTAAATACTTTTACCTTTGAAAAGGAACTGAAGGTACAAAAGTAAAAGGATTTTCCTAAAGTCATTTAAAAAAACTTATTAACAGAACTGATGAATAAAATCCTAAAATCTTTGGACCAAGTAAATAACTTAGTCATATAATATATCTATCTTTCAAAACATCTGTATTGTTTTATAAAGTGACCATTTTTGAAATCCAAAAATGAATGATTTTGCTGAATTGAGCAAAAAAATTATTTTGGATATTCAATTTTAGGGAAAACTTTTAGTTTGTTAAAAGTCACTTAGCTATATAAAAAAATAAAAGTAAGACTTGCTTAATGTATGATTTGCAGCAGTCTGCTTTCTCTAGATTGGCAGTATCTGCAGGAGATACAAAAATAATGTTTTTGCTCATAGTGAAACATAAATGGCAGAATAATTAATTTCATAAATGCTATAAGCAAATTTCTTTGATATAAATATTAAGATCACATAACCAAATAATTTATTCCTTTTCCAATTATGTTTCAGAAAACATTTATACCATGAATTGTCACATGACACCATACAGTATTTACAATGATTAAACAAAGGCTCTATTTAAATAATTATAGCTAATATAGCCAGACATATCAGAAGTAATCAAAAGCCATATGCTTTGTAATATTTAATCATATTTAGCTTTTATTTCCTAAGGCAAGGTGTTTCTTACTATGAAAATCTAGTATGTGGATGAAACTATTTCTAAACTGCTATTAGTTACTTAAAGGCCACTAAAGAACACTGACTTACACATAAGGTTATCACATTTCATGTAATACTCCTACATTTTTCCACAATGCTTTTAAACTTTGGGTCATTGACCATCAGTGAGTGTGAAATCAACTTAGTGGGTTGCAATCTGCATTTAAAAAATGAAATAGAATACAATAAAACAATATATAGTTTTGCATTACAGGTAAGAGTATCACTTTAAGAAATTTTTGCTTTACATATATGGATATAGGTAGATACATGTATGTAAACAAATATGTATATGTGCGTTAGGTTGCAATATGAAAGGTATTTCTTTTAATGTGGATTGTCGTAAAAAAACCTTAAAAGTCACTATAGTATATTTTGTTTCCTCCATATTAGGCAGCATATTACACGGGAAAGAACATAAGCGTTGGTGACATACAGACCTGAGTTCAAATTTTTGCTCTATCGTCCTACTTGTGTGAATTGGTCACTGAAAGTTTAGAATCTTGATTTCTTCATCAGTAAAACAGATATAATAAAACTTGCTTTAAAATGTTGCTGTGCATGTTAAAATAAATAAGATGAGCATTTGTAAAATAGATAATATACAACAGATGATCAATAATAGCTGAAAGTATTATAATTTAGTATTGGATTAAAATAGCTTATTACAAGTAATCATTAAGAGTTATAGAATATTGGTCACAATTGTACTGTTCATTAAAAAATACATGAATACATCTTCCAAACAGAAAATAGCTTATGCTAATGAAAAACAGAGTTTCAGAAGAAGAAATTAAATCGGTAATTTAAAGGAACAAATAAATATGCTCAAGGGAAAATAAGACTATACCTATTTGCTGGACTAGCTTAATGTGAAATTTTCACAGTCAGCCTAAATTAAAATATTACATTTCTAGGAATGATATAAAGAGGAAAATATTGTTTACACTTTCTGGCAAGACTTTAAAAATCTATGACATCATTGGTAATGGGAACTTTATTACAATTGTAGAACAATGCTAGCCTGACAGATTTTTTTTTCCCTTAAATATTTTACTTGAATGTCATCTAGGGAAGAAAAGTCTTCAATTTAATCAAAGCATCAACTTTCAAAAACAGTGATGTCTGAATAATTGTTAAAATACATGTCTTGTGTTCTCATTCTATATTTTATTGGTTTTGGAAAGCACTCAGGAAACAATCTGTGTTCATTAATTTGGCAAAAGTTATTACCTGTTTCAATAGACAGTCTATATTTTCCAAAGTGATGAAGCATTTTTTTTTAGATATATGATTTTCATTTTGTTTTACATACAAAATGTGACTCCATAAGTTAATATTAATTCAAACATGTTTTTGAAAAGATCGAGGGTTTTCCCCCCTTAATGAAAAAGATAGGGAAATGGGGAGAGAATTTTAGTTTTTCAAAAGCAAAGGAAATACCATACATTAGATTTTTCTTGGAAGATGGTTTACCTGCCAGGAAATGAGTGCTGCCCAACTACATCTCCATTTTGAAGGTGATAATCACTGAAGAAATCTGGACTTATGGCTCCTTCAGAGGCAATTAATCCATCTAGAAAGAAAGAAAATGGTAATTAGTGAAACACATTTGAAAGAGATAAAAAGGAAACTATTGTATCGTGTAACACAATAAGAAAACCTGCATATTTAATCTAGAAAGAAAAATCTTAGCATGACATGTTCTCTCTGGAAGTATGAACAGAAGACCATATGTACTTAAGTGTTTTGTTCATAACAATTCAGCACAATTCAAAATTCATTGAGCATCTACTATGTCCCGAGTACCATACTAGTACAGAAATAAGTAAGAGTCTCTGCCTTCAAGGGTCTTGCATTCTTGTGGAGAAGATAGACACAGAAAATGATAAGAAAGTAAGGCAAAGGTAGGGAGGGACAGTAAGGATGGTCCAGGTTAAGGAAATAGCATGAATAAAGGCAAGAAGCCATTAAATAGCCTGGTGTTAGTAAAGGGCAATACTTTAGTATATTTCACATTTTATTCCCAGATAGCTTCATCTGTGTAGCATGATTAAGTGAATTTATAAACAATGTTTGACAGTTTAAATGGAAAACATTAAAACACACACAAACTTACATTAAAAATTGTTATATATTTTATACTCCCTATGTTCTTAAAAGTGTATACTGTATATAACTTAAATATTCCTTGATAGCTCAATCTTCATTATAATAGTAATTATTATACAGTCCTTAGGGTTATCAGATATATTTGACAAACTATGCTTAATGGCTCTACAATATGTTTTTTGAGTTCTTTTTCTTTGCTTGTGCTTCTTTTCCTAAATCTAAGTCTTCGCTATTACTTTTTGCTGAATTTACAGTGACACTACTTTCTCATTTGCTCCAATCTCAGAATCTAGGTGATCTATTTTTGACAGAATTATGAGTAAGTTAAGAACTAAAAGGATCTGTGGAAAACACATCTAAAGTGATGGCTTCAAGCCTGTTCAATGCATAAAGCAAATACTTTACTACATGGCTTCTATAATGGCTGTGTAGCTCTGAGGTCTTTCAAAGTTTCCTTTTCTGAAAGTATGCTGAGTTGTTGAATAGCCTCTAGATAAGTGTTAGTTAGGTCATACCTGCCATATTGTTTATAAATTTGGCATACAGCATAGGCAAATTATTCAGTCACCAAATAATTATTTTATACCTTGCACATGCACAATACTATGCTAGGTCCTCTGGGAAATATATAAAATTATAATACATAATCTCTGTTTTTAAGTATTTTAGCTTAAATGAAATATAAAACAAACACTTAAGATGCAAATAAATAGTATAATAAATGGTATACATCAGGAATGGGTATAAGTACTGAATAAGTGATAAAGGCAGTACAAGCTATAGAGGGATGACTATGTTCCACAGGGGTTAAAAAATCCTACTGATGGAGGGGAGGAAGCAGAAGTTTAACTGATTTCAGTCTGGAAAGATAAGTAGGATTCAAATGACAAAATCTGTTTGAGGAGTAAGCATATTAAACATTGAGTGAATGGTAAAACTAAGTAACAGAGCTGAAAAATGAATCAATGAGATAATTTGTATTTCCATAAGACTCTCATACTACTCATTTGTTATGTATCATATATTAATGGCTTGTATTATTATTTAATTGTTGAATTGTTAATGGATGCCCTTGGCATTTGTCTTATTACTTTACTAACTTTAAAATATAGTTTGAGTTTCCACCCAAAATGTCGGGAATATTTAATCCAGTTTTTACAACCACTAGAAGTTAAAAAGTCTATAAATTAAAAGACCAGCTAAACACTGAAAAGTTATAAAAAAATGAAATCATGTGAAATACCAAGGCACCACAGATTGAAAGTAAAGTAACTAAAAAAAAAATCAATTTTATATGGAGCTAAGATTTTGTGAAAATGGCTAAAACTAACAAGGTTAAGATCACAAAATCAACAAGTTTCTCTGTTAAATGAAAATCAAATAATTGAGGATCAGGATTTAAGAAATCTGCCAATTTCAGAGGAACAAAACTAAGTAAAATGCCAAAATAAACCATGTATCACACATTGAAAACAAATGCACAGGTATTTAGCATGCCGGTAGAAAAAAAGAATTTAACACTCAAATTCTTCAGATATAAATACAACCAAATGAAAAGATACTTGAATTATGTTAAAAAAAAGTTTATATTTATGAAATATGACCTAGTAAAGAGTGTCAGATGAGGAAGAAATTAAATAATAACCTGATCAAATTCTCCACAACTTATTCTTGGTTCAGAGCTCCCATTGTCTTCAAAGGGAACAGCGAGTAGCAAAAGGATAAACAGAATACAGGGAACTACAAACAGGCAGATCATCAAACAAAATCAAACCTAAAATTCTTGAGTTTAAAGATGCAGCCAGATCTCTTCTGAATTTTCTTGCAGAAAAAAAAAAAAGATTCAGCCAGAAATTTTTAAACCCTGAATACAAGTAGTTTAATAATACAATAAGCCAGATCCCAGATCTTACGTGAATAAAAAAGAGTAAATTTATACTTCTGAAGTTCATTTTTAATTATCCTACAGCACTGCAGTTGATTCAGTAAACTGCAGCTTCTACAGTGCCCTTTATGGCTTGACAAAAAGGTTAGGCAACTCTAACGTATAAGCAATCTTTCTTCACTAGAATGAGGCATAAAATTTTCATTAAAGCCTCATCTCAAGTACCTCAACTTCTTTGGAAATAACTTCGTTTCTCAGCATTGCGTATCTAAAATTAATTCTTTTCAGGAAATACTAAAAAAGAATCATATCTCCTTGATTACAAACTCCAGATAAATCTACAAGCATCCTTCTTAAGCTCCTACTCTAACCTTGTTGCTGCAAAGATAGCAACAAATAACCAAAGAATTTCATGTAACATTTAAATGGCCAGAAAACAAACAGAAAAACAGAGATGATATACACCAAAGCACTCTGTAAAGTATTACACACATTTAGGTTACTAAATTACATGAAACCTTTAGACCATAGTTATAAAGCACACCATTCTGAGATGCTCCAACTAATGATGACGAAGACAATTATTAACAAAATGGAGTATATACTACAACAGTGAGAAAGATCAAAGCACATTTATTGTCAACATAGGTAATTTACCAACCTTCTGATTTCTGAAAGCCAATTAAAAAACTGGCTTATAAACATTGTGAATAAAAGTAAAAACAAACACTCAATATCTTCTTATTTATTGTTACCGAAACAAACTTTATTTTCATTTCCTTTTTTTTTTTTTAAGAGACAGGCTCCTGTTATGTTGCTCAGGGTGGAGTACAGCAGCTATTCATTCATAGGTGCAATCCCACTACTGACCTACTCTTGTTTCCAACGTGGGCCAGTTCACCCCTCCTTAGGCAACCTAGTGGTCCCCCCTGCTCCTGGAAGGCCACCATATTGATGCTGGACTTCGTGTGGACACCTGACAGGCATAGCACACTACAGGCCAGAACTCCTGCACTCAATCGAGTCTTCCTTCTGCCTCAGTCTCCCGAGTCGCTGGGACTAAAGGCACATGCTACCACATTGGGCTTTATTTTTATTTCTTAAAGTCAAATGAAATATAATACTGAGATCTTTGTTGAACTAGCAAAAAGTAAAACTGTGACTGTGCAGGAGAAAATAGATGCCAATAATGCAGAAAATGAGAAAAATAACTAACATGACAAATCCTAATTTATTGGGCTATACTTGATAAGACACATCACAGAAACATACAGGTAAATAAAAACCATGGTTTTTATAATGATTCTGAGACAGAAACAAACCACCTTAAGCTTCATATTCCAGGAATATATTCATATACTAAGATTCACCATAATTAATGAAGAACAATGAAAAATGAAAAAATATCATTTAGAAATGTGTAGTAGCAATACAGCTTTCAATACAGCTTCATTTTTATGATAGCAAAGGAAATTAATCAGTGATTACAATCATAATAATTTTAGACTCTAAAAATACTGTAACCAAAGGAGATGCTAGTTTCCTATTTCATGACAACACTAAGATTTTTTTTTTTTAAAAAGCAAAGGATAAACAGATACATTTTACTGATATTTAATAGTTTGAAAAGATAGAGTGTGATACTAATGACTAGGAAGTAGCAAATGTCATTTTATTTTAAAGTAAAAGATAAGACTGAGGGAATTAAGGCCATTTAGTTTAACCCCTGGCTGAAAAACTACTAAAGCTGCTTTTATTGTAAGCAGCCTAAACTTTCATGGAGACCTAGAGGCTTAATAAGTTGGCTCAAGCATTCAAACAAATCTGCAATACTACAAATTTATTTGATGTTTCCAAAGATAGAATTGCATATAATAAATGAACAGAGGCTGACACTTCTAGATTTACATGAGATATATCAAGAAATGCTACTGAGATTCATTTAGTCCATGGACTATTCATGGAAAATGAACTAGGTAAAAAATTCTTAAACTAAAAAAATATAGACAGCTTGCTATAAGAACTATATCTTTAAACTCAATTTCCACTGTCAAATGTCTATCATATCATCAGGCTATGGGTATTTAAAAAAAAACTACAAAGATACTTAACGATAATATTACACCCCTCAAATACTTTTATTTTTCCATCAGCTGCTGCTGTTTCTAAATTATAGTATATAAATATACATAGTTCAACTTTCTCACAAAAGCATAAGTTATACATTTTAATTATAAAGTATCTCACAAAAATATTTAGTATTTTCATGTAAGAGGTTAATTTAAATGAATTAATTTTGGAAATGTGGTCTAACTTTTTAGAGCTCTGTTCTGAAATTTTAATTGTATTAAAACAACAAAATTGAACA
The DNA here is from genome assembly GCF_000956105.1 of Propithecus coquereli. Classification (NCBI taxonomy): domain Eukaryota; kingdom Metazoa; phylum Chordata; class Mammalia; order Primates; family Indriidae; genus Propithecus; species Propithecus coquereli. Next base: position 3,267,173 of record NW_012151507.1, read on the forward strand.
CTGAGGTGGTTAATAGTTTTATTCAGTTTTGGAAACTGGTAATTGATTCACGCTGAAAGGTAGCTATCAACCTTCAAAGCAAGAAATTTGATTTCAGGAATATCATATATATTTTACATCATCTTGGTTCATGAATACTGAATATGTAAGGAACAGCTGCTTGCCATTACTGAACTAAGAAATTCTGGTTGGTTGAAATTAATGATCCTCTCCATCTGGTTTGAAACACAAAGCAGCATTTCATAACTACTGTAAAGTTGAGTTAGGAAGAAATCTATTCAATTTTCAAAGTAAAGCATATGTTTTCTAAGATCAAGTATTTATATCAAATACAAAAGTAATACATAGTACTTATGGAAAATCTGCACAATACACAATTAAGAAAACACATGAATGAATGTGTGAATGGTATTATTAATGTGGGCATAGTGATTAGATGTGATGTTAATTTATGGAATCAATCAGTGATCACAAACAAATTGCTTTGATGAGGCAATACATGCTTTTAGAAAACTTATATTGAAAACATTTATTAAATACATAGTAAAAATACACAGTAGAAAAAAAAGGTGAGTCATTAATTCAGATATAATTACTTTAATGCTTTTTATTTCCAGCTTGTGACAGATCTTAATCAGAATTTCTTTCTTTCCTTTCCTCAACTAAACGACTTCAATGAAGTGATATTAATATTGGCAACAGTAGAAAACATAAAAGCCAAGATATGCAAAAATTTACCAATCTTTGTGACAAACTCATCCCTGGAAAAAGGCGGCATTGCAGAATCTACAAGGTTATAATATATGTAAGATTTATGTAAATATTAAATTTTACCTTAAAAATGGTAGCAGAGTTTCTTTTTTTTTTTTTAAAGAGATAGGGTCTCTCTATGTTGCCCAGGCTAGATTTGAATTCCTAGGCTCAAGTGGTCCTCCCACCTCAGCCTCCTGACTTGTTGGGACTCTAGGCGTGTACTATCATGCCTGGCTCTGAAAACGCTAGCAGAGTTTAGAAGGAAAATGCTATTGCTATAAAGTATCTAAATCTTCCCAACAGTCCCCAAATAGTTTAGTGGTTTGAAACTAAAGCAAAATCATGGCAAAATTAAACTGTTAAGATTAAATAGATTGGAAAACAAAACATATATTGATAAATTGCATATTTAATAAATGCAGAATAAAGAAAATGATTACATTTTTTAACAGAGGTCAGAAATCTTGAAGTTGTTAGTTTAAGTTAACACATTCTGGCAAGTAACAAGCTTCTTCTAAGAGCAATTAATTTTCCTGGCTACAGCCATTTTTTATAGAGATTACATCAAAGACTAACATGGAAAAAATTAATGGTGAGTTAACAGGTTTGCCTGTTGAGTATAAATGTTACATCTTAAATAATTAGCAGAAGACCATTTATATACTACAAGAAGCACTTACAAAGCTTGGGAATGTGCAAGATTGGCAGACCAAAATCCCTTTATTTTTGCTTTGGCTATCGCCTTACCTGAGTTGTAGAAAAGGTCAGGTCTTTCGAGAATATCTCCTTCATGGATGTAGGGCTCAATTCGATCATCCCCATACAAGTACTGCTCGCTCTCATCCATCTGACGACTCTCTACCATTTCTAGCCACTGAGAGTTATGCCAGCGAAACTTTTCACTCTGAATTTTCTTAGCCCATTCTTCATCATATTCCTATTGAAACAAATAGTCAACTATTATATAAGCTTACTCCCTTGGCACTCAGATAGCCATACTTTTATTTCATGAGAGGAGAATTTTGAGGGCCTTTCTTTGGGTTAGAGGGAACATTAAAAATACCCATTCAGAATTATTTTATATGATAGCCAACAAAAAGCAATTAAATACATAAAGAAGTTTCTGTTTGGATTATTAATCATTAATGGCAATGGCAAACACTGAATAAGTTTAAATTTCACAAATTCTTATTTAAATATTATCTATTTCCAGAATTTAGGTGAGCAATCAGACTTCAACTTCCAAAATGTTCTTGTGGCTCTAGTTACCACTGACCCTTGAACAACCTGAGTTTGAACTGCGAGGGTGTGCTTACGTGTGGATGTTCTCCTGCTTCTGCCACCTCTGAGACAGCAAGACCAACCCCTCCTCTACTTCCTTCTCCTCAGCTGACAATGAGGATTGAAGACTTTTATGATAAGCTACTTCCACTTAGTGAATAATAAATATATTTTCTCTTCCTTATGACTATCTTAATAACATTTTCTTTTCTATAGCTTTTCTATACAGTATATAATACATACAACATACAAAACGTGCATTAATCGACTGTTTGGGTTATCAGTAAGGCTTCCGGTTAACAGTAGACTATTAGTTAAGTTTTTGGGGAGTCAAAAGTTATACACAGCCAGAGGTGGTAGCTCATACCTACAATGCCAGTACTTCAGAAGTCTGAGGTGGGAGGATCACTTTTGAGGCTGGGAGTTCGAGACCAGATTGGGCTGGGCAAACACAGCAGAGAACCTGTCTCTACCAAAAAAAAAAAATAGCCAGACATAGGTGGTATGTGCCTGTAGTCCCAGGGACTTGGGAGGCTGAGGTGGGAGGATCACTTGAGCCCTAGAGGTCAAGGTTACAGTGAGCTATAATCAGGCCACTGCACAACAGCCTGCACTCTAGCCTGGCTGACACAGCAAGACCCTGTCTCTAAAAAAACAAAAAAAAAATTATACACAGATTTTCAACAGAATGTGTGTGTGGGGGAAGTCAGTGCCCCAAAAAGGGTCAACTGTATTTGTGGTAGTAATGACAGGTGGTTAGCATTAAAATGATACCCTTTGCTATATTTCTTAGTTTAGTTTAGATGACACCAGGGGAAAAAAAGCACTGTTAAATATTGAAGTATTTAACTGCTGAAATGGTTTACTACAGGAAAGAAATAGCAGAATTGAATTGAATTTTGTTCCAACCACAAAATAACAATGTTACCTTATTTAGTTGTAATTATTTTTTACAATATCTATCTCTTGCTTTGACCAGGAACTACTGAAGAGCAAGAACGTGGTGGCTTAATCACTGACAGGTGTATCCGTAACACTTGTCACAGAGAAAGTTCTTGGTGAATGGTTTTGAAGTACAAACAGGCAAATTACTATAAGCTACGGCAGAACTGATCAATCTACCTACCTGTCCCATAGGTTATGGCTACTTCTGACTAGTGTATTCACTTAACAATGGACAGTAGAAATGCTAGCATAGATGGGAAAAAGAAAGGTTGAAGATATTTCTTGTTATTCTAACCTTAGGGTTCTTGAGTTTAAATATCCCTGTCATATATTTAAGCACATTTGTTTATAGCTGTCTAAAAGGAGTTACAGGGATGCAGGGCAATAGCACTGTCAAGATGTTCATAAAAACTAAGAGGTGGAACAAATATACATTTTAGTTAAATGATGAGCAATTTTCAACCTAACCTAGGACTCAAGTCAAAAATTGCCTTCACAGAATAAATTTCTTGGATGTAAAAATAAATATGAAATTTTATAA
>NW_012151507.1:3272702-3273550 GCF_000956105.1 Propithecus coquereli
ATCTTTAGAATTTATATTGTAATTTAACAATAACAAAAATACATATCTATTTGTTATACGTATCTATAATTTAGATATGTATAACAAAGAAGATGTTTTTTCAAAAACAGCCATCTACCTTCAGCCTTCTTATTACCCTACAAGCTCAAAGCAATCTTCTTATTAATGAACTTACACATATAAGCCTGAATTATAAAAGAGATTTTTGACTCTATTTGACAAAAGTCCAAACACACAAGCCAAAAATATCCATGAGCCTCCATGGCTAACTTTTGGTACGCTCTTGGTAAACTGGTTTTCTAAGGCAGTGAGCTAGCACAGAACCTAGCACCAAATGTTATAAGACTACTCTTACACATTCCTTTAAAATGTTCACTTTCTCTCTGTTATCAGTTTATGACTGAATTATCCTATAGAACCAGTGCATCTCTTAGCATCATAAGCCTAAAAAGTAGAGTAGTAATGGTACATATTATACTGTCATTTTCCTCTTTAAACATTTTTTATTCTAATTTTAAGTATTTTTGTACTATAAAACAATAGATTTAATTTCTATGCCTAACATAATGATTAACATATGTATTATTGTTTACACGATCACAATGAAAACAGTATGGTGGTTTTTTCAGCTCTTTGAAAAAAAAAAGCAAAACAGCTTTTCCCTCAGGAAATATAAGACAGAATGTTATTTTATACCAAATGTGTAATTATTTAGGATATTGAAAATTATGTCTTACAAAAAGATCTAAAAATGATTACATAATCCTACTACAATGAATCCATTACAATGACAAGCAGAGTTTTCATAAGAGGTGGCCTTGAGATTTAATAGGTATGTATGGCTCCTT
>NW_012151507.1:3283787-3284208 GCF_000956105.1 Propithecus coquereli
AAGGCTGATTTGGCCTTTTGGAACATTCTAAACCAAAGACATCTAATATATAAATCTAAGCATATTATCTTTCATCTACCTTTCCTCAAAAGAAGGTAGATAAAAAGTATGTTAAAGGTAATGCACAACAGACTGACAACTCTCTCCTTTCCACATTGCTAAAAGTAAAATAATCACATATGGAACTTTAAGAAGTTTCTTGTTCTTATCCTATACACACTACATACAACAATGACATAGTAATCTATTAGAAAATAGTATATGAGCCATGAAATTGTTCTCTAGGCATATTACATAGTCTATATTCATAAACTCTGTGACCAGAGGCCTACATGTATGAAATATCTTGGTAGAGCAAGGATTTAACATGAACATTTTCTTTACTCTGACTTAGAGATCAAAGCTAAAAATGTCAATGTAC
>NW_012151507.1:3286438-3287601 GCF_000956105.1 Propithecus coquereli
AACTGGCCTGTCATTGGCTAGAAAGACAACAGACATCAGTCTTTTATCAGAGAACCTAGTTATATCCCTTTTCCTGTAAACATCCTAGAGATACAGTGTGCCATTAGTATCGAGTATCTGCTGATAGGGCCATGTAGTAGTACTGCTCCTGGAAGGCCACCTCACATGTTTAGATAACAGTATCTTGGTGCTCTCCAGAGTCTAAACTGTAAACTTTTATATTCAAGGGATTTTGTGTTGTTGAGTTTGGTATTTCCAGTGCCTATTTTAGTGTTTGGCACATGGTATGTACTTGAATACACATGTATTAAGCGTTTGACAATCCAGAAATATTAGGGGAGGCTTTTGTTTATCAATTTGGGAGTAATTTTTGAGGTTCTCAAATATTTCACACAAAGTTGAGGATATACTGAAGTATAAAAATCTAAATGAGTTTTTAGGAGCTCTCTAGATCAGATATGTAGGTTGTGTTCCATTTATGATTCCCAAGACATGGAGAGAAAAGGCAATGGTCAACTGACTTATATATTTCCTTGGAAGACCAAGTATCTAGGCTCCTCTCTCCTTGCCTCCCTGCTCCTCTCTGCCTCTACAGCATTCGCTGCCTCCCCAGGCTACCAGTAACCTAGTCAACTCAGGGAACAACTTACTGATGAGGTCGCAGAAATGGCATCATGTAATACAAGTCATGTAATCCTCCACCACACATCTGTTTCAATTCATCAGTTGAGGGCTGGGGCCCAGCTACATTAAACAAATCATTACTAGTGTAATATGTGCATAATTTTGGGGACAAGTCCTTTACTGTAGAAGGCATATTTCCCCAAGGCTTGGAACGCATCTAATTTTTCTTAGTATTATTCCACACTATCTGTCTTGAGTGGTAGTTTGTTTTCTTAAAGATAATTTGCTTTGAGTGACAAATATTCCCATTCTCTCTATATTTTTTGGATTTTTTTATTATAGAATATAGTCAAGCAGAGAATACGAGGAAATCAGTATCTAGAGATACAGAGAGTCTTATGAGATCATTCACTTCCATTCTAGGCAGGTTTCTAATAAACTATTACTAATGCTAACTGGACAGAGACTTTGCATTCTCCTTTGATAGTTTCAGTGAGCACGATTTCAATGCAGCAGTGAAAGCAGAAGCCAGAATTAGT
>NW_012151507.1:3288006-3289117 GCF_000956105.1 Propithecus coquereli
TACAGTTAAGTCCAACTGTTGCCAATTTAAAAAAATGAAGTAACAGGCATACATATATTTATGTATATATAATTTCGTGTATTTAAATTCTAACAAGCTGGAAAATATCTTGAATTTCTACCTTTTTAAAATGCAGTGTGAAAATGAACTACAAAAGAGGGCTAACCGAATTTATCTCATTAAACCCAATTAGACAGTACAGAATTAAGAAATAAAAATCAAACTTACGCCGAGAAACGAAAATTTATGAAGACTGCAAAACAAGCAAGAACCAGTTCTACCTGCTCTGGAAAGAAATGATTTTAGATGTTTCTGCCAACAACTCACTGGAAAATCACTGCTCTGTGCCTATACCCAACCTGCATGCCAACTGAAAGTGACTGTCATCTACCCATTCTCTACTTTAGAAAGCCTGAGTTCTAATGCTAACCCTAATCCTAAGCCTATAAAAACCTTTCCTGTAACTTCTTTCCAGGATGTTGTGAGATACTTTTTAAAGTGCTCTCCCTAGACAGCAAGATTTCTGTTTGTTTTTTTGAGAAAGGGTCTTGCTTTGTTGCCCAGGCTGCAGTGCAGTGATACAACATAGCTCATTGTAACCTGAAACTCCTGGGCTCACGCAATCCTCCTGCCTCAGCCTCAAAAGTCACTGGGACTATATGTGTGCACCACCAGGTCCAGGTAATTTTTAAATTTTTTGTAGAGACAGGGTCTCACTATATTATCCAGACTGGTCTTAAACTCCTGGCCTCAAGTGATCCTCCTACCTTGGCCTCCCAAAGTGCTGGGATTACAGAGTGAGCCACTGTACCTGGCCCTGGCAAGATTATTAATAAGCCCAGCTTTTCTGTCGGACACAGGCTTTCTTGGTAATCTTTGCGGAGACCATAACAATTAATGATGAAGAAGCTACATTTAAACCTCTATTGGTTTATCTGATTTTAATAAACCAGGTTTATTATGTATAATTTTGTCTGTCCTAAAATGAAGCTAATGAAGATAGTACTTTGTTTTCCAAGTTTAAAATACTAGGGCTCGGTATTAATTCTAAATTATTAGTATACACATAGTTTGCCCATGATCATAATTAGAGTTACTAAAAAAAGGAAGA
>NW_012151507.1:3291342-3303011 GCF_000956105.1 Propithecus coquereli
GTTTAAAAAGCTTAAGTTAAACTTTTAAAACTATTGAATGGCTATATTCAATAAACTTTTTAAAAAGTGAGCCAAATCCAGTTCAAAGGAGGAAGCAAGCTGGCTGTGTGTAGCAATATATGCCACAGTTAAAAAATACTCAAAATAATCTAGTATCTGGAACAGCCCTGGGCAAGGCTCAAATCCAGGCAGGGTCAACATGCTTCTACCCAAGACTTAGATCATCTCTCTGATCATATCTCTCTAGTTATGTGTGACCTTCAAAAAACTCCAAAATCATGAATAACATTAAGATTTTTGTATATCCCATCATTCCAAAGCAACTTACAAAACAATCTATGTATACCATATAACAAAAATTATCACATAACTAAAAAAATAGCTGACACAAGATTTGATTTAAAACATTTAATGGCCAAACTGCAAAGGTGATTGCTTGAGTTTTGAACAAAATTGTCTTCAAACTCCCTGCTCCTATAATACAATAATTTCTTTGAAAAACAAATGATTCTGAGAGGATATGTAGATCAGACTTAAACTCTTGAATACGTACAAAACCTCTTCATGTAAGGAGTCTATATACTTAAAAGTTGAAAGCCAAAAGAATTAATGGTTAAAAAGATAAATTTAGTATGATTGTTATTTTCTGAATCTTAACAAAATATAAATGTGTTTGCACTGAATGCATGGTTCAAAATAGGTTTTCAATGTCTTTTTCCCCACAAAAATGAAGTCTATTAGACTTTGTGTAGAAAGAATACTTACCGCTATAATATCTAACGTATTATCACAGACCTTCCGGATTTCATTATTTTTATCATGCATCAGGTCTATGAGATATGCCGGAGCCTCTGAATAGAAATGGTTAAAGATACAAACTGCATTTGATATTGTGGCAATTCAATCATATTAGAAAATTCCACATTTAAATGCTAAATTAAAATTTAACTTCAAATTTTAAAGTAACATTATTAATACAAGATAATCAGAAACATTTAATATTTCATTTGTTGAAAAAACAAAGATAGTGGGGATATAAATAAGAGAAAAATCTAGATAAAAATGGGTAAAAAAAAAAAAAACCCAACTCAGTAGATCTCAGAACATGTAAGACTGTATTTTTGAAAACATGAAAATCATTAAAATAACTGAAGAGGGAGCTCTAGAGCTGTGTAACTATAAAACCTTTCTTGATCTATTCTGCCCTCCTAAAAGTTCAGGAAAACTTGTTTCACATAAAAATGCAACAGAAAAGAATCACAGTCAAATCCTATATGTGGTTATTATAAGAAAAAAGGTGAAAACATGTTAAGACATTTTCATATAAGAGAAAGCTGAAACCTGATATTTCAAAAGAGATAAAAGAATTAAAAAAAAATAGTAGTATATAAACAAACAACATAAATCAGGACTAGAAAACAGAAATAAAATAATTCAGGTAAGAACAAAAAATAAAAGTAAAAATCATTTTAAATATATAAAAACTAAACTTAACACAAGAGTGAATAAATGTAACAGATAAACTCCTGAGAGAAACAGAAGGCAAAAGGAAAAAAATTTATAAAATTAAAAAACAGATGAAAAGATAATGACAGATATTAAAGATAGGCAAAGAAGATCTGACATAACAGAAATCTCCTCCAAAAAATACCAAAGTATTAGAACAATACAAAAAACTATAATTGAAGAAAATTTTCTTGAAATTAAAAAGACTTAAAACTATATATGGAAAGAGTACATTTGTATATTTGGAAGGATGATACATGAAGTCAAACTCTAGTAAAACAACTTAATGTTAAAGAAAAAGAATATTCCTTTGATTTTCCTGGCAAAAAAACCAAGTCACTTATAAGAAAAAGAAATTAAATTGTCATTTGACTTTATGACAGATTACAATAATTAGACTGACTACAGACTTCTCATTGGCAGCAATGAAGTCCAAAAGACAGTGGAAAAGTACCTTCAAATTGCTGTTAACCTAGAATTCTATATTCTGCTAAATTATTATTAAAAAGGATAAACTAATTATTTTCAGATAAAGACAGATTTTATTATTCATAGATAATATTCACTAAGTATAAAAGAATATATTTCATTATGAAAGAAAATCAACTCAGGAATAGAGCAATGGAATTCAAGAAAATATAGTAAATAAGGAAATTATTGGTCAACATATTGTAAATTTTAAATAAGCACTGTTTTTAAAAAGCAATAATTAAAATATGATTAATTCTGGGATGTTACAAAAGTGTTGTAAAAATGAGGTGAAATTATTATACTGGATAGCAAATAACATGGAAGACAGAAGAAGTACAGATATTAGACTAGGAGAAAGACAGATATAACCCTGTAGAATTTGGTGAGAATGCATGCTGAAATTTAAGTTTGCCTCCCCCAAAAAATGTGTAAATTGCAAATAAGTAGACAGAAGGGGGAGAATAAAGCAAATTTAAATCAATAAAGAAACCTCAACAAATCTAAAGAGGCAGTGAAAAAAAGAGAAAGTTGTGATCTCCAATACTTTCAATTACTCTTAGTAAAAATTCTTTAAAAACAAAGGCCACATGTTTCTGCTAAGAAACTCTAGCACATATGTACAAGTAAATACCATTTTTTGTAGCACTGATTATAATGCCAAAAAATTTAATTGACAATTTCATGACTAGCAAGTGTCACAGACGAGACTTAACTCAGGTCTTCTACTCATTAGTGCTACTATTTTTTGAAGAAAGAAAATGTAGAAGATATATATAGAATAAAATATTTGTGCATTCTGAAATTCATTTTAAAAAAAATTATGTAAAGATCATAGTGTTGACTGCCTCTTTTCTCCACTGGAATGTGAGTTTCATTATGGCAAGGACTTTGTCTATTTTGTTTACCATAGCAGCCCCAGGTCTGAGAACATAACAGGTACTCAATAAATTTTTATTTCACGAATAAATGACACTCATTCTATATACTTCACATGGTAATTGTGAGAATAAAATGAGAATTCTTAGGAAAATCTTAAAAATTCTCAAGGGGAATCTAAAAGGATCTAGACAAATTTGGATTATAGTTATCCCTCAGTATCTGTGGGGGGATTGGTTCCAGGACCTCCAACCCCACCCCGCGGATACCAAAATCCACAGATGCTCAACTCCCTTATATAAAATGGTATAATATTTGCATATAGCCTATGCCCATTCTCACATACACTTTATGTCATCTCTAGATTACTTATAACACCTAAAAAAAAGTAAGTGCTATATAAATGGTTTTTATAGTTATATATTTTATATTTGTATTTTTTATATTTTAAAAGTTTATTTCCAAATATTTTAATCTGTACTTGGTTGACTAAGTGGATGTGGAACCCCTGGATAGGGAGGGACAATTGTATTTTGTTTTCCCATACTGCAATTGTTGGGATTATATAAATATTTTCGATTATAATAGCATTGGTTTTCAATTTCAGATTCCCAATTCTTATGTGATTGATTTATGCTGAAAGTCAGTTTAATATTTCAAACATCTTAATATCAATCATATATTTATCTGAGTCTAGCCATCTCAAATGTCAAGTATTCTTTTTAAAATTATATCAAATAATATTGATCAAACTTTCTGGTTTAACAAAAAATGGGAAAAGGAATGAATTCTTGCCTAATAGATTCTTTATTTTAAATGTTTAAATATATTGGATTCATAGGGAAAATGCTTATAATTATAGTGAAATAAAATATTTAATATTTTTTAATATGTAACAAGTTACAACATGATATGTTTAAATGTCATTGACATCAACAAAAATCCTGTTTTTTGAACCCCAAAACATTTCTGAATTTGTTTTCCGGCAAAAGCACTTCACAGCCATCTTTATTCAATCTTAAGACATGAAGCTTTTGTAAACATTTTAACTTAGCAGATCTTTTATCTCCCATTCACACCAGTATCAACATGTTATATTCTTCAGAACAAATACCTAAAAAGCACTGACTCCAGAATCAATGACATAAAACAAAAATTGAACTCAGGGGGAGGAAAATGCAAGGAAAGTGATGCTGAGAAGAAAAATCAAAAGAAGTTTTCTTAATACTATGGGTTTGATAAGGTGCTGAGACATACCAGAACAGAGGCAGTAACACTCACTATGTGCTGGGCACTTGTTAGGTACTTTAAATACTTCATTCTTCTTTAGTCCTCACAAAAAACTCTATGAGATAAATAGTAAACGGGGTTGTCTTTCAATGAAGTTACCTAGGAAAACCACACTTTCATTTTACTGTTTTCCATAGTGGCTTCCACAGTTATGTAAGTTTAAAATAGATTATATATAAAAAATATCCTTTTAGAGACCTTCAACACAAAAAAGCATATTAAAGGTTCCAAGAACCAGCCTGAGCAAGGAGCAAGACCTGGTCTCTACAAAAAAATAGGTAAATAAGTAAATAAATAAAATTAGCCGGGTGTGGTGGCGCACACCTGTAGTCCCAGCTGCCCAGGCCACAAAGGGAGTCCCTGTCTCAAAAAAATAAATAAATAAATAAATAAGTTTCCAAGAAGACCCTGTAGCAAGAAGAAAACCTGTTTAACTTTAATTCAGTGTTTGCCAAACTCATTTACTACCACAGAACCTTTTCTTCATTAAGCAATTGTTAATACTCAAGGAATATGTTCCATGGAATACAGCTGAGGAAAAGTTAATTTATTCCAACGATTTAACATCTCAAAAATGTACTGGGAATTTATCTTCCTGGGAAAGCCAGTTTATAAGCCCCGTTAAAAAAACATTTACTACTGTATGATAAAAGAAGCTCTCTCTAATGTAGCTGTTAAGGCAAAACAATATTTACATTTTGATACATTATATCAAAATGAACATTTCTCAAATTAGACTTGTTATTCATCAGATTTGACTCTTGGAGACTTTATATGGTTTCAGAAATTAAATTTGTCCTCAAAAACAAGGCAATTTTCCTTCAAAGGTGATACTTAAAGCATATGATATTGGCATTGAATGTTAACACCAGAGGAGTTTCATAATGTTTTTAGCAATGGCAGTATCATTAAAAAAAAAAGTCTACTAAGGTATTACTTTTAAAGGACATTAACCAGTTGGATACATGTGTTCATTTGACCGAACAAGTATCTACCACATGTCAGGTACCATGTTAAGTTTTGTGAATAGATAAAGATGAGTAAGACAAGCCAGCCCTTGAGCTTGAGGACCTCAAAATCTTTTGGGAGACACAGGTATATGAATAGATAACTTAAAATATTTTTTAGAGGTGAAAATAAAGAAATTACTCCTACTAGGAAGAAGGGAGGCATAGAATAGAAAGGCTTAATTAACTGAGAAGATGGTATATAAACTTTTGAGTAGGAGACTATCAGGTAAAAATGGGGGAGAAATGAGGTTGATGAGCACACAAAATGGCAGTTAAATATTGACAAGGTGCCCCACATCTGATGAATAATGAGAAATGTGGTATGCTAAGAGAAAACTGTGTATTGTGAGGTTAAAGTGGGGACATATCACTTTGGAAAAACTAATAGGTTAAGGTCAGGTTATGAAGAACTAACTATGTATGCTAAGCAGCAAAAGAATTTAGACTATTCACATGGTAAGGAAGGATTTTACCTTTGGAGTTCAAAAGCAGATTTTTTTTTTTATAGAACAAACCACCTCAATTATAGAACAAAGGAACAAAGATGCAGCTTAAATATCACCTCTGCTGCCAGTCTTTTATGACATCCCTAGGCTTGTTTTATATTTTCTTGGGTCTAGTGTGCCCTTATGACACTGGGTCACACTGGATTATAATTTATATTTCTTATTTACTTGTCTATCTAATTAGACTATAAACTCCTTGAGGGCAAGGACTGACTTTCTTATACATCCAGCACTTAACCCAGTATCTGTTTAGATGGCCAAAGCTTGATAAATGTGTGCAAAATAAATGAATGATTAATTATATATAGTAAAAGAGACAGCAGACCCCAACATTTTTAGATTAAGGCACTGTGTAGATGATACTGTTATTATCCACAATGAATACAGAAGGCAGAACTGTTGGGTTTTCAGGGGAGGACGTTGCCAACATTGAGTACCCTTTTGGATGCAATAATGATAAACTACCACTTATTCAGTTACTTATATATGTTGGGAACTATTATAGGCACTTTAAATCCATTAGTACTTACAACAATCTTACAAGGTAGGAGGTATTTTTAGTTTAATATTAATATTATGGCCATTTTATAGATAAAAGATTGTGTGCTAAGGAGGTTAAATAAGGTGCTGCAGCTACTAAGTGGCAAAACATAATTTAAAATTAGGGCTATTTGATTTTATTAATGTTCTTTAGGCTACCCCATGCTTTGCCCCGTTAGGTAGGTAGAAGACATCCAAGTGGTAGTTAACAACAAGTGCCTGGGGCTCAAGATAGAGGTTTTGAAGATATTAAATACTTAGTATATAGTTGGTAGCCAAAGTCATGAGAATAGATATACTATAAATAGAGTAAGTAAGGTAAGGTTAGAAGAGGACCAATGATAGTCCTAGGAACCTCTGATATTTAAGATATGTTAGTAAAGATGGAAGTTCTAATATCTTTGTTAAGTTTCTTAAGAATCACAACCTGACAAGTTAATAAAATTGTTCTCATTATATTCTACCTATATACTGATTTGGGATCAACAGCTTCCATGAAAAATATTATAGCACATCTTCTAAATTTATTTCAAAGGTTGGTGTTTTCTACATTATTTCAACATTTGCAAAAAATAAAAATACCAAAGATGCATCTTTTCTGAATATGTGAAATGTCATTATCTATTGTAAATATTGAAAGGATACGTGTCTCCTTGATTATGACATCTCTTGTGGCTTGATGGAAAACCATCTGGTAGAAGACGTAAATTATCTGACATACAAATTCATCATCTTCTTGTTGAGCTGAAAAGGAAACAAAAACTCCAAATAAAAGAATTCTATTTTTATATACCAAATTGAAAAACACTGTGGAGAATAACAGAGAACGAGAAAAACTAAAAGTGACAAGGAGACAAGAAGCCATTGATTAAATTAATTTCTATATTCCTAATGTGAAACGGCAACACTTAACCCCACTTGTTTTTTTTAGTCCATCCTAAGAATTCTTCAAACAATTCTAATTTGTGAAATCATTTTGTCTTTACAATGTTCACTTCACATGAGAAAAACAATTCTTAAAAAAGGTCGCACCTTCTAAATTCTCAGTTTTTGGTAGAAATTAAAGTATTAGAAAAAGGCATTTCCTTTTGTTGAATAATGTTCACAAAATTAAACTTTACATATTGGCATAAAATAAAAAGTAGTTTAGTATCAATCTAATCAATTATAATAGTAAATGAAGAATGTCATGTAATCATAAAGGCTAACTAGTAAATGTTTAATATCATACAAAGAGTAACAGAATAGCTGATATCCACGGATTAATATGTAATGGCAAAAGTATAATTACTTATAGGAATCTAATTTTAGGTAATGGTTATGAAATTTGATTTACTAATAGTGTAGTTTGCTATCAACTCTTGGCAATAGTTCAATGACATGTTAGAAACAGATTTCTAGATCAATAGAGTATCCAACTAGTTGCGTAGAATAAATTGTGGGCCTCTTAAAGTCCAATCTGACCCAAATGATCTCCTTTACTAACTTGCCAAAGTACTACTCTCCTCAACTAATTGGGCTGAAATTCTCACTATTAATTACTGCCTTGGTATACAGTATTCCCTCACTTAACCTCGAAAAGTTATACATTTCTCTGTGACAATCTCATGTCAGAGAACGTCAAAACATAGTAAAACAATCTGAGCTGGCTGTCAGCTCTCTTTACAGATATCTCAGCTTTCTCAGTTATTATATAATCACTGTGGAGCAGCAATTCCAGGAAGCAGGTCATTTCACTTTAACTTTCTCTAGCTTTCCACGAATTCTTCATTCTCACTCTGTCAACTACATTGTCTTCACTTTCACCTCCCAACTACCTAGTCTCTTTCTAAATTATTTCTAATCTGAAAACTTCTGGCTATGAGAAGGGTGTACCAAGGTAAATATATAAATATACTACAATTTTGAGAAGGAATACTTCAAATGCAGAGGCATTATCTCTAGATGACCTATTTATTAAAATGTATTACAGAAAAGAACTGACAAAATTTTTTGAAAAACTCAAAAGAGAAAAATGTGCACAAGATAAATGGGCATATTATTTTATTGGCCATATTTAATGGTCAAGAAAGATAAACAGGTGCTCAACTTCATTAGTCATATGGGAAATGCAAATTAAAACCACAGTGAGATACCAGTTTGAAGGCTACAGTTAAAGGAACAGGCAGTGCCCAGAGTTGGTAGTGATGAGGAACAACTGTTAACTTTCTTACATTGCCGGGAGGCCTGAAAACTGGCACAACTATGTTGGAAAACAGATAAGCACCATGTATTACGGCCAAACACAAGCAAACTCTGTGACCTAGCAATTCTACTCCTAGGTATGTCTCTAATACAAATGAGTACATATGTTCACCAAATGAAAGGTTTAAAAATGTTCATAGGAGCATTATTTATAATAGTCCTCCTCCCAAAAAAACCCAAACCTACTATCTATCAGTAGTAGAAAAAAGTGATATATTGATATAATGGACTTATTATATACAGCAATGAAAATGAACAAATTTCTGTATACAACATAGATGAATCTCACAAACATATCATATATAATAAAGTTCAAAACCAAGCAAAACTAATCTATTAGTGACAAGAGAAAAGATAAAAACCACCTTTGGAGGAGGTGATAATAGCTGGGAGGGGGGAGAAGAGATACTTCTAGAGTGCTGGTAATATTTTATTTTCTTATGTGGGTGATGATAACTCCATGTGCTCACTTTGAAAATTCATTGAGCTATATACTTAGAATCCATGTATTTTTCTTTATGTATGTTAATACTCCAAAAGTCAATTAAAATTAATATAAAATGCATATATATTATACCTAGGACAAGGAAAACTCAGATAAAAGTGTCTAATTAACCATCTCATATCAGCATTTTTAACTTTTATACTGTTAGCTACTTTTAATGTGTCAGATCCTAGAGAACTTGCCCTAATAAAATAACGTTGGGTTCAGATAAATTTTGTATGCAATATGGAGGAAAAAAATGAGCCCTGGCACCTTAAGAACAATACAAATGTAAGGGGAAGATGCTAGGCCTGGACTGTTCTATTGCAGACATAAGCCACTGTAGCTAATTAAAATGAGAGTAAATTAAAAATCGAGGTTCTTAGTCCTGACAGCCATATTTCAAGTGTTCAACCACATGTGTTGGGCACTGCACACATGCGACATTTTCATCAGTGCAGAAAGTTCAGAGGACAATACCCTCTGGATGTAGAAGGGAATATGATGTTGAGAACCAGCTTCCAAATGAACTTTCGTACTTAGAAATCAAGTAATAAAAAACAGAATTTTCACAAGAGAGGGGATCAAACTCAAACCAACAGAAAGAAGAAAAATGATAGAATATAGTAGTCCCCGCTAGTGGTGGTTTCCCCTCTCCTTGGTTTCAGTTATCTGTAGTCAACCGCAGTCCAAAAATATTAAATGGAAAATTCCAGAAATAAACAATTTTTAAGTTTTAAACTGTGTGGCATTTGGAGTAACATGATGCAGTCTCTCACCATTCCACTCTGCTCTACCTGTGACATGAATCATTCCTTTGCCCAGTATGTCCACGCTGTATAGCTAACTATCCATTAGTTAGTAGCCATCTAGGTTATCAGATCAACTACTGTATTATCACAATGCTTGTATTCAGGTAACTCTTATTTTACTTAATAATGGCTCCAAAGCACAAAAGAAGTGATGCTAGCATATTGTTATAATTGTTCTATTTTTAGTTATTGTTATTAATCTCTTACTGTGCCTAATTTATACATTAAAATTTATCATAGGTATGTATAGAAAAACCACACGTAGGGTTCGGTACTCTCTGCAGTTTCAGGCATCCACTGGGGGTCTTAGAACACATCCCTCGTAGATAAGCAGTGACCACTGCATTAGCCGTTGAAGGCTGGTGAGAGGAGAACACAATCTATAAAACTAGTCTTGAATTGCTTTATTGTAACATTCTTACTTTGCAATCTAAATCTCTTTGGCATTACTTTATCAAATCCCAGTTAGCAGTATATTTATAATAATTCATTTTTCTTAACTATGTAATTTAGTAGCTATAAAATAATGTAACAAGATAAATACTATTTTATGATTACAGACTGTGCATCTTATATTTAAAAATTTAAACTAATGGCCGGGCGCGGTAGCTCACGCCTGTAATCCTAGCACTCTGGGAGGCCGAGGTGGGCAGATTGTTTGAGCTCAGGAGTTCGAGACCAGCCTGGGCAAGAGCGAGACCCTGTCTCTACCAAAAATAGAAAGAAATTAATTGGACAGCTAACAATATATAGAAAAAATTAGCTGGGCATGGTGGCGCATGTCTGTAGTCCCAGCTACTTGGGAGGCAGCTGAGGCAGTAGGATTGCTTGAGCCCAGAAGTTTGAGGCTGCTGTGAGCTAGGCTGACGCCACGGCACTCACTCTAGCCAGGGAAACAAAGTGAGACTCTGTCTCAAAAAAAAAAAAAAAAAAAAAAAAATTTAAACTAATAACCTGTTTAGACATTATCATGAAAATAAATTAAGATTATTTACCATTTAGCAATTCGATGAGTGCAGGGATTATTCCAGATTTGGCTAGCAATGCAGCACAAGAGTCATCCATGGACACAGTGCCAATCATTATAACCACTTCTAAAACAAGGTCATCTTCTGCGGCACCTAGTAAAGTCAAACCATAGAAATTTTTCATTGAAATATCTTGATCCAAATTCATTTATATTATCAAACCTTTAATGCACAGAAAAGACTGAAAGCTATTAAATCAATTCTTATCAACTCCTGACATACTCATAAATTTGTCCTTTCTCCAAATTTCCATGTTCACTGATGACAGTGCATGGTGATTGAGGGCAGCAGAGAAGTGCAAATAAGTCTTTGAGAATACAATTGAAGGAAAACATAGACAGAAAATAAGACTCATTTGAATGTCTTAAAGAACTTTGTGCTTGTGTGCACATATATGTATACATAGAGGAGGATGGTATTTGGTAATTTAAAAAAAGTTGAATTTAGAAAAACCCCCCAAACAACAAGAAAAGTAGGATAGGGAAGGGAAACTAAGAAAACACAGTTAGGAGAAAGAGAAGAGAACATAAATATAAGAGATCTACCCTTCTCTGGGAAGAGAGTTATGAGAAGAAATGGTTTTGCCTGGTATATAATAATACAGTAGTCACAAAATGCTGCTCTAGCAGCCTTATCCACAATAGAAAGAAATAACTTAGTGATCATGCAAAAGTGAAATACTTAGCACAGACCTGGTTTTAGTTTATCCTTGAGGTATGGAACCATCTTGTACTCTTTAAGAACCAATTCCCAGTCTAAGTCTGGAATGGTCAAATTTGCAAGAGTTCCCAAACATTCAATAACAAATTCCTCCTCTTCATCATTAGAGATCTGGGCTGCAAGATCCCCAACATAATCCTGAATAAAACAGAATTTTAGTACAAATTTAAAATATTATTTTG
>NW_012151507.1:3316473-3318052 GCF_000956105.1 Propithecus coquereli
ATGTTATTCTCTTTAAAAACTAAATCTGGATAAAAACAGTCAATCTTAGCAAGAATATTATCCTTTTTTGGCTGCTTTCCAATTCATATCCTGTAGTCAATGAAGTTCTGACTCTAAATGGGATCAGCAAAGGAACACCCTTTGAAACTGCAAAGCAGAAACCGTTAGAACATATGGAGTGAGACCGTAGTAAATCACCTGTAATCTCCCTTTGACATGGCTACTCTTTTATTGAAAACTTGTTTGACAAAGAGTTTGATTACACTTTGCATTGGCTACAGACTGACATGCATTATCTCTATAAGAAGCTCTGTCATGTTAGATAAGATGTGCTGTGTATTTTTTCAGCGATGTCTATTTTTTATAAACAAGCATAACTAACCCCTGGTATAAAAGTCTAAGAAATTATTCTTTAGAGTTTATTAAATTTTTAACAACATATAGTTAAAGTGTTAAAATTCTGGAATAGCAAATTCAATTTTAGTACTGTTTCACTAGTTTGGAATAAATAGAAAGTCAATTAGAATTAACAAAAAGAGAAATTAATGATCTATTTGAAAACCTAAATGGGACTTTAATATGTCACTATATATTAATTATTTTTCAAGTAACATACATTTAATAACTTTTTTAGGCTTACAAGGAATTGTCTAGTAGAAGTCTTAAGAAGAATTTACTTTAAGAGGTATGACTTGTTCATATTCTTTTAAAGTGTTTTTAAAAGTATGTTATTTTTATTGTATATCATATATCCTATAATTTTTATATTTAGGAAAAAGTTTTATAAAAAATAATGAAATACTAAAAATCAGCACAACCAGTATTCCAATCATTAGTTATTCAAACTAATCATGTGTAGTTTAATAAAAATGTCACAATAGTCATTCTGTGATTGTTAATTCCCTAAGAGAAAAATCATGTATGCATGGAATCTCTACCCTTATAACAGTCCATGTTAAAAAAAATCAGTAAACTCCTTCAAGACAAATAGACCTAACATATGAAATATATCAAGTAACTGAGTCATAGTAAAAATCTTTCTTGAGAACAGTGCTATAAAAATGAAAGAATTTTGATGAAGCATTTTTCCATCAGAGAATGCAAAGCAGCTAAAACTATCAACCACAAACAAAATTAAAAGGTAAGTTACAAACTTGGGAAATATTTGTAACATGACAAAAAGTTAAAATAGTTATTATACACATTGATCTTATTTATTAATGATAAAAATATCAACAAGCCAAGAGAAAAATTGGTGAGAGACATGAATGATTTGTAACAGAATATAGATAATAAACATGAGAAAATGTTCAATCTCACCAATATTCATGGAAATGCAAATAAAAAAATAATGAAACATCACATATTTAGAGAATAATATCCAGTTTTGCTAAAAGTGAAATGCTAGTTAGAAATATAAATTATGCTTTCTTGGAAGGTATTTTGACCAAAATGTGTCAAAGACACAAGTGTTCATATCTTTTGACTTACTCATTCTACTTTTAGGAATTGAAACTATAGAAAAAGAGATGTGGGTAATCATTTACAAATATGATATTTATTCTACATTATTTTCATT
>NW_012151507.1:3318102-3319838 GCF_000956105.1 Propithecus coquereli
TGGCAAGGCTGGTCTAAAACAAAGACCAATTCCACACTTAATAAAACAATGATAGACTTTCAAACTTTTAAACATTAGTGAACTATGTAATTGACATGCATCCTCTTAATAATTTTGCCAATATTCCTCACATCTCCCTTAAGTATGAAAAAAAGTAAATTGGCTACAAACAGATAATCATTTTGTTCATATTTATTGCCTGATGATTTGGGAAAAATAGGAACAAAAACAATATTTTCACTTCTGCTTGTCTTCTTTTTCAAACACTAATCCTATGACATGAAATCAGCATTCTTAAAGAGATGCATCTCTTTCAATTTGTGTAGAATTTTTTTGTCTTGTGCACATTAGATGGCCACATCTAATTATAGAAAATGATACTTGCTTGCTGTCCTATCTAAACAACTCAGAAAATAGTGAGTTATACTTTAGATAATAACAGTAATAATGGTTAGGAGAATTTATTCCTTGCTAATTCAGTATGCTAATAATTCTTAATGTATTAAGTATCCTATTTTCTAAAAGGCATTTTACTATGATGTAAGTATCAAATCAAATAAAATGCTATTCTTTTAATCTCTTTAGAAACAAGACTTTTACAGAACTAA
This sequence comes from Propithecus coquereli, assembly GCF_000956105.1. Classification (NCBI taxonomy): domain Eukaryota; kingdom Metazoa; phylum Chordata; class Mammalia; order Primates; family Indriidae; genus Propithecus; species Propithecus coquereli. Next base: position 3,318,711 of record NW_012151507.1, read on the forward strand.
CCCTATGTAAGCACTGTCAATTATTAAGAGAATTTTTAAAAGTATAATTAATGTACTTAAATTTCTCTGGTAGTATAATAAAATATACATTTTTACATATAAACCTGGCAAGCTTTCACTGTTCAATAACTGAATGAATAGTTAATGAACTATTAGATGCTCGGCATTAAATATAAACTTCCAAGTACAGTGGAGAATATAAGAGAAATATTAGACAAAACCTCTGCCTTAAAGAATTAAAAATACTGTTTGGAAGCAGTGCATTCCAAGCCAAGATAATAGCTTAAGCAAAGGTCACAATGCAGGAAAGAACAGCACTCTACTGAAGAACTAAAAGAAAGTAATAAGCATGTTTGGATAAATGGAAACAGTGTTGAGAGATAACGTAACAGCCAGATCATACAGGGTCTTGAAGTACATGTTAAGGATTTTCGGCTTCACCCTAAGGATAATGAGAAGCTATTAAAGGCTCCTAAATAGAAAAGTGTCAGGATAAGATCTGTGTCTCAAAAAGATCTGGCCAGTGAAGAAAATAGATTGAAACCGCAAGAAAATGTGGGATACCATCCAGGAGGCTAGAGGAAAAGTCCCGATGAGACGATGGCTGCCTGGAGTAGGTAGGGCAATGGGGATAGAGATGAAATGATTGATTAGAGATATATTTAGAAAGAGAACCAAAATGGAATTTAATGACTGGCTAGATGTTGGGATTAAGGGAGAGGAGTAGTCAAGATGACTTCTAGGTTTCTGCACTGAGCAATGAAATGCAAAGAAGTACTAACATCTTCCAAAAAAAAAAAAAAGGAAACTAGAGGAGGAGAAGACTTTAAAGGGAAGATAGTGATTCTCATTTTAGATATGTTGAGTTCAAGTTGCCTATGTGATAATCTAGCCCAGATATTCAGTAGGAGGTTGTAAATGCAGGCCTGAGTTTAGAAGAAATGTTTGGACTGGAGGTACAATTATAGGGATTATCATATGCGATCAATAACTGGAGCTGAAGCCTAAATTCAATCATTTGGGTTAGGGTATAAAATTGAGAAAAACTTTACTTTTTTTAAAAAAGGTAATTTCCATGTTAAATCATGTATAGAAATAATGATAATAAATAATAAAAGGTAAGAAACA
>NW_012151507.1:3320976-3323237 GCF_000956105.1 Propithecus coquereli
CTTGAAAACTTACCCAACTCCCATCCCCCAAATCAAGAGAAATTAGGACTAAATATGAATAGAATATATCATGATATAGAATTCATTTTTCATAATAAGAAAGAGAAACACTTCCATTTTAATTAAAGCATTCAAATTTAAAAATAATAGTTTAGTTCAAATTCCACATGCAACATTATATCTTTAATTTGATTGCTATGGCACTTCAAAAGTAAGTATAATTGCTGACAACTAGGAAATATTAAAACTAGATTTTTTTCTGTTTTAACTATATCCATTGTCATCTTTTACTAATTTAACAGGAAACACTAAAACGGCTTCAGCCTATGCAATGAAGAAGCAATAGTGTTCAATCAGACAAGTCCCATATTGAGTATCAGATACCAAAGACCCAGGACTAAAATCACTGTGTCTAGACTCTCTGGCACCTGACTTCACTTATTTACCAGTGACCAGAGGCCAACCCCCACAGCTCTCTGTATTCACATACACCTCTACCATCCCCAACCCCCTACCCAAACATCTTTGAATGATTATGCCAGAACTTGGCATGCCTCAGGAATCTCTTCTGACTGGCTACTCCCTAACTCTCCTGTTTGAAGTGATGCTCTGGTTTCTGAACTTCAGCAGATAATGGCAGGCAAGAGCAAAGGGGGCTGTCAGAAAGGACGTTTACCAGCATTCAGCTAAAAGAAGCATGTAGATCAAAGAGGGGCCAAATAGGACAACTGTGGTGGAAAACATGTGGGTCACTATGAAGATTCTTGCACACTGTTCTAGGGTAAAATATTAAATAACACCATGACATCACTACCTAACCATGTACTTTGATTGGCCATTCTATTACCAATAAATACTTTTATAAGCATCTGGATGGCATTTGCACCTATTTAAACAAAACATGCATCTCAGAGGTCTAAATAACAATGAACTGTTAATGTGTACTTTTAACTATTATTAGAATACAACCATTAACTCCTGGTTATCCCCAAGTATGCTTACCTGAAACAATCCACCCACTGAGACCATTAAGACCATGCATAAAGAAAGACTTGACCTGGCCCCCAAATTTTGCAGAATAGTGATATAATAGGGAAGAAAATAGAGTGCATTGGATAATTAGGGGCAATAAAGTACAAAGGAAGCAAAATATTGGATGGATTGTGAGGTATGTTGTGTATATAATCACCTACTCTGGATGTTAAATATTTTCTAAAAGTGAACTCTAATTTAAATTATAGGTTTATCTTATAAAACACATATAAGAAAGGCAGTATTTAAACTGGATTAAAAATGGGTCCAAAATGACGAGAAAGATTTTACTAAGAGTATCTTATTTTGTATAGTGATTTACAGTTTATAAAGTACCTTTAAATATATTATCTAACATAATTAATGAATATGACTATATTTCACATTTTTTTTGATCACTGAAACAAATGAATCACTATGAGCTACTGCATTTCTACCTTCAAACTCATTTTAGGCTTGTCTTTGAAAAAATACATTTCTAATACTTGAGGATCTTTACTAATCAAAAATTAATGTGCATAATTTCAAAGAGAACAGAATATTACATTAACTCTAAGACATTCCAACCTTGGATATGGCTTTCTTTAATAAGTAGGTTAATGAGTTGCTGACACAAATGAGTTTAAAGCCTTACTAACATAAACATTACTTTGAGTAGCCAATATGCCTGAAAGAAGTATATTTTTAATATCTGAAGGAAATTTGGAAATTTCACTGAATTTCTGAATTGCTTTCCATGATTATTTTATTGATATCTTACAATAAACTTGGCACTGGTTAGCAATAAAACCATATAAACTTTTCCCTAAATATGTCAAAATTGGGCACTATAAAGTACAAGTTACAGGTTGGATGGGACTTTAGGAATGAATATATTCTAGAATATCACGTGGTTTCCTCAAAATGCTGCCTCATACTAAAAGCTTCAGGATGTTTCCAACATAATTTGGTAACATAACCTCACTGAAGAGCTGAAATTTCAAAACAAAAAAAGAAAAGAAGACAAAAAAAGCCCCAAAACCTTGACCCCTGAATGAATTTCAGAAAATTTTGTTCATGAAATATAGATCACAAATGCTCTAAAAACTTCACTGCAGACATGTTTGATGTTAGAGAACTGTTGTCCAAGAACACATGCATGGAAATGGTTCTTGAAATGGTATGGGAGAACTTCCTACTTACAAAGTTTTAAATTCCAGCAATATCAATGTCTAAAAAGTAACCTAGAC
>NW_012151507.1:3325351-3327865 GCF_000956105.1 Propithecus coquereli
TTGCATTCTTTCCTGACCTCACTTGTTTCCCTTACCCTTACATAAAATAAGCAAATGGAATTCAATCTATATATATTGAAAAAAATATATATCTTAAATGTTTTTGTTAAAACACTTACCTGTGGTATACAGTCTGTGTATGCAAACATTGATTTAACGCGGTCATCCATGCTTATGTGGTAAAGAACACACATTGCTATTTGTTTGTAGTTTTCATTGCCTAGAAATAAGAAATCATGGATATGGTGAGATATATATAGACATAGATTTTTCTGGGTATAACACATTGAAATTAATGCACTAAAACTTTAAAACTATCAGATCAAATCCTTACATCAACTTACTCTAGAAAATATTTTGAGCTTTCCATTTCAAATCCAAAGTTTGGAACATATTCATGTTATCTGTGAAACACCACTAACTTCCAAGACAGAATGTCTATTTTGCAAGGTATATTTTTGAAACAAAAAAAATTAACCACAACTCTAAGAATTAATTGTGTTCAGTAGCCCAATATAGAGTGGGTCATTGGCCTCCCCACCCTGATTGTTTTATCAAAATATGTGATTAATATAGTTCATTGACAGTGACAATATATAAGAAAAAGTATATTTGATTCCTATGGATCAGAAACTGGAAAAATCATCCAAATTATGATAAAAGTAGAAAAGTATTTGTAACATAAAATATATATAACTATAAAATGCTAAAGGCTATAAACTAAAGTCTAAAGAACGTGTCAGGTAAGATTATTCTACTTTTATATACCTTGAAACTGGAAAAATGAAAGTGAATGATATATTATAGACTTGAAAATCTAAATGGGACTTTAATGTCATTTAATCCTTCCATCTGCTTTCAGACAGAACATATTCTTAGGACTTATTTATGATATCAAATTCAGTGATAAAACCCAGAGCTAGAAAAGTTGTTTAAAAGTTTCATCCAAAAACATCGTTTTAAAAAATTCTGGGCTATGAGAAATCCTAAAGATATTCCCAAGGTAGTTAGAAATTCTTTAGAGGACGTAAACTTTGGTATCCTCACAAGGCTTACCACAGAATGTGGAAGTGGCTTGATACATATCTGCTGACTGATTCTATTTTTAATACTTAAAGATGAAAGCTGAAGAACACATTTAGTCTAAGTTAGCAGCTACTAGTTCTGTAAGAGCTTCAGATTTGACACAGAAGTGTTTTAAAGAATTTCAAGAAGTCTTTTAAAAGTAAGTAAAAAACATAGTGACTCTCTATCTCCCAACTTTATTTTGTATTTCCTTATCACCTGTATTTTTATTTAATACATAAGCTCCAGGAAAATAAGGACTTTATTCACTGCATTATCCTCAGTCCCAAGAATAGCACCGAGCACAAAGTAGGTACTTAATGAATAATTGCTGAATGACTAATAACTATGTATCGAGAGTCATACTAAACAAACTACATGGCATTGAATCTTCAAAATGATCTGTCAATAGGTCTTATCATTCCTATGTTTCAGATGAGGGACCTAAAGTTCAGAGAAAAATAAATACTAGCCACATAGCCTTGTAAGTGGTTGAACGGAGATTTAAACACAGGTCTCTTTGATTACAAAATCTTTATCAGGTTTTGGTACAATACCACTCTTAAACATTACATAGTAAGGTGAAACTCTTTTGTAAGTAAGACATTATTATCAAGTATAAAAGACTGATATACAGATATATGACAGAACAAAACAAGTTTTTAAAATAGAATTGTTTTTACTCCAGACTTTAAGATTTTACATCTTTGGCTAAAACCTATTTCCTATTGTTTACAACAGCAATACAAACAACTCCTTGGGGTAAAATAAAAACAATTAAAATATTATAATGTTTGTCAGATGAACAGACACTAGTAAACATTTTTACCTTAACTAAAATCTATAGATTCACTTATTCAACTACTTAGAATACAACATATGCAGGAAATACATTTTATATATGTTTTATATTTATTTTATCTATTTTGCATGTTTTTCTCTATAGCATTATAATTTACAGAAAAATTACAAAATAGAGTCCAAGTCAAATCATATAAGGTAAATTTCACGTCTCTTCTATTGTTGGAAGAGCTTCACTAGACAATCTATGAAGAAGAGAAAGCTGAAGTAGAGTTAGAGAGATAAGCTGCAAGGACATTGAACTAAATATAAAGTTAAGATATAATACTATGGGAGAAAGTAATATTTAAAATCTTAAGATGAAGACCAGTAAGTCAGAAACACAAGTAACAGCTGTAGAAAATAAAATATTTCACCACTTATTTGGGGATGAGAATTTTATTTGGGGATGAGAATTTTATTTGGAGGGAAACTAGACATTCAGTTTTGCTGCGTAAGAGTAATATAAATTATTGTTATATCTATGAACTGTTTTTTACATGTTATTCATCTGAGTATCAGAAATTACTATAATTTGAGGACTCTTCCCTATACTTTTTATTCTAACACATACCCTTACTAAGTTAATCTTTGGAAGCTATATATATC
>NW_012151507.1:3328887-3333111 GCF_000956105.1 Propithecus coquereli
AATAATTTATATTACTTTTACACAGCAAAATTAAATGTCTAGTTTCAAAAAGTAGGATGATTCATTCTTCAGCTAGTCCTAATTCTGCTCTTGTGTACCTTCCCCTTTTCTCTTCATACCCATGGCCAAAGGTGAAATCTCCTTGTAGTTCTCTCATACCTTCCTAATTCTCTGTAATCCTCTATTAAAAAAACCCCTGAATATCCCCAATTTCCTGTAATCTTTACCTAACATGATCAGCATACCCACCAGTTTCTGAAAACTAAAGGACTGAAGGAAATAGAAGCTCTAGGTACACAAGGATATAGACAATCAGCCTTTCTTATACCACAGTTCTTTGAGAGAAGGGAAAAGAGACAGGGTTAAACAAATCATGGTACTTTTCCTATTTTATGATCAGCATACATTTTTTCATTTGCCCTTACCACAATTAAATAGGTACGTACTATCTTTGATTTAGAGATGAGGCAATAATATTCACTAAGGTTATGACTCTTTCAAAAAGAAACACAGCTGTGAATCTGGGATTCAAACCTAGGTCTGACTAAAGCTCATGCATGTACTTTCTACTAAACCTAGGAGGCAGCAGAAAGAGTGAAATCAATAGAGTAAAATCAATAATGCCAAATAAATATAAGCTATCATCATCATTCCTTGGGGCACAGCATAGGAAGGAGATACACCTTGAAGGGACTCTGTAGGATCTGCTGGATCTGAGACTCCTGGGAGAAGAGGGTGAGAAGATTGGTCGTGGAGAAGAAAGGAGATGAAATGCAGAAATGCACTCAGGTATTTATCAGAGGACCTATGCCCAGATATAGTAGACTACAATGGATGACGGAAGTTCTCGATGGGCAAATTGCGTTATGCCCCAAGCAGTTTTGAGAACTAGACCTATAGCAGCCTAAGTTCTGAAATTCATTCTCACTAAATTGGACAATAACTGCTATCAATCTATTTGATTCCATAAGAAAAACAAGGTACAAGAAGCTGAAAAGGTGGATAGAGCGATAGAGACAGTACTATAACATTGTATTAAGAGATCAGGCCCTAAAGGCAGACTGTTTGGGTCCAGTCTGTGGCTCTGCCACTCACTAGCTATATGGCCTTGTGAGTGCTATTTAAATTCTGTGCTTCGGTTTCTTCATTTGTAAAAATGCGATAATAACTACCTACATCAAAAGATTGTTATATGAGGACTAGGTGAGAGAATCCTGGTAAAGCCATTAGCAATGAGTCTGACACACAATAAACCAATTCAATAAGTATCATTTCTTATTATCATTACTATGTTGACAATAACATTTTTCTGTGTTATCAACAGAACAGTACTATTATGTGTTCCTAATACACATGCTGCTTTGTGTTTTTCTATCCTCAAGACTAGAACTGTAGTTACAAGTAAAGTAGGTTTGAGAGGCAGCCAAGATTTCTCTGAGACCAGTTCAGAGGTATATTCTGAGCCTGAGGCTGAGCCACTTGTCCTTCTACCTAGTCACTTTCCTATAAAGCTTTGCTGTTCCTAAAGTAGGGGCTTAGGAGAGTCATCTTACACTGAGGCTCTACTCGGTGACCTGTAACTAGTAAGAACCCATCGTCATTCTCTCATTCTCCTAGAATTATAAATTCCTTAATAAAAAAAACTTGAGAAACAAAAATGATCTCCTCCTCTTCCCTTCCTCCACACATACATTGTGAAATCTTTCCTCCTTTCATGCTTATTTATAATGAACTCCTAAAGTGGGGAATGGTCATGGAGGTGATGGGCTGCCAAGTAGATGAAAGGACAGAGAGAAGTTTGAGGACATTGAAGACAAATCTCACAATTAGCTACCCCGTTTCATTTACCTTTAAATAGCATGTTCTAGGCAAATAAAACCTAAACAAGCAGAGGTGTTTTCCCCCATGTTTGAGCTGAGCACAACTGAACAAAAAAACTGGAATTACAACTAGTGCTGCACCAGAGATATTTTTTTTCCTTGAGGAAACAGTGTGAAAGCAAGTGATGACAGAGGAAGGTGACTGTAATATCGTATTCAGAGGTTTATCTAACTCAAGTTGCTGATGTGTCTTCTAGATTTTGTCTGGATAAAGGTTTTAGAATTCAAAAAATTAATTTAAAAATACCTATAAAATTATTTTTTCCTTTTATATTTAATTAGGGAATGAAAAAGAGATATAAACTGGCATTTGGTCTTTTATTCAGGAAAAAGATGTAAATATTTTATAAATGGTCTTATTATCCATATGTTACCTTGATGACTTTCGGTCGTATCCCACTGCTATAAATCACACATTTTCTTTTCCTCTAAAGAATTGCAATATACGAATCAAGACTACAGTCTATAAACCACAGGAATCTGATTCACTGAATCATAAATGATTATATACATGATTAATTGCTTGGTAAAAATGCAGCCTATAACTTCTTGGCATCTAGCACATATCTAGCTACAACATCTAGCTACGACAAAAGAACAAAGCATTTTAGAACAAAAGTGAATAACTAGAGTGGGAAGATGTCTGGAAATAACCTGAATTCACCTATTCAAACACAGCTGGGCACAGAAAGTGACGGCTCTTTGGCAACCAACATTTATTATTATGACTTAAAGGCTAATTTGCAGATCATATAGCAATAAACAGCCATTAGAGAGATTAAATGGCCTAAGTAAAATTAAGAGCTTATCCTTTATTGAAGGATATGAAGTCTTCTTCACTAGAAGAAAGAATATCTGAGTTCTTACAAAATAAATCTCAAGAAAAAAATCTTATATACGCTAAATGAATTCCTACAAGAAATAGGGGTTGGAAGGTATGATTTTTCCCAAAAATATTTATGACTAGAAGCTATAAACTCTTGCTAACCAACTATGATTCCTCTACATCCTACAAATGGCATGCATTTCAAAAGGGCTCCTTTAAGACTTACAGACATCGATTATTCCCTAATGGCATCCCAAGTAAAAACAGGTTGCCAAAAGTCAGTGTGCTGGCATAGCACCAAAGGCTCTGTGAATTTTGAGCAGAGCAGTGAAAAGACCGAATATCTTGAGAACTAGGTCCTTAATGACTGGAGGTGGATTAGTCAAATCTGTTCAAGTAATAAGGGCAGGGTAGAAAAAAAATGGCCTAGTCATTATGATTCCTTTGGTATTTATGGTAATAAACATGAATCATGATGAACTCACTGGCTATTAAATGCAAAGGTCATAAGTACTTCGATAGGATTTCCACAGGAATTTACCGTTAATTAGCTGGATCATTATTTGAAAGTGTTACTGAATTATCCTAGCATTTGTGCAGCCATTCCCCAAAAATTGGTCATTCCCAGCTGACGGCAGTTAATGCCTTAACAAACTGGTCATTAACTCCAGTAACTGATTTTGTGGGAATTATTGCACTTATAAAGTACATTCAAGAGTTTATAAGAAACATTGCGTCTTTTTTTTCTTTTTAAAAAAATTTACAGCTGTAGTTCAGCTGGAGCAGCTGAAGGAGAAAAACATCAGCTCTCCAGGCTGCTCTCAGGATCGATTTTCTGCCAATTAAAGGGCAAAACACATGCTGATGCGTTTGAATTTTAAAATATCTTCAGTTTTTTCATCTCTAAAGTGATTAGTAACAACACCATTGAGCTACTAATTTTGTAAGACACTTGGGATTTTCCATTCACAGTTTAGTCAAGCAGAAATATGAGTTCTGAATACCAGAACTCAAAGCCAAATTTCCGCTTCTCCAGTAGACCCAGCCCAACACTTTGTGAAAACAGAGTGAGAACACAAGTTATGGGCCACATTATTAGCCAGATTCTCATTCCCTTCTACACCCCACGTCTTCATTCAAAGTAGAACACTCCCTTTGAAGTCACAAAGGCTCCATGCAAAGATAAGAGAAGTGGGAATACAAGCACACCTATATTAGAATAGAGCAGCATTAAGGTGATATATTACCCCTGGAAAGTCTACGTGAATACAATATGCTTCAAAAATCACAGGTGTCTTTAAATTTACTATGGAGTTAGAGCTCTTAAAACCCTATCAATATAATGAAAATGCCACAGGAAAAAACCATCACCTAAAAGATAATTGCAACAATTCTGGAACATATGTTGACTATCTTGAAATACAAAAAAAAAAAAAAAAACCAAAAAAAATTAAAGGTATATTAGAACATCTTTGATATATGTTTCCATATAATTTTACGGTTAACTTATTATAACAT
>NW_012151507.1:3333161-3334266 GCF_000956105.1 Propithecus coquereli
TTCCTCCACACATACATTGTGAAATCTTTCCTCCTTTCATGCTTATTTATAATGAACTCCTAAAGTGGGGAATGGTCATGGAGGTGATGGGCTGCAATGACATATAATTATATATGCATTATATCATTATATATAATGCAAAAATTGTGAAATTACTCCAAACAAGAGAAAAGTAGAGACAAATTAGGTGTGTTCCCAATCGCAATACTTTTGTTCTTGAGATCAGAGCAATTGAAATATGTAAGATTCAAAGATTTTAATGTTAGATTTTAATAAATCACATTTTTACACTGTTGAAGGCATTCACTTATAAAGCACACTTGCTATAGGAAAACATATGTATACACAGGATTTCATGATATACAGGTGAAAAATGAAAAATTCCAACTTTATTCCCTAAGGTTGTAGGCATCCCTTATGTTTTGGTCAGACTGTACTTCACAGAAATTTGTGGGGTTCCCCGAGAGGAATTGAGATATTTTAAAATCTTTTCAAATGAGGTCTTAAAGCAGACTCACATTCTGAAGGCAAGTCTCCCTTTCCCTGCTATTCCAGTTATTTTCTATCCATCATTCAGCTGTGGGTAAGTTCTAGTCCTACTTAATTTTTCAAAATTATAATTTGAAGATATTTTCTCTATGCAATCGATTCACTGAAAAGTAGGATTCCAAGTCAAGCAACTTACTAAATGATAAAATAGACAGAAAGAAATCAATAATCAATATAAAATAGTCTTCAACATCAAGGTAAATCATTAAAGATTAAAATTCACTGTGAGGCTAGAAATGAAATAGGAAACTATTCTATGCTTCCAGAAAGTCCATCCACTGCTGGTATCAATGAAAGCATTCTAAAAAGCAATGTCCTGAGGTGGTGCATCACTCATGCAAAGTGAGAGGAAAGAAAGGCCTCCCTTTAAGACATAAGTAGACCATAAAAAAAAATAACAAGGAAGATCCTCTAGAGTTAATGATATATATAGCTTCCAAAGATCAGCTCAGTAAGGGTTATGTGTTAGAATAAAAAGTATAGAGAAGAGTCCTCAAATTACAGTAATTTCGAATACTCAGATGAATACCAGGTAAAAAACAGTTCATAGATTTAA
>NW_012151507.1:3343571-3345388 GCF_000956105.1 Propithecus coquereli
TTCTAATGCTTAGAGATTGGAGAGTTGAGGTAGAAGCAGAAAAGACCAAGAAGTACTGAGTACTTATCAGGAAAATTGTTAAGAGTACCGTGTCCTGGAAAACAAATGAAAAAAGTCAACGGAGAAGGGAACTGTAACAAATGCTGTTCACAGGTTGAGTAATGTGAGTACTGGGAATTGACCACTGGATTTAGCAATGTGCAGGTGATTGGAACTTGACCACAGCAGTGTGATGGAGTGTTTGTGCGGGAGATGTGGAGTGAGGGTGACAGCTTGACTGGAAAAGACTCAATATTGTGTAGAGCAATGAGGGGATGGGAGGAGAGAGAAAAAAAAGAGAAAGGAGAGAAGGGAGAGGGGAGATGGAGAGGGAGATAGATGGGATAGACAGACAGGGAGGGCAACAGAGAAAGAGAGGTAGAGAATATAAAGAGAGGGGATATGAATGAATAGGAAAGAGAGGAGGGAAATCGAAGTAAAGAAATGAAGACAACTCTTTTGAGGAGAGTTGAAATGGGAAGAAGAGAAATGGTATGATACCTGGAATGTAAAAGAATTGAGAGTCAAGAAGAATCTTTTTAAGATGGAAGAAACAACAGCTTATTTGTATGATGATGGAAATGATCCACCAGAGAGGGAAAAATTAAGGATGCAAGATAGAAAGGAGACTTGTTGGAGCGAGAACCTTGAATAGGCAAGAGGGAATGGGATAGGAGGGAATATTGGCCTATGCTAAAAGTACAGAATACTCTGTAACAATGGGAGAGAAGGCGAATCTGCAAACAAATGCAGATGTGGCAATAGGAATTCATGGAAGTTCTCTTCTGATCACTTCTACTTTCTCAGCAAAATAGGAAGCAAGGTAATGAACTGAGAATGAAGATGAGAACAGAGGTAATGGATTTTTGATGAGAAAGAAAGACTTTTAGGAGAAAGAAGAGGAATAAAATTCTCACCTAGGAGAGAATGACCAGAATAAGAAAATGTAGTATAACTGCTGGGCAGCATTAAAATTGATTAATTATCCAGAATTTACTATATGCTGCTGTCCCTCTATGTTCAGGGTCTCCCATCTCCATTCTCCCACACCATGCCATTCCTCCCCCAGCTTCTTCACAAAGCACCAAAGAAACTGATAAGAATGATCCTCATTAAGATAAAAGTGGTTAAACACTCAAATGCCCAAAGGGAACGGTAGGCAATACAACTGAATGTCTTAAAATCAGAGAAAGTGAAGGTTTTCATTGGGGGAAGAGGGTTTGGGGTCCTGCCTAGACATCCAAACACAAAATTAGGAAAATGTATTTTGGCCAAACCAAACATGTCTTCTAGATGAACTTGAGCTGCTAATTTGAGAATCCTGGTAAATTATTACCACCAGGATTGTTTGCATTCAAAAGGAATTAAAAGCTTTAATGAGTACTCTAATTCACTGATTTTCAAAATGTGGTCAAAGGACACCCGAAGGGGGTCCACAAAGTCACATCATTTTTATAACAATACTAATATAATATTTTCCTTTTTAAAAAAAACTCTCATTCTCTCATACAGTTGAGTTTTCAAGAGGCTACATGACATATGACATCACAACAGATTGCTGATGGCAATAGGAGAGCCAAATATGTTCTCTGTTAAGCTTGACTGACTTTAAAGAGATTTGCAAAATTTAAAACAAGGCCATTCTTCTCGTTGATATTTTTTCGTTCAGGAAAATAGTTATTTTGCATAAAAATATTTAGGTTAATATGTGACAGGTTTATTTTGTTATTTAAAAATAAATATTAAAAATTTTGAATACAATAAATATCCATAAATAC
>NW_012151507.1:3345438-3347593 GCF_000956105.1 Propithecus coquereli
GGGGTCTCACTCTTGCTCAGGCTGGTCTAGAACTCTTGACCTTGAGCGATCCACCTGCCTCGGCCTCCCAGAGTGCTAGGATTACAGGCGTGAGCCACCGTGCCCGGCCTATATGGACTTTTGAATACTCTTAAAGAAGAGTTTGCTAATCTAGGAGTAAACATGTTATTTCCTCTATTAGAACAGTGCTTCTCAAACTTCCTGTGGTGGTGGGCCAGGTTTTTATTTGTCCTTCTAATATGTCAAGGACCAATACTTTAGTAAAGCATAATAAAATGAAATTAAAAGATACACAAAATAGAAGTCCAAAATTTTTATTACATTCAGGAGATACAATCTTATTTGGTCAAATTGCTATATGTGTCTAAATGCTTACTTTCAATTTCTAGACTTAACTCATCACAGACCAGTAACAAATAGTAACAAATATACCAAGTATTGGTCTGTGGACTACACTTTGAGTATCACTGTATAGAAGACTCCTGTACCAAATTACACAATTCACTGAAGAAGGCTATGTAAGTGAAATTAAGATGTTATTTCAATGTTTAAAACAAATCTATGACCAGACCTAAAAATACTCAAAACTGTGAAGAAAACTGTTTTCTGTGTTCCTGATCTCTAATTCAGCAACCATTAGCCCGTCCCTCAAGTCTTTCCCTTCCTTTTCTTCCTCCTAATCATAACTAACATTTGTATAGGGCTTTCTACTTATGAGATAAATACATGTTTATTCTGTCACCTGATTCTCAGAACAGTGCTGTGAGATAGGTCCTATTTATAACACGTTGATTGTCTAAACAAGGTAAGTGAGCGAAGATCATCTGAATTGCCTGAAGTCACTCAAGTAATAAAGGGTGAAGGGAAGACTCAAACCCAGCTCTTTTGATGTTCATTCCTTTCGTGTGTTCCTTTCATCCATTCATCCATCTAACCACCCACCAAATATTTATTGAGAACATACACTGTGCCAGACATTGTTCTAGATATTAGGGACATAGAAGTGAATAAAACTGATGCAACTTCATATTTTCATGGAGCTCACAGTCTTTGGGACCTGGTAGTGGTGGTGGGAGGTGGATGGTACAGAAATAATAAACAAAATAATTATATTAAATTTACATTCTGTGGTGATTAAATACTACAGAGAAAAATAAAACAGGAAAAGAGTAAAGAAAACATCAGGAGCCAGGGTTTAAAATCTTTAATAGGGTAACCAGGGAGCAAAACCCTAAAAGAGGTGGGGGAATAAGACATGCAAAACTAGGGAAGAACATTCTGGGCAGACAGCACAGGAACTGCAAAATCATGAAGTAGGAGTATTGTCTGTTGGGTTCAAGAAATAGTAAGGAGGCTGATATTCCATCAGCGGAGAGAACAAGAGAATATCAGAATATGTAGTCACAGAGGTGAGGAGACATGAAGAACTTATAAACCCCTGTAAGTCATTGTAAGGACTCTGCCTCTTTCACTGTGTGAGATGGAAAGTCATTGGAGAGTTTTGATGGAGAGGAACTTAACTTAAATTTTAATAGGATCACTCTGTGTGCTGTGTTGAGAAAAGACTGTGGGGCAAGAGGGGAAGTACAAAGACCAGTTAGAACACTGCTGTATTAAGTAAGGAAAGAGAAGAGGATGTTCAGGACCAGGGTGGCAGCAGCCATATTTTGAAAATAGAGCTGAGTGGATTATCTGACAGATTGGATAAAGGGTAGGAGGGAAAGAAGAGTCAAGGATAACTCCTCCAGTTTGGGTGTGGTTAACTAGAGAGCTGAAATTACCATTTACTGAGATTAGAAAGACCATGAAAATAGTGGATATAGTTGAGGGTAGGGTAAAGATCAGGAGCTTAATTTTTAACCTGTTAAATCTCAGATGCTAATGACGCATTCAAGTGGTAATGTCTGAAGTAAGGAAATCAGAGAGGAGGCTGAGATTATGTGTCTTTCTATTTATATTTGGGAGTCATCAGTATAGGCACAATATTTAAATGGAATGGATGAAGTCACCAAGGGAATGAGTACAGAGAAAAAGTCCAAGGACTAATGCCCTGGGGGGCATTCTAATGCTTAGAGATTGGAGAGTTGAGGTAGAAGCAGAAAAGACCAAGAAGTACTGAGTACTTATCAGGAAAATTGTTAAGAGTACCGTGTCC
>NW_012151507.1:3347643-3350159 GCF_000956105.1 Propithecus coquereli
ATCTTTGATATATGTTTCCATATAATTTTACGGTTAACTTATTATAACATATACGGCACATACATAACCAGTATGAACAGACAGCCTTAGTTTAAACTTGAATTTGGACAAATCAATTTTTAAGATAGCAACTATACTGGATGATCTTCTGTTTTATAATAATAGACTTGTCCACAGTCAAATCTAATAAAGATTTGAGATGAATAGGTAAAAACCAATAGTTTTTAACCAAGAGTTAAGGGTAAAAATGACAGAATTTATAGGTTACAATGATGGGTATGAAAACATCAAATATAATGATAGTTTTCGTGATACAGTGGTTCATGGATAAGTAACCAAATAATTCTGTGTCCAATTATCTAAAAGTATGAGAAATTGTAATTGTAAATCTACCATGCAGCTAAACATCTGTCTATATTAAGAGCTACTCACTAAATGAGTACTCTAATATCCAACACTTTAGATGGATTTACATTATTTTTAATATGCACAACTGTACATTTTGCCATGTAGCTTATTTTTAATGTCTTCAATTATTTTATTACGTCATCTGTAGAATTCTCTTATCACATCCAGAAAATACAACTTATTTGCAATAAACCCTACAAAATATACATACTTATGGTACCAACGATAATGACCAAAATAAAACCCTTAACAATGACTGCTTTCTAGCCTACAGCTCTATATCATTGACCTAATGTGTTTTGGCCAAATTTTACCATCTAGAAATGGAGATACCCCAGGCAATATTCACACACACAGTATTGGAACCAGCTGGTGACAGAAGAATCTTAAGAAAAAAGGCTTCTTGATTTAATTGGGAAAACAGGAGGAAGCATAAATTTTACTGCCATTAATAACTTCAAGCAATCTTGATATGACTCTACCTCACCCTAACGGCGAGACATATGCTTTTTGTTAAAGTGTTTGCCACATCTGACCCCTATTGTTTGCTCACTTGATCAGGTAAGAAAATGTAGGTTTATTTATAGGATAAATGAGGCCTATTAAAATTGAGAAACAGTGCAGTAGTCTATGAGGATTTGTGTTCTGAAACAGATGTGTGAAATTCCATAACAGTTTGGTAATAAACAGGCCAAACCAAGTTATTAAAAAAAAAAAAACAACAACAAAACTTTACGTTTCCTAAAGAAACCCTCATAAAGGCAATCTAGTTTCAAAAAAAATGGAAAACATCTCTTACTTGGAAAACACAGTATTCTGACCATTTCCAAACAGTTTTTAATAAACAAGTCAGAATAGGCCATTTACAAAATATTGCACTTTTCACAAAATAAAGACAAATTTTATTTCTTTATGATGTTGATAAATTAAAAATTAAGTTATATTAATATATAATGAAAAAGGTGAATTTATAGCATCATGGAAAAATTTCAAAGGTGTTCAGAACTTAACTTTATCAGTTTTCTTTTAAGAACATATGACAGAATGGTCAAAGGAAATAACCCTTAATTTCCACGTGATCAAAGTTTAGAGTCCAACAGTATCTGCTCTGGTGATCTCTAACAATAAGGGAAATCAAACTTGTCTAATCCGGAAGAAATCAAACATTTATCACTTAACTCTTGACCTGGTCTGACTCCCTACATGCTGATGAAATCTTTCTACAGCCCTGTAAAATGCCCTGAAACCCATATTACCTAAATGTAATTCAGACAAAAATGAACCAGGTGTCATGCTTACTCTCAAAACCAATTCTGGGTCTACTCATAAAATACAGAAACATCTATATCAACTTGGAACACCTTAGAAACTCTAAAATTTGTCTTCCAATGAAGACAATATGGTATAACATTACTCTGACTAAAATACAGATCCTTTTGAAATGATTCATGCAAAATTGTGAAACAGGCCTGACATGTACTATTGAATCTAGGAATCCCAATTTTCCTGCCATAACCAATAACATTAATTTCTGCACAAACCAGCCATGCAAACTGGCACAGATTTACAACTCTTAAACTTAAAAGAGTCAAAATTTATACAGATAGAAATCTGTATCAAAACTTAAATGATGGCTCAAACTTTCATACTAACAGTATTCAGTACCATACATGTATCACTGACCAGTGTGAGTCTGGTGATTAAAGGACAACTTTAAGAAAGATGGTTGAGCTGGTTAACTTTTTAAGTTAACTTGTACATAGGTTCATAAATTATATGTGAAAGTGCTTAATACAAGTTAAGCACCTGATGAATATTTATTATGAATCTTGATTTACAGCTATTACAATTATTATAGAAAAGCTTAGCAATATCTATTGATAACACTACTAATTCCTCAGTTTTAAGGAAACATTCTCATCTCTGCTTATAAATGAGCCAAGGATGTATCCCAAGGCAGAGTAATTACTGATATTTAGTTCAACATTATATGGACTTTTTTTTTTTTTTTTTGAGACAGAGTCTCGTTTTGTTGCCCTGGCTAGAGTGAGTGCCGTGGCGTTAGCCTAGCTCACAGCAACCTCCAACTCCTGGGCTCAAGCAATCCT
>NW_012151507.1:3368819-3371964 GCF_000956105.1 Propithecus coquereli
CACCTTTTCTCCATGCTTAGCAAAAGATCAATACTTTTCATACAAGTCAATTTGAGGATAAGTAAAGATAGAAAATTTTAAATAATGATTTATAATATTATTAATCCCTTTTTGTATCTCTGATATCAAAAGAAAAAGCTAAATTCAAAATTCCTAAATGAAATGCTTTATGTGATAAAACAGTATTAAAATAATTTTGATTCTCTTGACTTACAGTTCCTTCAGAGCTTCACATGGTGAAAGAATTAACTTTTCCTCTGCCTTTAATAATTATTCAAATCACAAAGCCTTCTTTAATTATATATTTTTTCATTCTTCGAGTAAACTTTGAGGAAGGTTACAGAGCAATTAACATCAATCTCACAACAGCAGGGGTCGCAGTGTACTAGTTAAATGTTTCAGGAAATAGAGAAGGTGATTAACTGTTCATATTGCATAGATTTATCGGAGCCTGGAAGATTCATGATTCATTGTACTCTAGTTAAAATAATCTATTGTTAACTATAAAAAAGATTTTCCAATGATGGGGACCCCAAATTATAATAAAGAAAACCTACTTAAAAGCTGATAGCAGTTCTAGTTGAAACAGCATAAAAACCACTTCTGAAAAATTCTACCATATGTATAGCACTACAAAAGTATTTTTGTACCTTTTAGAAATTAAGTAATTACATACCGAAAAATTCTACCATATGTATAACCCTACAAAAGTATTTTTGTACCTTTTAGAAATTAAGTAATTACATACCGAAAAATTCTACCATATGTATAACCCTACAAAAATATTTCTGCACCTTTTGGGAATTAAGTAATTTCTATATATGTAATACATAATTCTTTCATTCAGACAGTCATCTGTCAACTTGAACATATATTAAATACTGAGTTTATTTCTGAAGAAAAAAGCAAACTTGACCACTGAAGTTCTACTGCCTGCTCTTTAATTCCTTCTCCATTAATACAGTGAAGAAAATTACATTCCAAATCCTTTAAATATTTGATTTAGAGAAAGGTTTTTTTCATTTTTCTTTAAATTTCAATTCCATGAAATCGCTTCAGGTACTTGCCAAAAAAAAAAAAAACTAAAATAATTTAGATTATCTACTGATTAATACATTAAAAATAAAACAAAACTTAAAAAAAATCCAGCAGAAACAGTGATATTTCTTAAAGTTTGAAGGGAAAGAAGTCTAATCACGTCCTCTAGGGATATAATTGGAAACATAATCAATGAGCAGTTAATAAGTAGCATAGAAAAAAGGAATAAAATAATAAAAGTATGCATTGCATATAGAAAAGGTAAATACTGTTTGGTGAACATTTTTGTTTAATTACATACGTTAAACAAAATATATATCATAAATAATATATATTGTATATTGACATACACACATGGATATACAAACTTATATACATCATATATACATGTAAATGGCGTTTGTTTGCAATGTAAAATATACCTTACTATGGATCGAGGTAAAAATGTTATAAAGTCCCTGCTCTAGATAGACGAATGTTTTCTATTCCTTTAAAATCCATGCCCTTTTTAATGCAGCTTCCTTACTAAGTCTTTTGTATAAGCGTAGTGGCCAAAGATTATAGATGTTAAATGTATCACTGAATTACTCAACTGAGAAGTTTAGCTGATATTTTTTCGTTCAGGAAAATAGTTATTTTGCATAAAAATATTTAGGTTAATATGTGACAGGTTTATTTTGTTATTTAAAAATAAATATTAAAAATTTTGAATACAATAAATATCCATAAATACAGTTCCCTATGAACAAAAGCTCCAGGAGGTTCTCAAAAATTTTTAAGAATTTAAAAGGATCCCGAGATGAAGAAATTTGAAAACTGATGCTCTAACCATTGAATTCCTATAATCACCTAATGGACAGGGAAGACATACGAGATAGTAGAGATATTCTGGAAAGTAGTAGTCTATTTTTATTTTAACAAATGCAAAAATTCACATATGTAGGATGAGACTTTTATATTTTATAAGGTTTATTCTCCTAACTTTAAATTCCTTTGAAAATCAAGTTAACATTTTAAAAGCTGACTTGAAAACTTGAAACATTATTCAATTTAAAATGTACGCCAATACCACTCACAACAGAAAAAAACTGTAAATAAACTCTAAATTGTCCAAAAGAGTTCACCAGTGAAATCTGTCAGGTTTTTTTTTTTCACTATTAAGTATGCACTCTGTAAAACACTGCCTCTGCCACTATGTGATGTAACCTTTAACCAAGAACCAATGTCATAATAAACAAGGCCCTTCCAAAGAAGTCGTTTCAATTGGGTTTTTGTGCTAACATCATCCCTAAGCATGTTAAACAATCCCTAGCTTATGAAATTGCTTATTAAGTCAAAGCAACTGAGAGGTGCAACCAAATATTTGTCTGAAACATCAGACACAAAGCTAGGAAGATTTAATTTTTCAAGTTACCTTTGAAACACTATCAACACATTCTCCAGGGTACTGAAGAATACACTATGACAAGGAATTTCCTCACCATCTCCCAATCCAGAATATTCTGACATAAGGAAGCACTCTTGAGACACATCAACGTTAAATGGCTTAAGGACTTTTGACAAGGAAATTTTGACGATCTGATTCTTAGATGAGCTAAAAAATCTTTAAACACTTTAAAAAAATTAAGTCTACACCATAAAAAACCTGAAAAGACTGTCTTAACAACTAGTTAAGAAAAGCCATGCTTTCGAGGTCCAATTCAATTTGCATATAATCACATTTGCGGAAACCTCTGGCCGTGACAGATCTCCCAGATGGTAACATTAAGTTACCAGATTTAAGAAAGTAGGTGTCAAAATATAGGAATGATAGAAATGAAAAGATTTATAACTGATACTGAACTAAGCAGAAATAAATTTAAGATCCTTATGATATCTCAGGAAAATAACATGCCAAAAAATGAAATAAGAAACAACTTTGGTAATAGTTAATAAAAGGAAAACAAAGGAATATTTAGATAGAAGGTTTTCCCTGGAACCAATTAAAATTTTTGAAACATTTTGAGAAATAACACCTTTTCTCCATGCTTAGCAAAAGATCAATACTTTTCATACAAGTCAATTTGAGGATAAGTAAAGATAGAAAATTTTAAATAATGATTTATAA
>NW_012151507.1:3374949-3375888 GCF_000956105.1 Propithecus coquereli
TTGCCCCTTTCGCCATGTAAGGACACAGCGAAAAGACAGCTGTCTATGAACCAGGAAGTGGGCTGTCACCAGACATCGAATCTGTTGGCACCTTGATCTTGGACTTCTCGGCCTCCAGAACTGTGAGACATAAATTTCTGCTGCTTATAAGTCACCCAGTCTATGGTATTTTGTTATAGCGACCGGAAGGGCTTAAGATACCTTCCTCTGAAATGATTAAACGCCCTTAATATACAAGCCTTAGAATAGTTACTTATCAAAAAAGACCCATTTCTAGATATCTATCTTTCTGTATTCTATTATTTTGACAGTAATGTCACATAAGTATAATTTCCTAACATTTACTGCATTATCTCATTTAATTTTCCTTATTAATATGTACCATTATTATCTACATACTGAGATATAGTTTAAGTAATTGCACAATATCACACAGCTGGTATCTGATGAAGCCAATATTCAAAGTAATGGATAACCCATTATCCATTATCCATAATCCATAACCCTTGTTTTAATAAATGTGCTCTGTGCTACCATATTTGCTAGACGGACTATGTATGGCAGGATTTGCTATGTCTCAGGATGTACTATTTAAGAAATTCTGGTGATCCTGGAAAGTCAAAAATAACTTTCAGGATCATTTTGCAGCTTGTTCCAGTTTTACTCCTTCTAGGCATCTGCCAACTCCCTTGAAGTTAGGCATGCTCTTGCTTTTGTCAACAGAATGTAAACAAAAATGCTATTTGCCATAGCCTTTAAGAAAGGAAGGCTTTAAGAGGCTTATAATTCTCCATATTTTCTGTTCTGCCTTTCCTAGTGCCATGGTGACCTAGAGGCTCTATTAGTCTGGATCCTTGACTGATGCTAACATGGATCAGTACTCGCTTGTCACCCAGAATGGACATATGAGTAAGAAATAAACTTTTGCTGTATTTTAAG
>NW_012151507.1:3377998-3385101 GCF_000956105.1 Propithecus coquereli
ATTGTTCCTCATACTGGCCTAGCTCTATCCATGCCTTAGGTAATGTTGTTCACTTCATCCAAAATACTTTCTACAGCCTCAGTTCTTATTCTTTCATAGATATTACCCTGTTAAAATGACTATTTTTTCAATGTCCATTTCAAATGGTACCTTATCTACAAAGTACCAATATGAAAACATTCTCTCTTTTGAATCCCAGTATATCTATAGGTTGAAAAACATTTCTCTGTAGTGCTCAGCACTGTACTTTTCCATAGTAGATTATCAACATTCTACTGAATTAAATTGAATTGAACAGCATATACAGAGAAGTATAAATAAAAATAAATAAAGCTACCTAATTTGTCAACAAAGATATAATATCTATGAGCATCGTATTTGTATTCAGAGAAAGATAAGTCAGCAACACTTACAGAATGTCTTCTTCATACTAAATGATGTTTATAAGAAAAATGATACTAATAGCTAACATTTATTAAGAAAATAGTATGTGTCAGGAACTGTTCTAATCACTTGGTGTGCAATACCTCATTTATCTTCAAAAGAACTCTAAGTGAAATATAGTTATTATCGCCATTTTAGACATGAGGAAACCACATCACAAAGAATTTGGGTAACTTGCCCAAGGACACATGGTTAGAAATAAACAGAGTCACAATTCTAATAAAACAGCCTAACTCTAGAAATTGAGCACTAGAGGAGATGAAAGAAGTAGTAATTTACATATTGGATATTATATCTTATATCCCCAAATTAACTACTTTTTAACAAATTATGAAATGAGTATCATGTGAGTAATTTCCTAAAAATCTCTTTTAAATCAGTTGTTTCATCATATGTTACAAGGCAAATATGTCATAAAAGCAGGTTATTGGATACTGAGCAAACCATACAGACTATAAATTCCTTCATAACAATGAGCATAACTTATTCATCTTCATACACTGAGAATTTGACCTAGTATTTAACACACAATTATGTTAGATTTATAATAAATGGTCACATGAATTAAATTCAAGGCCAATTTACTTTTATGTTTTCCTTTTTCCTCCTTAAATATCTGCATGCTTTGGTTCTCCAAAAGCAATTTTTTGAAATTGCTCCTGAATAGAGTAACTTCCAAAATTTGTAACAACATATTCGCAATATTTGAATATATGGAGAAAGCTGCAAAAAGGAATGAAACTACAATATTGAAACGAAGGAACAAAGAGTTAAAAGATGAGAATTTGCTTTCTGGTTAAGAAAGGCAATAGCATTGCAGGTAGAGGAACAAAGCACGTAGGACGGGTAGACAAGAGCTTGTTTAGGGACCTGCAAGTGCTTCAGAATGGCCACAGTGCAAAGCATATGCTGGGGAGGGGTAGGAGCCCATAAAGATAGATACTGGATAGAGTGTAAAGGATTTTTAATGCTCTGCTAAGAAGGTTAGCATTACCTTGGGAGCATTACCTTGGGAGAATGTTAACTCTTGAGGCTACTCTTGCTATAGATAGATATCTTACTAGTAGCTAAAACAAAATAACTTATTATAAACTGAATCCTCCAATGTGACATATTCTAACTCATGATATACAAAATATTCTTCTTAAATTAATGACAAAAAGTTTCCACAAATTTGTTTATTCCTAAGTAGTACTTTAAAAGTATGGCAGAATGTAAGAACTTAAATGATACCTGCTTTTTAAAAAGACGAAGAGAAAATATTTTTTCCTTCTTGCTTCCCTGCTTCCTCACTTTCCAGAGCTTCCTTACTTCCATTATGGTTCAGTATGAGTAAATTAATCAAAGAGTTAAACGTTTCTATTCTATTTCATTCTACAGCACCATGGAAATCCTGGCACAGATCATTTTTCATGTATTCTGCTTATTTTTATTATTTAGTTCCCAAAGAACATATATATAATGTTTTTTTCTTCAGGAGGCCTTTTCAACACAGAGCTCAATTTTCCAATGATGTTGGAAATACCAAGCAACACTGACATTAATTTTTAAAAAGCATACCTAGGAGTGCAGTGAGTTTGGGAAGCAGACCAACTTGTACCATCTTGTTCCTCAGGCCTGTGTCAAAGGACAGGTTTAGTAAAAGCCGGAGGGTGATATTCAGTAGATCTTCATGCTCACAGGGTATCATTTTTACCAGTTTCTCAACAATATCCATTCCCACCTATGTAAAATAATAATATAGATGTGGTGAAGTTCTCTTGCAAAATAAGACAAAAAATACAAATAATTATTTTCCTTTGTTTTTACCCTAATATATATTTTATAAGTAATTATGTGTTAATCTTATACTCCAGTTTCAATCTGTAAACTTTCCTGAAATCAAATATGTACTTCCACATTATCCCCTCCTTCCTTCATTTAATTTCATCAATCAGAAGACAGATTACTTGTCCCTTGAAACCACTGTGCATTATTAAACACCACCTACTAAGTACCATGCCCTCTCTAGATCAAACAAGGTCTAATCTTGACCTTCAAGGATTTCTCAGTCTAAAAATAGGGTAGACAAATGTAACCAATAATGAAAATGCAATGTGAATAAAACTGAATGCACAAAGTGCTGTGGAAGCAACATGGAGGGAACTAGTAAGACTTTAAATTAGGACTAAAGTCTTAAAAAGAGTATCAATTTGTTCTCTGGTTAAGAAAGGCAACGTCAATCCAGGTTGAGGAAGAAGCCAGTGGGTAAGCATTTAGGAATAAAAGAGCTTGTTTAGGGAATTGCAGATGCTTCGGTATGATCACAGAATAGAGTATATGTTGAGGATAGGCAGAAGCTCATAAAGACAAACCTTAGAAAAATCATAAAGGCTTTTAACGCTGTGTTAAGAAGTTTAACATTATTCTACAACTACTAGTGTATCTTTAATGATTTTAAGTCCAGGGAATGACATGGTCACACTAGTTCCTAGGCTAGGAACACCCCTGAAATCCAAATTCCCAGACACAGCCAACGGCCAACCTTATAAGAAGGCCTATTCAAGAATGGCAGTCTCAGGACCCATTTCTATATAGTCAATAAGCAGATGTAGGTGCCATTAACTAAAAGTGGTAAATGGATAAAAAGGTCTAGGACTTTAGGACATGGAGGGCAAAAATTATTTTAATTTTTGTTATGTTTGAAGGGATATTTAGTGGATATTGGGAAAGTATGTAAGACTCAGGACAGAAACTAGGCTATAAGCAATAGTTGAAACTTTAGGACAGCAATCAGTAAAACATGGCTAGTGGGCCTAATCTGGCCTGCCATCTATTTTCATTCAACCTGTGTGCTAAGAATGGTTTTTGGCTTTTACATTTTTAAATGGTTGGAAAAAAAATCAAATGAAGAATGATACGTCACAATACATAAAAATTATATTAAATTCAAATTTCAGTTTTCATAAATAAATATTTATTAGAACACAGTCATACCCATTTGCTTACAGATTGTCTATGGCTGCTTTTATGCTACAATAGCAGAGTTGAGTAGTTGCTACAGAGACCATATAACCTGTAAAGCCTAAAATATTGACTACCTGGCCCTTTAAAGAAAAAGTTTGTTGACCTTTGCTCTAGAAGACTATGAAATCACATCAAGAAAGCTTGTTTTCGAGTGCTGCATTCTTTTTTTTTTTTAATTGAGACAGGGTCTCACTTTGTCACCTGTGCTAGAGTACAGTGGCACGATCATAGCTCACTGCAACCTCCAACTCCTGGGCTCAAGCAATCCTCCTGCCTCAGTCTCCCAAGTAACAGGGACGACAGGTGTGTACCACCACACCAGGCTAATTTTTCTTATTTTTTGTAGAGATAGAGTCTTGCTATGTTGCTCAGGCTGCTCTCAAACTCCTGGCCTCAAGCGATCCTCCTGCCTTGGCCTCTCAAAGTGCTAGAATTACAGGCATAGGCCAATGCACCCAGCCCTGATTTTCTAAGGTAGCAATCAGAAAAATTTGGTTATAAAAACATCTCGTGTCTTTCTAGTTACAAAGCAATGGCAAAGAGGAGAGAATTTCTAAATAAGTTCATATTTTTTGATCATTACACCAAAGGATTTATGAATGATCTCACTCTACTTTTTCTTTCAGTGGAAATTTAAAACATTTATTTATACTGTCCTTTTCATATCTTTATTGCAATCTTTAACTGACCTCATAAAATGACATTAACAATTGAGCCCTTGATATATCTTTTTCCTTTCATTCCATGCCAAGGAATGAACATAAAATTTTTTTTTATAATGCTAAACTGACAAACCAATACCTAATTTTTCCTTCAGACTTCTATCTATATTTGATAGCTACAAAGCAGCCATACCCTAGATATCTTCATTATAGAGTACAATTCCACCTCCAAAGACTTCCAAAAATGAAACCAAAAGCTGATTCTTACAATATATCAATACAATTCATAAAACACTAATGTAGAAAAAATAACCAATATCAGAAATAAAACAGAAAAAAAATCACTTCAGACCTTCAGACATTTTAAAGAAATTAAAAAGGAAACAGTACCACAAATTTTATGCCCATATATTCAGCAATATAGATGAAGTAGATAAATTCATTGAAAGACATAAACTATAAAGCTACCACTCAAGAAGAAATAAGCTGAATAGTCCTATATCTATTAAAGAAATTCACAGAAAGAAAATTCCAGGCATAAATGACATTTTACTGGTGAATTCTATTAAACACTTAAGTAGAAATAATACCAATTCTACACAAACCCTTCCAGAAAAATTAAAGAGAGAATGCTTCCTAACTCATTCTATGAGGACACAGTTACTCTAATAATAAAACTAGACCATGACATTAGAAGAAAACTATAAACCAATAATGCCTCATAAACATAAAAACCCTCACCAATAATTAGCTAATAAAATCTAGGTATTTAATATATGTTTAAAAGAGCAATACATCATGACCAAGTGGTATTTATCTCCTGAATTCAAGAGTGGTTGGTTCAACATTCAAAAGTCAATCAGTGTAATTCACTATATCACAACGGTCTAACGCAATGACTGCCATACTAGAAAAAAAATTTTTTTTCCTGGGCCATGGTGTTTTATTACAAAAATAGAATAAAAACTTTGAAAACAAAATGATCCTTTCTAATTTAATGAAAAATTTGTTATCGACTTCTATTCATTTAATCCATGTTTTTAGAATTAAATTGTCAATATTAATTGTAACAATAAGAACACCCGCAAGTAAGATTTTCACAAACCAACTGCAAGGTTTTGCCCAGGTTTTGCTTCATGAGACCCTGGGCTCAAAACTAGCGTGAGTTAAATATAACTCACATGGCAATTAATGTGCTAAAGAAGAAAAACCCATATGATCATCTGAGTAATAGATGAATAAAAGGCTTTGACAAAATCCAACATTCAATCATGATGAAAAGTCTCAGCAAATTAGAAACGTAAGAACTTCCTTAAACTGACAGAGAGTATCTACAAAAAACCTACAACTAATATCATACTTAATAGTGAAAAACATTGTTTTCCTCCCAAGATCAATAACAAGGTCAGGGATGTCCACTTACACCATTCCTTTTCAACATCATAGTAGAGGGCCTACCCAGTGCAATAAGGGGAGGAAAAAAATGAAAAGCTCATAGATTAGAAAGGAAGAAATAAAACTTTCTATTGGTACATAATATCATTATATACTTAGAAAATCCCTAAGAATCTATAAAAGAGGCACTACAACTAAAAAATGAGTTTAGAAAGATCACAGGACATTAGGTTAATATAAAAAAATCAATGTATTTCTATAAACTGTCAATCCAAAATAGAGAACTAATAATTTTTTAAACTATCATTTATAATGGTAACACATTTAGGTATAAATCTAAAGAATATGTGCAAAATATATATGCCAAAAACTGCAAAATGATGGAATAAATCAAGTAATACCTAAATAAATGGAGAGGTACACCATGTTCACGGGTTAGGAAATCCAATATGGTTAAATATTAATATATTGACTCCCCCCAATATTTTCAATGCAATCCCAATCAGGATTCCAAAAATTTTAAAAGATAAAAACTAGTTGATTCTAAAATGCATATGAAAAGATAAAGAATATAGAATTGTCAGAGTAATTCTGAAAAAGAATAACAACATTAGAGGCACCACACTCCCTCATTTCAAGACTTACTATGAAGCTAAAATCATCAAGAAAAAGAAAGAGGTACTGATGAAAGCACAGACACATAGACTAACGGAATAGAAGACCGAGTGCATTTTCACAATAGCCAAGATTTGGAATCAACCTAAGTGTCCATCGATGGATGAATAGATAAAGAAATTTGGTACATATATGCAATGTAATATTCTATAGCCACAAAGAGAATGAAATCTTGCTATTTGCAACAACATGGGTGGAACTGGAGAATATTATGTTAAGTGAAATAAGCCAAGTACAGAAAGACCAATCTTTCATATTCTCACTCATATGTAGGAGCTAAATATTAAAAATAACTGATTTCATGGAGACAGAGTAGAATGATGGTTACCAAAGCCTGGGAAGAGTAGTGGGGGGTGGGAAATAAAGTAGGGATGGTTAATGGGTAAAAAAATATAATTAGATGGTTAGATAGAACGAACAATATTTGATAGCATGGCAAAGCGACTGTAATCAACAGTAAGTTAAGGCATACTTTAAAATAACTCAAAGAATGGAATTGGAATGTTCCTAACACAAAAAAAACATTAAATGCCTGAGGTGATGGATATCCCAATTACCCTAATTTGATTAATTCACATTGTATGCCTGCATCCTATTAAGATATATAACTATTATGTACCCACAACAATTAAAAAAAAAAGTCTGCATAGGAAAAAAAAGAAACGAGAAATCAGTAATTTTGACTCACGCATTGCTACTGGGAAGGGCAGAGCTGGCCTAGGAAGCTAGGGATAGTGATAAATAAAATTTATTTGACATCTACCAAAACATAAAAAAAAAAAAAAAAAAGAGTCCAGAAATAGAAGCACACATATATGGCCAACTGATTTTCAACAAAGGTGCAAAGGCAATTTCAATAAGGTGCAAAAGCAGTTCAATAGAGAAAAGAGTCTTTCAACAATAAATGGTGCTGGAAGAATT
>NW_012151507.1:3385151-3388806 GCF_000956105.1 Propithecus coquereli
AAAATACAAAAGATCAATGAAACAAAAAGTTGGTTCTTAGAAAAGATAAACAAATTTGATAGACTACTGTGAGATTAACCAGAAATAGAAGAGAACGGACTCAAATAAGCTCAATCAAAAATGAAAAAGGACACAATACAACTGAAACCACAGAAATACAAAAAATCATCCATGACTACTATGAAAACCTTTATCCATACAAACTAGAAAATCTAAAGAAAATGGACAAATTTTTGGAAACACACAACCTCCCACGCTTGAATTGGGAAGAAATAGAAATCTTGAACAGACCAATAACAAGTAGTGAGATTGAAACAGTAATAAAAAATCTTCCAATAAAAAAAGCCCTAGACCAGACTGATTCACAGCCAAATTCTACCAGACCTACAAAGAAGAACCCCACCTATCCTACTGAAACTGTTCCATAAGATTGAGAAAGAGAGAATCCTCCCTAACTCATTCTATGAAGCCAATATCACCCTGATACCAAAGCCAGGAAAGGACACAACAAAAAAAGAAAACTACAGACCAATATCCTACATGAACATAAATACAAAAATTCTCAACAAAATACCTGCAAAGTGAATCCAACAGCACATCAAAAAATAATTCACTCAAGGAGGTTTCACCCCGGGGATACCAGGATGGTTCAACATATGCAAATCAATAAATGTAAATCACCACATAACAGAATTAAAAACAAAAACCACATGATCATCTCAATAGATGCAGAAAAAGCATTTGATAAAATCCAGTACCCCTTCATGATAAAAACCCTCAACAAAGTAGGCAGAGAAGGAACACATCTCAAAATAATAAAAGCCATATATGACAAACCCACAGCCAACATCAACTGATGGGAAAAAGTTAAAACATTCTCCCCTGAGAACTGGAACAAGACAAGGATGCCTACGGTCAATCACTTCTATTCAACATACTATTTGAAGTCTTAGCCAGAGTAAGGTAAGAGAAAGAAATAAAGGGCATCCAAATTGGAAAACAGGAGGTCAAACTATCCATTAGCCAAATATACGATCTTATATGTAGAAAACCCTAAAGACTCCACCAAAAGACTCCAAGAACTGATAAATAAATTCCGTAAAGTCTCAGGTTACAAAATTAATGTACACAAATCAATAGCATGTCTATATACTAATTACAGTCAAATTGAGAGCCAAATCAAGAATTCAATACCATTTACAATAGCTGCAAAGGAAATAAAATATCTACAAGTATACTTAACCAAAGGTGAAAGATCTCTACAAGGAGAACTATAAAACACTGATAAAAGAAATCATAGATGACACAAACAAATGGAAAAAACGTTCTATGCTCATGGATTGGAAGAATCAACCTTGTTCAAATGTCCATACTGCCCAAAGTGATTTACAGATTCAATGCAATTCCCATAAAAATATTAATACTAAGATCATATTTCACAGATCTAGAAAAAAATAATCCTAAACTTCATATGGAACCAAGAAAGAGCCTGAATAGCCAAAGCAATCCTAAGCAAAAAGAAAAAATGTGGAAGCATCACAATACCTGACTTCAAATTATGCTACAAGGCTATATAGTAACCAAAAGATCATAGTACTGGTATAAAGGTAGACACACAGATCAATGGAATTGAACAGAGAACCCATAAATAAAGCCATCTAGCTATAACCAACTAATTTTCAACAAACATACAGTTAGGAGACAAAAACATACAGTGGAGAAAGGACTCTCTATTCAATAATCCCTATCTCTCACCATATACAAAAATTAACTCAAGATGGATTCAAGACTTAAATATAAGGCCTGAAGCCATAAAAATTCTAAAAGAAAACATAGGAAAAACTCTTCTGGACATTAGTCTAGGCAAAGAATTTATGACTAAGACCCCAAAAGCAAGTACAACCACAACAGAAATAAAAACAATGAGAATTAAACTACAAAGTTTCTGCACAGCAGAGGAAATAAACAACAGAGTAAATAGACAACCTACAGAATGTAAAAAAAATATTCACAAACTATACATTTGACAAAGGGCTAATATCCAGAATCTACAAAGTACTCAAACAAATCAGCAAGAAAAAAAAAACTAATAACCCCATCAAAAAGTAGGCAAAAGACATGAACAGGTTTTTTTCAAAAGCAGACAGATGGCCAACAAACATATGGAAAAATGATCAACATCACTAATCATCAAGGAAATACAAATTATTATAAAACCACCATAAGATACCACCTTACCCCCTATCAGAATGGCCATTATCGAAAAGTCAAAAAAACAATAGATGTTGGTGCAGATATAGTGAAAAGGGAATGCTTATACACTATTGGCAGGATTGTAAATTAATACAACCTCTATGAAAAACAGTATGGACATTCTTCAAAGAACTAAAAGTAGACCTACAATTCACTACTGGGTATATACCCAAAGGAAAAGTCTTTTCATAAAAAAAGACCTACACCCAAATATTTATCACAGCTCAATTCACAATTACAAAGGTATGGAATCAGCCTAAATGCCCATTAAACAATGAGTGGATAAAGAAAATGTGATACATACATACATACATACATACACACACACACACACACACACACACACACACACCATGGAGTACTACTCAACCATAAACAAGAATGAGATAATGTCTTTTGCAGCAACTTAGATAGAACTGGAGACTGTTATCCTAAGTCAAAGTTTCTCAGGAATGGAAAAACAAATACTGCATGTTCTCACTTATAAGTGGGAGCCAAATGAGAGATATATATATATAGTCATAAGATGGTGTAACTAACATTGACAACTAAGAAGGGGGTGGGAGGGTGAGGGATAAAAATCTACTTATTGGATACAACGAACACTATTCTGGTGACAGGTACAATGAAAGCCCTGACTTTAGCATTATACAATTCATCTGTGTAACAAAAAACACTTGTATCCCCTAAAGCTGCTGAAAAATTTTTTTAAAAGGAAGCATAAAAAATAATTAAAATTTTTTTTTAAGTAAACTAAATTTCCTTTAAAACATATGTCTAAAGAGCAAGGTCAATATTAGTTCACATCAAGCGTAAAACGAACACTTTATTTAAATAAATAATACAATTTCACAAATAGATCAGTCAGCTCCCCATCTTTTTCAGAAATAAAATTGCCACAGGCTTCAGCTGTTACTAATTATATCAGGTAATATTTCTTCTTTTCAAAAAGCAATAGTATACATATACACTGGCTGTAACAGCAAAATTCAATAATCAAATAACTTGGAGAGCTTGTTATTAATTTGTATGTCCATTGCCCAAATGGAATGTGAAATATGTGCCATTAATCAATCAGATGCCTAAACACTAGACTAGTATTTATTTAACACAGCCTTCTAGTCATGTCCTTTTGGTTGATAAAAACCCAATCCCAAGAGCTAAATTTAGTTAATTGTCTCAACATGCAACACTCTCTCAATTCTATTTCTATAAAATGGAATTTATAGTTAATTAGTATTTTTATTAAACATTCTATGTAAAGTGACAGTTTACTAACAACCTATCAGCAAACTGATTTCAGTCTTTAAGTGTTTCTGAAAGCCAACATTTAAAAATTGATTAGTGTTAATTTTACTAAAAATGTCTTTAAAATGACATAAAAATAAAGACCTAAAAATTT
>NW_012151507.1:3393001-3395565 GCF_000956105.1 Propithecus coquereli
TAAAAATGCTTAGGTTCTCAAAGGAAACTTATGTGATTATTCCCTTTTGACAGTGAAAATTATATAAGAGATAATGTTTTCCATTTTGTCTTGATT
The DNA here is from genome assembly GCF_000956105.1 of Propithecus coquereli. Lineage (NCBI taxonomy): Eukaryota > Metazoa > Chordata > Mammalia > Primates > Indriidae > Propithecus > Propithecus coquereli. Next base: position 3,393,098 of record NW_012151507.1, read on the forward strand.
GACAGGAAACTTCAGAGTTAGATTTTAAAAGTTTCTTTAAGAATTATATATGCTATTACGGTATTAAGAATTATATATGCTATTATGGTATGCTATTAAGAATTATATATGCTAACATAGCCTTTTTGCTCTCCTATGGCCTCATTATTTTAGTATTTCACTTTAAGTGTTCTTGTAAACTATTTCTAAACCTTTATGAAAAGAAGAAATACATGCATATATATATACACACAAGTAGATAAATATTAAATTTATTTAAAAAGTATTTGAGATAGAAAGGCAAATCACACTTATTAAATACATATTGTATGCTAGACCTTTTGATATATAAATGGAAATGTTTTAATTCTAGAACAATTTTAAGGGGGAAGAAGCATTATACAAATTTTACAAATGAAGAACCTAAGATTCAAAGAAATTAAATAATTTGCCCAAACCACACAGCTAGAATGTAGTAGAACTAAATTAAAATTCCAGTCCATCAGAACCCAAAGCTCACAAATTTACACTACTGCATTATGCTAACTTTCCACTTAAGGCACTGTTAAAAGGTTTGAAAGTTGTGCTGAAAAAGCAAGTAGACTTCTATTTGCAGCCAAGATCGATGCAGTGGGTTGAATAGTATCCTTCCAAAATTTATGCACATCCAGAACCTCAGACCATGATCTTATTTGGAAATAGAGCCTTTGCAGATGTAATTAGTTTAGTTGCCATGAGGTAATAATGGGTTAGGGTAGATCTTGAATCCAATGACTGGTGTCCTAATAAGAAGAGGAGAGGATACAACAGAGACAGATACAGTGGGAAGAAGGCCACGTGAAGATCGAGGCAAACACTGGAATGATGCTGCTACAAGCCGAGAAGCACCAAGGATTGCTGGGAGCCACTAAAAACTAGGAAGAGACAAGAAAGGATTCTTCTCTAGAGCCTTCAGAGAGAACATGACCTTGATGACACTTTAAATCTGGCCTTCTAGCCTCCAGAAATGTGAGAGAATAAATTTCTGTTATTTTAAGCCACTCACTTTGTGGCAACGTGTTACAGCAGCCCTAGGAAATTCATATAACAGAGTAACAGGGACTGGATTTTAAACCCTCACCTGAAACAACAGCAAAACAGACTAAAATACGCAAAGCAAAGGTTTTCACAACATTGTACATCAGAGAATGAAGGATAGTGATCCCTGAGAGATAAAAAATAAATGAGATGGCCTATGATTGCCCCAGAATAGTGCCTTGATAGAGTTTCCAGGTCCCTCAAGGGAAGAAGAAGCCAAGTAGAACCTGACGGAATTCCTGAGTTAAAGAGATGGAGCCAAGCGTCCAGGGAAGCCAAGAGTTCACAGAAAGGAGTACTGGGGAGGAGGGAGCTGCACACAGAAAATTCTGGAGTTCAGCAGAGGTCTCTCTTGAATGTAGAGTTGAGTCTGACTGGCCCATGGATACTAGCAATCTAACTGAAGGTGGGGACAGAATAAAATGAGAGGAATAGAAGAAAAAGTGCATGATACTCACACAAGGGTAGAAATAATGCCTGTTTCTACCAACCATACTGCAAACTTCATAATTCACAGGGCAAAAAGGTCTTGCCTCAACAGTGGTTAATAATTAGTTTTAGACTAAATGCTGCTCCTGTGAAGACTAACAAAGAGCAAGATCCAAAGGGATCAAATTGTTTCCAAGTCATTTAGCTATGCCCCAAAACAAAGCTCAAGAATATTTACAGGAATAAAAAAAATCCACATGCAAGAATATAGATTTCACAGTCTTGCAGTCAAGCAATGATCATCAGTCATTCAAAGAAGCAGGGAAATACAACACATAAGGAGAAAAATTAACCAACTAAAACTGTTCTGGAACTAACCCAGAGATTAGAATTATCAGATAGGAACATTGAAAGTTACATAACTGCATTCCAGTTCTTCTAAAAGTTAAGTAGAGACATGGGAGATATAAAAAATATTCAAACATATGAATATTGTATATTGAAAAAATATGCAATAAACACTACAATGCTTGAGACTGTATACTAGATGGAATTAACAGCAGTTTGGCGATGGTAGAAGATTAGTGAAATTGAAGACATAATTATAAAAACTATCCAAAATTAAACACACAGGGAAAAAAGAATGGTAAAAATATAAAAAGTATTAGAGAACTATGGAACAATCTCCACTGCCCTAATATACATGTAATTGGAGTCCCTGAGGAAATGATAACAGAAAAAATTTTAAATGTAATGAAAACTATAAACCGAGTTCTTAAGTTCACTGAACTCCAAGGACAAGAAATTTAAAAAATATTACACCAATGCACATCATAATCAAATTGTTCAAAACAAATGATAAAGAAACAATCTTAAAAGCAGCCAGAGAAAAAGAAACTTATATATAGACAAAGATAAGGATGCCAGTAGACTTCTTATCAAAAACAATGCAAGCAAGGCAACAGTGGAAAAACATCTTTATA
>NW_012151507.1:3395939-3400493 GCF_000956105.1 Propithecus coquereli
AGTCCTAACACTAAACACGAAATGGTACAATATCACTTGATAGGACACAGATGATAAGTTAAAGATGTATACTTGAAGGTACCCAACTTATGATTAAAGGTGAATAATATAAACTTTAAAGCAAACAATAAAATAATGAGTTATGGCTAAGCCAACAATGGAGATAAAACAGAATTTTTTAAATCCCCAATTTTTTTCAAGATCGCTGACCAGACACATCTGACACCAGTTCTCGGAAAGAACTAAAGTTACAGATGAAAAATCATGGCCCAAGTGGAATACTGAGGGAAGAGTGCTAGAACCTATTGGAGAGCCCATAGGAAGAAGCTGGGGTAGAGAAAAACACGGGAGCAAGAGTTTGGCTGAGATCCACCCCCAAGGAACTTGGGGTCCCATGGAAAGGGTGGGGAGGATTTTTGTTTACTCTCCTTACCCCTGTGGCAGAGGTTTGCTGGGTTTCAAACTGTCAGAGAGCCCCTCTGCACTAATGAGCTCCAAAACTGCTGCACATGGTGATTTGAGAACTTCTTGAGGGCAGACTACTAGGCTGCCAGCTCACGCAGGGCTGCCTGACCTCCCTCCCGTACCTGAGCTGTGGTGGCAGGCACCATATTGGTTGTTCACCCACTGTGGGCCTCTGTCCTGCCCAGGGACCCCTTCTGTCACCACATCACTGATCTTCCACAAACATTCCCCAACACCCACTCAGACTGCAACAACCACCAAAGGCCAGCACAAGGCACGACTTAGGGCAGCTACGAGATTTTTGGAGTTCAAACCCTCAGCGCGGGCTGCCCCCAGGGGAAGGGAAAATGCAATATGCCAAAACACCCCTGGGAACAAAGGAAACCAGAATATGCCCTCTCCTCCACCCAAGAGTTCACTCAAGAGTTCAGTGCCTGTGAGATGAAGGTATCTGCACCCATAACAGCAGAGGCGCAGGTGCAGTGCTGGGCTGTGCAGGTGAGGAGAGTGGTTCTACCCCAGCATCCAGGCAGTACTGGTACCTCAGAATGGATGGGGAAACAGGGACTTCTCCCCTCTCCAGATGCAGCCGTGGCTGTTCCTGTGAGTGGCTGGCATGCATGCACTGTGGAAAAGCCATTCCAGGGCTTTTAGGGGTAGCAGCACCTCCACTGACAGTGTGCCCACCCACCATGCCAGGGCTTGCACAGGAGGTGGGGGCCAACCACCTCCCTACAAGGAGTGGCAGCACTCCTGCAGCTGTCTTGTACAGGGAATATCAGCCCTGTATCTCTGTATCACTGGATCCTTCACAAACATTCCCCAGCACCTGCCTGGACTGTGGCAACCACAGAAGGCTGGCGAGACCCAGGGGAGCTGCAGGATTCCCGGAGTTCTGACCCTCAGGGGCAGCCTTCCCCAACAGGAAGGGAGAGTGCAGAGCACTATAGCACCCCTTGGGAAATAGGAGGCCAGAGCACATGCTCTGCTCCACCAAGAGAGCTCACCGCTTGTGAGCTGAGAGTGACTGCGCCCCTCCCAAGAGAGATGCAGGAGTGGTGCTGGGCTCTCCAGGGGAGAAGAGTGGTTCTGCTCCAGTGGCCAGGTGGCACCAGTACCCAGAAATCGACATGGAGATGGGAACTTCTCCCCTCTCACCCACTGAGGCAGACACAGTTGTGGCTGTTCCCACAGGGGACTGGCATGGGTACACCAAGGGACAGCCATTCAAGGGCTTTTAGAAGCAACTGCACCCTGCTGATAGCATGCCCACCACAGCAGGGCTTACACAAAGGGCAAGGCCCATCGTCCTCTCTACAGTGGAGTTTAGGCAGTTGCAAAGCTGTCTTGTTTTGGGCTGAGGGAACAGATTCCGCCCTGAGGCCATTCTGGTGGAGCGCTACAATGCAGCCTGAAGTTAAACGATAGCACCTATCTGAACTAAATGCCAAGAACTCCAGGACAGGGATGTGATAGTAAGGTGGATGGCATTCCTGCCAACCCAGGATGCGGAGCTAGTGTGGCTTCCTCCTCCCACCCCCGGCAGAGACCTAGGCACATTTTAGCAAGAGCTTCCCTCACTGCCCGCATCATGGATGGTGTTTCTGCTCATCATTGGCGTGTCTAGCTCTGCTCAATTTCATCCCTCCTCTAGGGCTGAGCAGGGAACTCAGAGACTCGAGCATTCCACAGACCACTCCACTACCTGAGACAAATGAAAGCACCTTCCAGTAAACAAAGATCAAGCACGTGTCCAGCAGCCTCTGGGGTGGCTGGCACTTACACATAAGGGCCACCTACCGGCCTGGGGGTTGAACTGCACAGCCCAATATACTAATAAAACCTGCTGATAGAAAGGCCCAGTGATGAGAACAAAATAAGCTTCGTGAGACCTCTACAAACCTAGTCCCACAGAAGGTAGTAAGTCTGCTCATACACCTAGTACATTGCTAGTACAATCAGCATCTGAGAAAGCCACCGCACAAAGGCTATCTATAATCCAGGAGCTCATACAGAGTCTCGGTCCCCTCAAAGCATCCAAATCAAAGCCAAATAACCAAACACAATATATATTACAGTCATACCCTCGAGGGGGACAAATAATAAAAAATTTAAAAAATCTCCTCAAACAAAAGTAAATTCAAAAATATGAAGTAACAGCTTCTCCGGATGAGAAGGAATCAGTGTAAAAACTCTGGCAGAGAAAACAATGTTCAATACCCCCATAGGATCACACTAGCTCTCTAGCAATGGATCCTAACCAAATTGAAAATTCTGAAATGACAGAAAAAGAATTCAAAACATGTATTATAAGGAAGCTCAATGAGATCCAAGAGAAAGTTGAAAACCAACACAAAGAAAATTAGCAAAACAATTCAGAATACGAAGGAAAAATTTACTAAAGAGATTTTTTTTAACACAAACAGAATTTCTGGAAATGAAAGATTCACTGAAAGAATTACAAAATACAGTTGAAAGCTCTAATGACAGAATAGATCAAGCTGAAAAAAGAATTTCAAAGCTTGAAGACAGGTCTTTTGAATTAACCCAGACAAAAATAAAGAAAAAAGAATTAAAAAATGAACACAGTCTTAGAGAAATAGGATAATACAAAGTGTCCCAAACTTATAAATCATAGACATTCCTGAGGGAGAAGAACAAAAAGTAGAAAGTGTGGAAAATATTTGTAGGAATAATCGAGAAAAACTTCCCTGGTCTTGCGAGAGATTTAGATTTCCAGATACAAGAGGATGTACACAAGGGAGACACATCGCAAAATGGACTTCAACAAGGTATACAATCATCAGAGTATCTAAAGTCAACTTGAAGGAAAAAACCCTAAAATTGGCAAGAGAAAAGCATCTAATCAGACTAACAGCGGACTTCTCAGCAGAAATCTTACAAGCCAGGAAAGATTGAGGTTCTAAATGGGGAAAGACAGTAGAGTAAAATTTAAAACATTATTACCCATGTTAAAAACAGAGTAAGAACCTTGTGGCATATTAAAATTTATAGAATTTTCAGTTATTCTGGTATTAGCTTTACTGGTATGACAAAAAAGGGGAGCAAAAGAAATGCACTTAGAGTAAGTACTTAGTTGGTTTTCTCACTGCTCAGGAATTCATACCTCGTAATAGCTGTTCCTGTTTTACCACAAGCCCCTGGTATTTTTTAAAGGCTTTTTCATAATCCTTCCTCAAGGTTTGGTTTTCAGGGTCTTCATCAAGTAAACAACTTAAGTTAAGGATCATACATACTCACTGAAGCAAAAAAAAAACCTACTGAAAAATACTATGAGCAGCACTATTAAATTTTATATGCAACTGTATCTAGTTATTTTCCTTAACCAATAGTTTAACTAAAATGTTCTCTGCACAGTAGTTGTGCTGTAACAGGACTTCTTAGCAAGTGTTCATGGATTCCCTCAGAGAGCTTTGGGTGAGCAAATGTTTGAACCTCACCAAATACTTGAATTACTAGAAATTATATGCAAATATTTTATGTAGGTACACAAGTCTATAACTTTCAACAGATTATCAAATAGGTACATGAACCAAAAAGATTACTGCCTTAGAGAGTGATTTAGTTACTGAGAATACTGGATTCCATTTTAGAAAGATACCCAGAATATTCAAAAGATGCAGATTAGATCTAAAGCTTTTTAGTACCTTCTTCAGACTAGAGATGCCAAGAGAAAAATATCTCAAAGTTAAACAAATTTTAAAAATCACATCTTTTGGTCCAAAAAAGTCCCTTGAACATCTGTAGAAATAACCAGTTACTTCAGTTGGACTTCAGGATCTCCAAGCACATGAGTTAAGCATCTGACCCCAGAGTAGGAGTCAAAGCAGCTGCCCTTGTTGAATGCTATTTAAATCCAAAGACACTTATAACATAATAAAATAGTATTATTTCAGGAGAAATAATCAGAATTCTGATGTCATTTTTATATCCACTGATTCTAAGATACACACTTTCTGCACAATCCAAAATTGGGATGTGTCTTATAATCCATGATATGTCACAGTTTAATTGGAAGCATATTTTCCTCTCTTAGTGTTTCATAAACAACAGTGAATCTTACAATCA
>NW_012151507.1:3400543-3403584 GCF_000956105.1 Propithecus coquereli
TAAAAATGTCTTTAAAATGACATAAAAATAAAGACCTAAAAATTTTTGCCCAGGAGGCAAAGAAAAAATATGAAGTTGAGTACCTAGAGATCTATTTCCTTAAGCATATTAATGTCCCTGATCCTCTCCTACTTCATCTGCAAAATTAGGAGGCTAGATTCATTGAATCTAGCCATGGATATAAGGTCCAGTCAAGTTCTAAAAATTTTGATTCTATAAAAAGCCACCCTTAAATAAAATGTATTTCTTACACAACAAAAGATAAAATGCATACCATCTATAGGAAAAATCTGGCTTATCAAATACTTCTCATGACCTTGGAATAAGAATTAATTTTTCTGAGTCTCAGTTTTTCCTCCTCAATAAAAAATGAGATTTGATGAGATACTTTTTATTATATATTCCAACTCTGAGATCTTCCCAGAAAATAATTTTAATAATATTCTTAAGATCTTTTTGATAAAATGAATACATAAGTATATTACTTAAGTACAAATTTAATTCATACATAGTAGATACATGCTAATGTAAATTGATTTGAATTGTGAGAACCTACTAAAGGTGAACTTAATCTAAACACATTAGTGGGAGAACATACTTATAGCAAGGAGAAGCAAGCAATTATTCATCCATACCCTAACTACTCAGGAGTATGTATGTTACCATGTCATCATATTCTTCTTACATATAACATCAGTGAACACAAAAATATGTTTTTGATTAATCTTTCTTAAGGACATCTGATCTCAAAACACCATCAGGCATATAGTGAATATCAATAATTATTCATATATACTAATGATAAAAATGACAGATACTAAATATATAGGGGTAAAATACAATTTCATGCATCCAGTAGATAAATTTCATATAGTCATATAATCAGAATTCAAGGCACTTATTAAATCTGATAAATCAGTCTGGGGTTTTCAAAGAGCATGCCATGTCATTCTCTATAGCATAAGCTACTTCCTACTTCATTTGATGTAAACAGAATAAAAGAGTAGGCAGAAATACTATATATTTAGACTGAAAGAGAAGCCGCTTATACCAATAATACACAGTCACACAATGACATACAGTTCTAAAAATGATCCTCAATGGAGTTAAAACCGATGATCCAATCATTTCATTTCTAGGAATCTACTCCAAGAAAATAATCAGAAATATAGACAAAGATGTATGTACAAATATGTACACTGAAGTGTTATTTATAATAGCAAAAATTATAAACAAATCAAGTTTCTGAAAACAAGGGATGGTTAATGTATGATCTATTTAATACAATATTGTACACAACAAAGACTTTTTAATGACATGGTAAAAAGTAGATAAGAATTTTTATTCTGTCTTTATATATTTCTGTATTATGTGCATTCTACATAGGGGGAAATAATATTAATATATGCTCAACTTATATTTCTCAAAGACTACTGTATCAACACAATAAAAGACGGCAAATAGTCAGGAACTTAATGGAATAACTCAAACAAGAAATGAAGAGGGTATGAATGAAGAGGGCATGAACTATACAATGGCACTAGAAATGTAAAGAAGAGATAGTTTCAAGAGATATTCAGGAAGCAGAATCAACAGGTTGTGGCTACCAATTGGAACAGTAAGTAATAAAGAAGATACTGGGCTAAATTATCATTCCACGAACTAAAATCAGAAATGCAGGAGGCAAAACAGTTTAGGGGAAAATAATAAGTCAGATAATAATTGTTTACTTTTTACCAAAATATTCTAACTTGAAAATGGCTAACATGAACTGTTTCAAGAAAAAGCTTTGTAATTTACCATATCATTTTTATTCTCCATAAAAATGCTGAGTTTCTTCAAGAATGACACAACTAGAATAAGCAGCTCAAAATTGTCCCGATCAAGAGCCTTCACCAACATGTGAACTATGTTCTTATTCCTCATTTTTAGTTCTGTACGAGTATCCTCAGCAAGATTCAGAAGCAAATAAAGAGCAACTAGAAAAGTAAAATAGATGAATTAAACGATTAGTATATTGAATCAACAATTTAAAAAATCATTTCTACTCACCAAGGTAACAGATATAGTTACAAAAAGATAATATATTATTCTGAAAATTTAACTGACTAGTAACTGGTTCATTAGAAAACATTTATTGAGTGTTATTGCATGGAGTATTATATATTATCTAAAGCAACACATATAATATATATAAAATAATCTTAAAATGCTGAGAAGGATACAATAACCAAAGTAAGGAAATGATTCCTACCCTCTTGCAGGTTAAAGCTTAATAGAAATCAAATGGCAATTAAAGGGAGATAAGTCAACAAATAATAAGCAACAAGCAAACAGGCAACAATAGTTTTTATACATACAGAAAATAAGGAAATATATTATAAAACTTCAAAAACTAAAGGCTTCTGTGTTAAAAAGAGTTATAATCCAAAACATACAGTACAGCTACAGTTAAATTTGAGGATACTAAAATCTATTTTTCAAATTCAAACTGATTTCTGTTAGTCACTATAAGAAAAGACAATATGAAATTCAGCACTACAATTGTTACACTAGATAGAGTTGAGGTCACTGTTTACTAGTTCTAAGTAAGATTTCTTTTAGATCCCCATAATAAAAATGCTTAGGTTCTCAAAGGAAACTTATGTGATTATTCCCTTTTGACAGTGAAAATTATATAAGAGATAATGTTTTCCATTTTGTCTTGATTGACAGGAAACTTCAGAGTTAGATTTTAAAAGTTTCTTTAAGAATTATATATGCTATTACGGTATTAAGAATTATATATGCTATTATGGTATGCTATTAAGAATTATATATGCTAACATAGCCTTTTTGCTCTCCTATGGCCTCATTATTTTAGTATTTCACTTTAAGTGTTCTTGTAAACTATTTCTAAACCTTTATGAAAAGAAGAAATACATGCATATATATATACACACAAGTAGATAAATATTAAATTTATTTAAAAAGTATTTGAGATAGAAAGGCAAATCACACTTATTAAATACATATTGTATGCTAGACCTTTTGATATATAA
>NW_012151507.1:3403753-3404642 GCF_000956105.1 Propithecus coquereli
TCAGGGTCAGTCTTTATTCTATGTATTTTAACTCTTAATTCATTTAATCCTAAAAACTATCCAAAGAGGGTACCACTATTATTATTTAAATTTTGCACATGAGCAAACTGAGACACAAAGAACTTAAGTGATATAAACAAAATCGCACAGTTAATAAATAGTAGGGCTTAGATTCAAACACAGATAATCTACTTCCAGAGCCCACACTCTTAAACTCCAAATAATTATCTCATTGTGTGTGTATACATGCAGGGGTGAATGCAGACTGAACAAAAGACAAAATAACAGAGGGCAGAACAGAGAACGGGAAACAGACAGGAATAAGAATTCAGAGGCAGAGCATAGGCAGACACACCGAAAGACTGAGAGAAGAAGTGATGTACAAACTGAACCAATAATATACACAGAAAGCAACAGAGATAGAGTAGTTCTTTTATTTCATAGTTTTTATACTTACCTGGAAAAGCAAAAAAAGATGTAAATTATGTTTGTAGCTAATTCAACACTTTGCTTCCAGTCTTCTCTCAGGACTCTTGCTAATGCACCAAGGGCAGTTTCTAAAGAAAAAGGAGACACACAAAAATGATCACCCTCCTTTCCTCTGGTATAAAGGCTGATTGGTTTTAAATGTCTAGTTATTAATAAATAAAAGAGCTAAGATGGAATTAGGACAAAAAGTAGGATGCTTCTTTCCAATACAGAAAGCTATTTTTAAAACTAAAATATAACTTTTACTTAAGCATTCATAACATGCAGCTTCAAGTCTATACTATAAACAGAACAAAATATAATTCAGATAAAGTAACATAACAGGTGACAATAAAATAATAAAAAAGCTATTCATTTCTTGATTTTCATTTCCACTTGTAATTGTACTACTGCAATACCC
>NW_012151507.1:3408411-3411054 GCF_000956105.1 Propithecus coquereli
AAAAGTCTTGTCAAGCAAGAATTCTATATGCAGCATAACTGTCCTTCAAAAATTAAGGAAAATTAAATTATTACCAGGTAAACAAAAATTTGAGAATTTCTTGCTAGCAGACCTTCCCTACAAGGAATTCTAAAGAGAATCCTTCAGGCTGAAATGAAAGGACACTAGATAGTAACTTAAATCCATACAATGAAATAAAGAACACTAATAAAGGTAACTATATAGGTAAATAAAAAGATAATGTAAACATATTTCTGATTGTAATGTAAACATATACCTGATTTACAAGAACAATACGTGTAGTAATAATTATGTAATTGTGTGGATAGGCTTATAATGTATACAGATGTAATTTGTATGAGTATAACTATACAGATGAGTGAGGAACCAACAAAGGTATATAGGAACAAAATTGTTTCATGCCATTAAATTTAAGGCGGTATTAATTTGAACTAGATCATTTTAAATTGTTAATTGTAATCCAACTTAGAAAATAACTAAGGAAAGCATCATTCAAGAACAGCAAGAGGATTACTGGAAAATATCTATGATATACTAGAAAATATCTATTTAACAGAAAAGAAGGCAATAAAAGAACAAAAAAGGCAAGAAACATACAGAAAATATAAAAAGCTAGATGCAAATCCTACCTTATGAGTAATTACATTATTGTTAAATAGACTAAACAATCTAAATGGATAAAAACGGATTTAAAAAAACCTCCATGATCCAACTATATGCTATCTACAATAGAAACACTTTAGATTCAAAGACACAAACAGGGTGAAAGTAAAAGGATGGACAAAGATCTATCAGGCAAAAAAAAAAAAAAAAAGGGAAAAGAAAAAAGACAATAGACTGAGAAAAAAACATTTCTAAATATATAAAAGAAAAAAGGATTAGAATTAAAAAAATAAATATTCAAGACATGAAAATTATATACGTGTGTGTGAATGTGCACATATACATAATACTTAATACTTAAGACATGAATACAAACTTCACAGGGTATGAATTTCAAAAGTCTAGTAACACGAGAAAACATTTTCATTAGAAATCAGGTAAATGCAATTTAAAACAAGGAGGTATTACCAACAACACAATGTCAAAAATTTAGAAGTTTGATACTTTCATATTCCACTGGTATGGGGATACAGTGGCACAACCATTTTGGAGGGCAATTTGGCAATATCCCTTAAGACATTATGACCTGCATTTCTATATTACCTTCATTTCTGTGTACAGACCTTAAGGAAACCCTTATTTTTGTACATAAGAAGACATGTACAGAAATGTCATTTCTGATGCATTCCCTACCAAAAAATGTGGAAACAATCAAATAACCATTAGTTAAGGAATGGCTAAAGCATATGTATAACTTCATAAAGTGTAATTTAAACTACTATCAAAAGTAGTTTAAAATTATGTTTATATGTGCCTGTATGCATTTAATCTCAAAACATTACTATAAGGAGAAAAAATTCCAAATAAGAAGTATGGTACTATTAACATAAAGATTCATATAAAGCAATACTCCATATTTTAATATAGAAAAAAATCTATACACACATATATGTCAAAGTATGAAAAAGATCTGGAAGAATGCACTCCAAACTCCTAACACAGTAGAACAGGGTAAAAGTTAAAGGGGATTCTGTCTGTAATATTCTAATTCTTTTAAAATATATTATATTAGTTGTATAATTTTTAAAATACTTAAAATGTACAAATTTCCTAATTGGAATATTGGTATTATACTGTGGCTCTCTAGACAGATTTCTGGATATGTGTTCCAAGCTACAAACTATTGGTGTACCCTCTCACTTCCTTAAAAGCAACTTGACAATAACCAAAAAGGTATTTTCTCTCATGTGAGGCAAACCAGACAATAATGACATCTTTCATATGTTATATTTAGCAAAAGTATGATCAGAAAATTATGCATTTAAAATAATTCTATAGTGGTATTACTGAGGAAAGGGTTTTAAGAACATTATATCTCTTTTTTCTTTATTATCACACACTTCTAGTGAAAGCAAATGATACCAAATTCAATCTAAATGAAATTATAAAGATTAATAGCTTTTGCTGTGCTACTGAGAAAAACTAATATTGGAGCTCTAATTTAATAAAAACATGATACACATACTTGTGTAAATGTCAAAAGTGTGATCTTGTATCTTAATTGAAAGAATAAAAAGTTTGCCAGGATAGAAGAAAGAGAAGATACATTACTATTAATGCTTGATTTTCCTTGTTTAAATTAAACGGTTTTTGAATTCTCCAAAGAATATTTAAATACTATGCTCCCATGTTAAGAAATATGAATAAGAAGGAAGGTAATAAAGAGCTGGAAAATATGTGCATTCCTAAGTTTGGTATAAACAATTTTAAATTATTCCTCTATTATAAACAATTTTTAAATGTTTTACAATAATTTTTCTATTTTTAATATTTATAGCTATAAATCACCATTCAATAGTAGTTCTTCCAAGTTATCAGGATTTCGAGCAAGCTGCAAGATCAAAGCGGAACCCCGAACCTTGTCAGGAATATCTTCATATAATAATTCAATGTATTCATCCATGTCATTAATATTAGCAACTTCATCAATCTGAAACAAAGGAAGAGGCGGGAAATATT
>NW_012151507.1:3412014-3413121 GCF_000956105.1 Propithecus coquereli
ATTTAAAGTGGAATAGGAAAATCAATAAGGCAAAGAAAAATATGACTTGGGTAATACAAAACCAAAATGAAAATTAACAAAGCAAAAGGAAATACAATGACTGGTAAATGTAAAAGCTAAAATAAAGAATAGTTGTTATTCTTTTTTAACAAGTAAAATTAAGAACATAAATTAAAAGACAAATATTTTAATTTTAATTTGTGTTATTTTAATTTTAACTTGTATTAATTTCTCATTTATTCCCAAATAAAGAGGTATCCGAAGATGCTGAACACTACTTTGAGCCATTTATTATACTGAATTATCTCATTAATGGCATAATTTCATTTTTTAACAAAAAAACTATCAAAAATACTTTAGTGATATGGCTTGAAAACTTAAGCAATACAAGTGCATTAAAGTTAAATTAGTATAAAATTTTGATTCTATAATTAGCAAATAAATGTATATAATAGAATTAGTCCTTATTATTTTCAGAGGACAGCGGCCATTCTGGATAAAGTCATGTATTCTCAACAGCTAAATTTTGCCTCAAACAGATAATTTACTTTGACAATGGTTTTAATTAAGCAAAGGAAAAAATCATTTAAGGTAATGAATCACATAATCACTGTTTTGTTTTAATTACTTTTAGGGCAAGGTTTCTGGCTTTGAAATATTGAATACCAAGTAAAAGAGTTAAGAAAGAAAAACCGAACAGTTTTTAAAAATAAGTGTATATTTAATATAGTAAAGTATGCCATATGTTTTCAACTACTCTTTTCTAGATAGAGAAAAATATTGATTTTAATTATTTTATACATGTATGATGACATGGAAATTTTTTCATATTCCTTTAATTTCCAGGATGGAGGTAAAAACATCGATTTGTCCTGAAAACTCAGTGGAAAGAGTTTTTACTAATTTAAGAATATTTTATTATAAATGACTTTAGAATTATATTAAATTGGCATTGGGAAAGATCAATTTTAACTATATGGAACAACCCACAATAAGTACACACAAATTTATTTTGCTCACTTTGAATTTATTTGAAGATGCTCTCTCTCATCATTTATAGACATCTTAACAAGAATATTCTATCATAAAATATTTGTTTAATAAAAA
>NW_012151507.1:3413171-3414866 GCF_000956105.1 Propithecus coquereli
CAGAGTGTTTATTCAAGAAAAATGACTGAATCTTGGTAAGAACAGTGAGCTCTGTGGCATTTCAGCTTGCCTAATTCCATCCCTTCTGTGCAGCTCTGTGGTAGCCTTGAAAACCAACAGCATCACAACAATGGTATCTGTGAAAACTAGCAGCCGGCAAGGACTGGAGGGGACAGAAGAGTCTGGAACTCCCCAAAAGCCCCATCCCAGAGAACTATTATTACCTTTCTAACCTATCTGGATATATGATAAAGAGCTCCATTCTCAGGGTTTGTTTTTATTTGACCTGACTCAGAGCTTGCTTGTACAAACAGCCTCAGACTCACGGCATTTGTTGAAAACTACTGGTGACAACACCACAGCTGCCAGAGGCAGCCTTACCAATGGGGTTAACAAAAGCTGACCAAAAAACTTGAAAAGGGAAAACTGGGAAATGAGATATTCACAGGGGCTTTGAAAAGCTTGAACATATTTCTGGGACTTTAGGAGGCCATGCGCAGGTGCAGGGATGTGTGCATGCCAGGGAAAGACCTCAGAGGCCCTAATCTTTCATGTCTGGCTGAATTTGAGGCAATGTGCAAGCAGGAAGTGAAGGCTAAGTCTTGCAAGCTTCATGCTTGAACATTAAAGACGTGCCCTAACACATACACCAAGCCCTTCAGCAAAGGCTGAGAGACTTATTATCAGGCATTAAGTAAATCTCTGCCCAATCATCAGCTGACCAGTAAGCTGAACAGAGACATCAGTGGCCACATAGACAAAGGATACAGACTTTACAGAATCAATCAAGGAAACTCACAAAACAAATAAACAGCATCAAGAACAAGCCCTGGGGATAGTGGGAATCTGATTTCCTGAGCTGCCACATGGTATTATTTGAACAACAAAAGTAACGAGGCATACAAAGAAACAGGACAGTATGGACCACACTCAGGAAATAAAGCAGTCAATAGAAACTGTCCGTGAGGAAGCTCAGAGGTTGAATTTATGAGACAAAGATTTTAAATGAGCCATTAAAAATACATTCAAAGAACTGAAGGACACTATATATAAGGAATTAAAGGACCATATACAAAGGTATGAAAATGATGTTTCACCAAAGAATATCAATAGATATGAATTATAATGAAATCCAAATAGAAATTCTATAGTTGAAAAGTACAGTAACTGAAATAAAAAATGCACTGGAGGGTCTCAACAGCAGATGTGAACTAGAAAATAAATAAATGAATGTAAAGACAGGTCAATAGAGATTACACAGTCCGAAAGAATAGAAAGAAAAAAGAACAAAGAAAAAATGAACAGGGCCTCAAAGAGCTATGAGGTACCATCAAACATAGTAACACATATATAATAGGGTTCCAGAAGGAGAGTAAGGGGCAAAATAAATACTTAATGAAATACAGATGGTCCCTGACTTAAAATGGTTCAATTTACGATTTTTTTGCTTTATAATGGGTTTTAGTGGTGTATTAAATGCATTTTTGACTTACAGTATTTTTGAACTTATGATGGGTTTATTGGGATGTAACCTCATCATAAATCAATGTAATGATCAAAAATTCCCTAAGTTTAATGAAAAACATCATTCTATACCTTCAAGATGCTCAATAAACTCTAAGTAAGATAAACTCAAAAATATCAACACTTAAACATATTACAGTCAAACTGGCAAAAGTGAAAGGAAAAGAGAAC
>NW_012151507.1:3420741-3423559 GCF_000956105.1 Propithecus coquereli
GGGGGGGAGACAAGATCTTGCTCTGTCACCTAGGCTAGAGGGCAGTGGCCTGATCATAGCTCACTGCAACCTCAAACTCCTAGGGTTGAGTGATCCTCGTGCCTCTGCCTCCCAAGTAGCTGGGACTACAGGCACGTACCACCATGCTCTGCTAATTTTTAAATTTTTTTAGAGACAGGGTCTTGCTATGTTGCCCAGGCTGGTCTTGAACTCCTGGCCTCAAACAATCCTCCCTCCTTAGCCTCCCAAAGTGTTAGGATTATAGGCATGAGCCACTGGGCCTGGCCTATTTTAACAGTTTTTAAGTGTATGATTCAGTGACATCAAGTACATTCACACTATTGTGTAACCATCACCACCATCCAATCTCCAGAACTTTTTTCATCTTCCCAAACTCAAACTCGGTTACCCACTAACAATAACTCTCCATTCTCCTCTTGCTCCAGTCCCTGGCAACCACCATTCTAATTTCTTTCTCTATAAATTTGACTACTCTGGGTACCTCATATAAGTGAAATCACACAATATTTGTTCTGTCGTGACCGGTTTGTTTCACTTAGAATAATGTTCACCCATTTGTAGCATGTGTCAGAATTTCCTTTTTAAGGCTGAATGAGCCTATACTTTTTAAGGAGGAGGCATGATGTAAAAAAATCTTTTGCTAAAAAAAAAAAAAAAAAAATACATTTATATCATAATTCCCTTTTATTTCTAGTTTGAATTTTTTCCTTAAATCATGGATGTCAACAGATGTTTTTCTGCATCCACTGGATGATCATGTGTTCTTCTTTAATCCACTAATGTAATAAATCGAACTCATTTAAGTACGTTAAACCATACTCATATCCTTAGGATAAACACAACTTGATGATGCTGTGTCTTCATATACTCTTGGATTAAATTTGCATTCTTCCTCATCAGTGATACCAGCCTGCAATTTTCCTTTCTAAGAATGTCTTTTTTCTGATTTTCAGATGAAAATTATTCTAAAATTTTAATATGAATTAGTTGGGGCTTACTTTGTAGACTCCATGGAAGAGTTGTATAAAATGGGTGGAAACAACCCAAATGTCCATCAACAGATGAGTTGTGGATAAACAAAAGATGACATATCCATATAATGGAATATTGTCTTAGTCCATTTTGTGTGGCTATAACAGAATACCTGAGACCAGGTGACTTACAAAGAAAAAAAAGGTTTATTTCACTCACAGTTCTGGAGGATGGGAAGTTCAAGGACATAGCCCTGGTTTCTGCTGAGGGCTTTTGTGCTGTCATAACATAGTGGAGAAGGTCAAAGGGGAAGTGCAAAGATTGAGAACCCAAAGGGCTTCCTGGCTTTCTAACAATGACCTCTGGAGGAAACGAATCTATTCCTGAGAGAACTAATCCAGTCTTGCCAGAGTGAGAACTCACTACCACAAGAACAGCACCAAGCCATTCATGAGGGATCCACCCCCAGGATTCTAACTCCTCCCAGACTCCATCTCCCAACACCACCACAATGGAGACCAAATTTCAACATGAGCTTTAGTGGGAACAAACAAACCATATCCAAACCATAGCAAATATTATTCAGCTATAAGAAGGAATGAGGTAATAATAATATGCTACAACACAGATGGAACTTGATTATACGATGTGAAAAAAGCTTGACACAAAAGCCACATACTTATTTCATATAGCACTTATAAATACAACAAATATCAGCATAGTACTTCTGGTAATATACATTTAAAGTCTGTAAAAACACCATAAAGGCATTATACACATTTATGTCTCATTCGCTAAATATGTTTTATCATTTGGCTGAATGACCTTTACATGGTAAAATCTCAAATAATGAATGAAGGAAGGAAGAAATGCCATTGGCTCTTAAAATCCTTCAGTGATTTCCCAATACATTTGTTATAAAGTCTCAACTCTTTACCACAGCTCGTAAGTCCCATATTTGGGACTTGGCCCATATGATTTAGCCCATATTTCTTTCTTACTTTATTTAATAACCTATGTTCCAGGCATTGTGCAGAGTTCTGGGTATACAATGGGAAGTAAGAGACATAGTACCTTACCCTTTGAAGTTTATAAACCAGAAGGAAATACAAACCATAAAGTAGTAAGACTGAGGGAAAAAAAGGTATTAGGTATCATGAGAACCTAACAGGTATATCTGACCTGGGTTGTGAGGTGGGAATGGGAGGATCAGGAAATCTTTCTGGAAAAAGTGACATTTAAACTTAAACAGGAAAGATGAAGAGTTAGCTGGGTAAAGAACAGGGCAAGTTCCAAAGGGAAGGGCATATAGGAACCAAACACTGAAACATACAGAGATCCAAAAGAAGTTATTTCTGTCAGACTGAAATATGGAATTACTGGGGTGGGAGGGGAAAGAGAGAGATGAAGCTGAGAAGGTAGGAGTTTTTCCTTTAACAGCAATGGAAAGCCCCTGGAGAGTTTTAAGAGAAGCAAAAAAGAAAAAAAAATCACTGTATCTAACTATCTACTTACTTGTTTGCATATCTTATTGAAGGTATGAACTGTGTTTATTTAGTCACAAGAACAATGCTAAGCTCACACTAGGTACTGGGTAAGTATTTAGTCAATGCTATTGAAGCAAAACACAAACTGGCATAGCAACAAAAAATGAAATCCAAGGTTTCTGATTCTATAATCTATACACATATAAACATAGGCAAATATTACATATGTATACACAGAGACTAGAGATTCCTCAGTGATAATAGGTATAATGAAACTCCTGAAATTAACTAATTAAAATTGGAGTGGATCCATTAGATTGAAAATATACTGCTGTCTT
>NW_012151507.1:3423609-3425398 GCF_000956105.1 Propithecus coquereli
CCCTCCCTCCTTTTTAAGTTAACCCATGAGATTTACTGGTAATCCAATAAGAAAAGATTAAGTGCTTGAAACAATTGCCTAATTACATGGATTCATGACCCAGGAATAGCTATGAAGACATAAAATTAGGTTCATAGTGAAGAGCCAAACTGGTGACAAAAGACTGTCAAGCAGGTGCTCCCATGCAAGGATTAAAAAAACAGACAAACAAAAAAACACACAAGCAAGTAGCCGCTAGATTTTCAAGGGATGAATTCAAGGTGTGTGCCCCGTTTGGGAATTTTTGAACGACATACTACTTTCTGCAATTTCCAAGGAAAAAAGAAGAACACAGGACCCCCTAAAATATAAATTTCCTAAATTAAGCTAAAAAAACCCCACATAAACATATCTCTTATGACTGATTCAACAAATTAGTAATTTATATTTTATTATATGCATTTACTAAACAGGATAAATTATAATATAATACATATGTTTCAACCGGTTCCCATTAAGCTTACAAAAATCTTATTTTCTCTAGAATATACTCCATATTCAATGTTTAATATAATCTCTCCTTCATTAAGATGACGTATTCTTGGAAGAACGCCATAGTCACTTATCATCTATGTTGACTAAAATAACATCAGATATATAAAGTTTGTATAAGGGTCACTACTTTCAACGTGTGTACAGATAAAGAAAACTTACATTTTTTGGCATTCCTTCCGTTCTCCCAACATGGGATCTCCCATTTCTCCAAGAATGGTAGCTTCCACTTCATATTGAACAATGAGTGCTTTTTCTGATGGATGTACATCAATATTCCCTCCTTTAACTTTCCTATAATTCAAAATAAAAAAAGCATAATCAGCTTAAAAAGTCTCAAAAGTCCACGGTTCTTACCTAGTTTATAGGAAATAACTCTTTTTCTCTAACTCTGTACTACACATAAAATTCTTGGTCCTGCATAAGCTGAATAGCTCTACCTGGGGAAAAATATATTTACCCAAAGAATCATGCATAAAAGCAACTGAATGAAATAAACAATTAAGATGATTCTGGAGAGAATTATCTCAACTAGAAGTCACTTCTTCAAAACCAAGGACAGCTGCCTCAAAATTTACATTAGAAAAAAAATCAATCTGCCCATTATTCACTCCATTAACTAAATCACAGAAGTTTCATAAATTACAATACAATATGTATATCATCTAATATCATTGTGTAAGTTGTAGCATTAGTACCTAAATAAATTCACTCCTCAATCACACCCAAATTACATAAGAAAAAAGCATTTACAGGTTATGTATGCTCTATAGTCACATATCTCAAATTATAGTGTCAAGAGTAGATTCCATACAAAGGTTATATATACTTTGTCCTCAAGCCCATGAAGTTACATAATGAATTCTTAATTGCTGTAAACCAATGACAAATTAATCACTATTTGTCAACTGGCCATTATTAGAAGGCGATAAAATGAGTTGCACTAGAAGAGATACAGCAATGGAAACAAGCAAAATTTCTCACTCCTCGTCACAACTAGCTGCTAGCTAGCTGACTAGAAGGGTCCTTTAGCATAATGAGAATACAACTATGACAACTTAAATTTATTTTAATTCCAATAATCATAAACTTGCAGCTTTTCTTTCAGTTGCTTTGAAATGCTACCTCTTTCACATATTAAGTATGCATCTAAATGCATGCTATTTCTAGGCTTTTTATTTTATTCAATTAGTCTACAGATCTAGTCTTACATTAATATCTAAGGGAAGTGTCCCCAATCTGGCTCTTCAATTTTTTT
>NW_012151507.1:3437473-3439169 GCF_000956105.1 Propithecus coquereli
TGCCAAAAACTAACCTGAATCTAGCCGAGTTGTTGGATCTAACATCTGGTATCAATTGCTGAAGAGTGTGGAGCATACTCAATTAGATATTAAGATATATCATAATAGAGTAATAATCATAAAGTATGATATTGGTACAGGAATAGAACCCCAATGGAACAAGAAAGAGAACCAGATCTATGCATACATGTAAACTTGAAATATAACAAAAGTGAATTTTCAGATCATTGTGGAAAAATGAATTTTCAATAAATGGCTATGGGACAATTGGTTATACATACATAAAAAATTAAATTGGATCCCCTATCTCATGCCATACACAAAAATGAATTCTACAGTGAAAATATACTTAAATGTGAAAAACAGAACTTTAAAAATTTAGAAGGAAATATAAACTATTTTTATAACCTTCAATTAAGGACACATTTTTAAAACAAGATATGGAAAGCATTACAAATAAAATATTCATAAACTCACTATATTAAAATTAAGAACTTCTGATTATCAAGCAAGACATCATAAAGTAAAAAGACAAGTCAAAAAATTGTTTAACCTGTTTGTAGCACATAAAAACCAACAAAGGATTAATATTAAGACTACTTTAAGATCTCCTGTGAGAATCAAGAAGAAAAGACAAACCCAATGGGAAAAATGGGAAAAAAAATAAAAATAAAAGGAGAGAAAATAGGAATAGCAAGAAAAAAACAAAACAAAACATGGAAAGATGCTCAACCCCTAAAGTAACCAGGAAGATGCCAATTATGATCATAAAAAGATACTATTTTACACTGACCAGGGTGCAAAAAAATATCTGACAATACCAGATGCTGGTGAAAATATGAAGCCCTGGAAGTTATTTAGTAAACATCTCAGGTGTAAGTGTACATTGGGACAACCACTTGAGAATAAAATGTCTTGGATTATTTAGTAAAGTTGAACAGGCATATACCCTAAAACTCAGCTATCTACTCCTAGTCCATATGTACACCATGAGGCTTATTACAGAATTATTGGAGCAGTATTGAGCATAGTAGAAAAAGAAGAACTGAAAAACAACTCCAAAATACTTTTGCAGAAGAACGGATATATACATTTGACATAGTCACACAATACAATATTAAGTAGCAGAGAAAGCTAATGAACTAGAACTACACATACGACATGGACAAATATTAGAAACATTATATTGAATGAAAAATCGAATTGTGGAAGATTAAACACAGCGTGATACTTTTCAAAAATTGCAGTATACTTCACATGTAATAAAATGCATTATTCAACTCATAAGTTATGTAATTACCTGAACAGTTGAAACACAGAGCAGTTCCATTGTCCTCCAAAATTCCCTTGTGTTCCTTTGGAGTCATCCTATCACTTCAACCACATGCTTTGGTAAATACTGCTCTGTTTTCTGTTCCTATAATTTTACCTTTTCCAGAATGTAATATAAATGTAATCATATGTGATATAACCTTTTGAGTCTGGTTTCTTTCACTTTAGCATAATGCTTTTGAGGAAAATCCATGTTGTTTTCAGTAATTTATTTCTTTTTATAGTTAGGTAATATTCCACTGTATGGATATACCAAAGTTTATTCATGTACCAGTTGACAAGCATTTGAGTTGCTTCTAACTTTTCACAACTGTGAAATTGCTCTATATTTTATCCACATAACAACAAAAACAGAGAGGCAAGA
>NW_012151507.1:3439219-3442404 GCF_000956105.1 Propithecus coquereli
AAATTTTCCAGGGTATTTACTGAATCAGTAACAGGCACTTAATTTAAAATGGAAAGTCCAAATTAAGATGTTTTTCTATTGGATCACTGCTAACTCTTAGTCTAGTGAGAGTATCTTTTTTTGATCAGGAGTGATCTGATCTTTGCCAGAATTCAAATTCTCCAAAAAGATTACAATTTTTTAAAAAGAGTAATTGATACTACACATATTTAAAAGAAATTATGGCCTGTTTTACATCAAGCTCCTGAACAAACCTCTTGGTAATTATGAATCTCCTAACAAAAATTATACAGTATATGTGACAGTCAAATGGATGGAATGGATGAGGAAAGTAGAAATAGGCTGGAAAACAGCTCAATCCAGCCTTCCACAAAATAGAAGCCACCATTTCTTTCCCCTTCATTTCAAAACCCCAAGGCAGTGAACCCCAACCTGGGGACAGAAAGCGGAAGCACCGGAAGACTTCTTTCCCAGGCTCCCACGGATTTATCTATTATGGGAAAATGGAGAGTCTGCGAGGAGGAAAAGAAAAAAAAAAAAAAAGGAAGACGCAGTTTACCTTGCCATACTTCCCTCTCCCCCTGGAATAATATAATGTATCAAGGAAACCACCTCTCAAAGCTGTCAGGGTCCCGCCAAATCATGCAAGAGGCTCGAGGACCTCAAACCCTGCAGGGCTCTCTCTTTCTTTTTCTAGATTCATCTTTCTCCTTCCCTTTCCATGTCTTCTGTCCCTGCCTCCCAACCCCTCTTCTAAACTAGCTTAGCCTAGTGGCATCTCACAGCCAACCCAAGAACATCTTATGGGCCCCAGCAAAGAGGGTAGAACAGAGCCTAGGGGAGTCGTCACCTTTTGAGGTATCTGGCGTCCTCCCCTTGCATGGCGGCGGCGACGGCGGCGTGGGGAGGATGGGGTATCTGAGAGAGGCCGGCGGGGCTATTTCCGGGGACAGTGGCCAAAGTACCCTCACACCCAGAGGCGATGACAGTCCTAAGGCCTGCAAGGCGGGGCGGCAGCGGCGCTGTGGTTACCACGGTGAGGCCTCCGGCTCCTCCCACTCTTGGGCCCCAAAACACCGGAGCTGCCCAGACCCGCCCAGAGTGGCCTCTGCCGGGCCTGCACCAAGGCGCATGCGCTTCCTGCTCACTAGCAGTATGCGCAGACTCAGTCTGAGGCGCCGGCCCCTGAGACTAATCTGACGCACCCAGGAGGCGGGCGGGGAGATTTTGGTGCTGCTTTGAGGGTCTGTGGTTAAGGAGTGGCTCCCTAGTCACCGCCCTCTTGAGGATGAGAAAGGGGTGCTCAAGTCTGCAGAATTGAAATATCAGATCCCGAGCTTGAAAGGAGGGGGGAGAATCCGTTTAACCTTTTAGTTAGCGAATGCTAAGAGCAGTCAAGTCTTTGGCTAATAACCTATAAAGCGATGTTTCTATTTTGGAGCACTGTGGAGAAGATATTGCACTGATTGCAGTGAGAAGCTCGCTAACTTGTGGAGATAGTCTGACCTTTGTATAAAATGGATATAATTAATATCAACTTTGAAAATGGCAAATCTGTCACTTTAACTTTGATATGCTAAATCTAGAATGCACTCCCACCCCATCCCCAAAAAACAGCTCCTGAAATTCCAGTTCCTTTACTAATTATTCCTAACTCAAGGTACATTGGAATTGTTTCTTCCAAAAACAATTGCGAGCAATCGTTTGCAATGCAGGGCATAGAAGGGCTGTTTTTTAATCATAGCAAGTAAATGTCCTTTGCTTTAAGATCTATTCCCTATTCCCTTGGGCTCAGCTATCCCATGTATGCAAATGACCTAGATTCATTTATTCAGTAAATGTTAATTGAGGACTGGCTGTGTGCCAAACACAAACCAGATTCTAGAGATACAAAGAAAGCACCTCCACTCCCACTCCTAACCTATAATCCTGTTACTTATACTGTCTTCTAGTTCTATATTTTCAGTTACCTTGAGACATACGAACATAGTTCTGCTGCTTTTTTCAAATGCAGTAAGTTGATGCAACTATAGATTATAAAACACCATGCTAATACACTGCATGCAATATTAAATATAGAGTTAAAGTCCAAAAGCTATTATTTTTATCTGCCCATCCATTTGCACCAGCTGCACTATTTCTGTCAGTGTTATAGCCATTATTTCCATATATCAGGGAAGAAAATTTGGAGCTAATTTTGACTCCTTCCTCTGTGTCATGCCCTCTTATTAAACTGTTACAAAATATTATCTTCTCTTCCTTCAAGATATTCTTGAAATCCAGCTTTTCTTCTCCATTTTCACTTCTGCCAGTAGTCTAACCACTTCATACCTGGAGTACTGTAATTCTTTACTAACTGGACTTCCTATTTTCTGTGTTCTTCCCAATATTCATTCTGCAAACTGATGTAAAATTTTACAAATTATCATCCATCCCCTTTAACAGTAATATAGCAGGCTAGATTATTTTAAACATCTTCAGTACCTAAAATTGGAAGCACAAAATGTACTCTGAAATGCAGAGCTGATATTACAAGTGTTCTTGCGATGTAAGCGCCTTGACTCAGAGAATTTTTGTTCACTTCTGCATCCCCAGTATGGCACCTAGCCCATAGTTGGCACTGAATAAATATTTGGCATTGAAAAAATGGGTACCTGAGCTTGAAAAAAAACAGCAGCAAGAACAAAAACCAAGAGGAAATGCCCAGAGCCCAGAAAGGAAGAGAAGGCTGAAGTACAGAGCAATAAGCAGATAAACTGAAACCAGGACTGAAGTAGAGAAGCTTTCAGTCTGTAGCAGGAAAAGAGCAAGATGAGCCACAAATATTTTATGCTTGAAAATAAGGAAATACTGAAAGACTAATGAGATTGTGTAAAAAAGACACTAGTCAATTTGAGAGAATTCGAGTATCAACAAGAATAATTACTAGGGTTCATTTAATACACTAAATTAAAATTTGAACCCATAATGACACTCAACAACATAGAAAAAAAGGGGGGAAAACCCCACTTTCACTGAAGGCAACTGCTAGATTAGATCTTTACTCTGAAAATTGGTAATTGAAGGAAAGAATTAAGCATTTAATGTAACCCTTTTGGAAGTAAACTGTAATTCATCTCCTCTTGACAAGAGAAAGCTCTTTCTTATAGAAAGTGCCTACTAGTAACCGATAAAAATAATGATAG
>NW_012151507.1:3444358-3455278 GCF_000956105.1 Propithecus coquereli
TAAATTTGAATCCTGATTTGCTCTAACAGTAATAGAAAATTCTTTACCTTGTGACTGCTTTTGGGATGTCATCAAATGGCCATGGTGGTCCAAAGAGTCCACATCCACTGGCTATCAATGCAGTCATCTTGCCACTTTTCAAATTAATTTGAGCTCATGTTGCACATCTTAATGCAAAGGAGATTTCAGTTAAAAGGACCCTTTAAAATATATCCTCTTGGTGATGGT
This sequence comes from Propithecus coquereli, assembly GCF_000956105.1. Lineage (NCBI taxonomy): Eukaryota > Metazoa > Chordata > Mammalia > Primates > Indriidae > Propithecus > Propithecus coquereli. The sequence continues at coordinate 3,444,587 of NW_012151507.1, forward strand.
CACTTCTGTTTTCAACTATTATGACATAAGATAGTAACTATGACATCGTTGTGTTGCTCCAAGGGTCAGGATAGGGAGTGAAGTGGCCCACTAGGATAATGAATAATAAATTCTCCTTCCCCAGATTCTCTTACAGCCTGAATAATACTTTGAGCAAATAGTTACATGACACACCAACCTAATGATCCTTAAATACACACAGTCAAATGAGCATATTATCCAGTATAAATAATAGATTTGAGTTGAGTCACATATACCTACATGCACACACCCCCCTCATGTTTGTGAATTTGCATATGTGGATTTATATTAGTACATACATGTTCAAGTATAAGTTCTTTGCAAGGGAGCATAGCTACTTTATGCTTCCATGTGTGTTCTTTCGCAGAAATGCACATGGCATGGTGAGGAAGGAAGAGGATCTGAGTATGTCCAGCCTGATCAGCTGTATTTATTAATTTAACCAAAATTTATGATCAGATTTTGCTTTAGAGTTGGGTATGCAAAAATTAATAGACATAGTTCCTGACTTGAAGAGTTGTATCTAAATCCAGTAGGTTGTTCATGAAGTGAACAAATAACTGCAATTTAAAGCAACACATTCTATGGTAGAATTCTAAAGGGTCTCTGTAGAAACCAAGGAAGAGATGACTGTGGAATCATAGACATTTAATGCCTATTGGGTGCCAGGTATTCTCCTAAGCATTGAGGTGGTAAGAAGAATAGGATACAGACCCTATCCTATAGGAGTTACAAGTCTATGAATAGGCAATCAGGGAACATGTAATTGTCTCAGCCGTATTTCCCGCATACCTATATCCTTAGTCTGGATTTTGTTTTTTCTTCCTGGATTCTGTTATTTTTAAACTGTTCTTACCTATTAATTTTGTTTTTATAAAGAAGAAGACTTACCATCTCTTTTCAGTTTATTGCTTCAATTCCATGATCTCTCATAGCAATAGAAATTTCATTTGAGTTAGAGATATTAAGTGATTCATATATCTTGTTCAACACACATTTGTTTAGGGCATGTTATGTGTTCCAGGCACAATTTAGAGCTAAAGTAGTAGCCCCAGAGATCATCCGACAGGACGGATAAATTCAGTCAATGGCTATATTCGCATCCAGGGGTTTCCCGTGAAGCCTCAGCAGCAGAATTAGAACATTTTTAGAACTGGAAAGCCCATGACAACAACTGCTGCACACCTCTGCTGGAGTAAGCTGAAGGCACTTTGGTCAGCAAGAAGGTCTCCCTCTTCACCTCTTTAAGAAAAAGCATTGCCATAACATCAGTGTTTGTGACATACCCTCTGGGTCACTAAGAACAGAATCAGAACTTCCAGTTCATTCCAGATTAGTTCCTAGCAACTGCCAGTTGACAATAATAACTTTCAAGTTGGGTGAAAAATGAATCCATGCTTCCAGTGATGAAATATATTATGCTCCAGTGGGTGACATAATCCCAGCTTTTGAAGTCTGGGGCCTAAATTAAATCATGTCTCTTAAAATTTGACTTTAAAATTTTTAACTTTTTTCTTTCTTTTCCTTTTTCTTCTCTTCCCTACTTGTTTCTTCCTCCTTCTTTTCCTCCCTCCCTCCCTCCTTCCTTCCTTCCTTCCTACCTGTTTTTCTGTGTGTAGACAGCACAGCACATGTGTTATACAAATGACCACACATTGGAAACTCCAATTTTGGAAATTTCCTGCCAAATCCATTTTTCTTCAATATAGTCATTACAATATCAGGAAAAGAAATAGACACATATCAAAGGCACCAAGAAATGGTGGAAATAAGTCAGAATCTTTCCTGTGTTTGTTAGTGGCAAAACAGATTTAAAAGTCATTTTGTTTTAGCTCATACTTCAATACCTTGTCCATATTGCCTATTTTATTTTATTTTTTAAAGAAGGGAGGTAGAAAATAATATGGTGGTGCTCCAAGCTTGTCAAATTGTAAAATGTTTCTCTCTACTCATTCCTCTTCCTGTCTGTCCCCTTCATTGGCATATGAATTTCTTTTTATTTTCAAAAGAGTCAGACATTTGAGAGGGGGTCAGCATTGTTCTGAATAAAAGATGCTGATATGCCATCCCAAGAACAAAACGAAGTCAACAAAATGCTGCTTGTCCTCGTGTTTGAGGCCATTTATCCACCTTTGTTCTCCTCAGGGTATGGTGATGTGTGCTTCTCTTTAAACAGTCTCTTGAGTGAACTCTATCAAAGAATTTCCACCATAACCCGGTGGATATGCCCATGAAAATTCTTCCTTTTGAAGTAAAGAAGCATTAACAGCTTAAACATTTTTAGCAAGATTGGTTTTCTTTCATTTTATTAAAATATTTTCATAGGTTCCAGAATGGCTTTTGTTTTTAGACCTTGAGATGTTGAGTTAGGATTGATTCCAAGGTGTTTCTGCTGCCAGTGCATTTTCATGTATAATACCATTAAAATTGAACAAATAAGAAAAGTCTGAACTGGAAAGTCACATATAAACCAAAAGATTGCATTCTACTTTTTCATTTTGCTGGTCAATTTACCCAAAGCAAAGAAAAAACAAAGCAGGACATAGAAAGTGCTCACTGAATCAGTTTTGAATGAACATTTATAGACAAGAAATCACCAGCTAAATGTAAACTTACTGGTATTTTGTTATAAAGTAGTAGTTTCTGCATTTAAATTTTCACATGTAGGCCAATATGGTGAAGATTACATAGAAATTGGGACTTTTGCATTTTTTTTCTCTTAATTGATACTGTTCCTCGTGGTCAGACTAATTGACAGGAGAAAAGATTGGATGATTGCTTTTCATTTACTTCCACCTTAGTATTGTTCCTATTCTACTGGCTTCTGCTGGCTCAAGGATAATCTAGTTTGTTGCATTAAAAAACTCTATATCATTGTGTTGAGGGTAAGGGGACGAATATTAATTGAGAGCATGCTATGGGATAGGCACTAACAGAAACAAAATTCTAAGAGGAAAAGTGATCCATGATTTATAGATGAGAAAATAGAGATAGTTTGTACAAGTTAGAAGAATCTAAATTATTTTTGTAAAATTTTCCTCTATTTTATTTTTACCTTTTTCTTATAAAATAAAACACAGATACAGAAAACCACACAAGTCAGATGCAAAGCTTAGTGAGTTATTATAAGGCAAACACCCTTGTAACCAGATCAGGACAGAATTTGTCAGCTACCCTAGAAGCTCCTCCACGTGCCCTTCCCAATGTTGGTACCTTTCTTTTCTCCAAAAATAATCTCTATCCTGACTTTTATACCAGTCACATCCTAGTTTATCAAGTTCACACCCATGTGTGAACTTATAGCCCTATAATTTACAGTTTAATTTTGCTTGTCTAAAAAACTTGATATATCTCTCATCTCTTTCAACTTAAAGATTTTTCCTCTCTCCATTTCTCTTCCTTACACTATATTGTGTTAAAGAACTAACACTATTTGACCTACAGATTTCCCATATTCTGGATGTGCTGATTGCACACTTATGATGGATTTTGTTACCTTTTTCCTGCAAATGTATTTTGTGCTAATCAGCAGCTGAGTCCAGAGGATGATTAGACTCATGTATGATCCTTTTGGTAAGATAATAAGTGGTGTTGTATTATTTACTCAGGGAACACAGAGTAACTGATGTTCACCTCTTTTTGATGTTAACAATCACTGATGCTCAGGGCCACCAGGCTTTATTCAATGTTTCTGTGGTCATTTGGGTTGTCTGAAGCTCATTCTCTAGTATATTCCTTAGGAAGTGCTCATGGGAATAATATGCCATGATGTCTTTCATTTTTATAATAGTTGTCTATGCTTTTTATACTTGAAGGTCAGTATTACTGGTTATAAAATCGTTGGCTCACGTTGTCTTTTCTTGGGTACCTTAAATATGTTACTCTAGCTTCTTCTGGCATAAAGAGTTGCTTAAAAGCCTATTAATAATCTAATTTCTTTTCCCTTATAAATCATATACTTTTTGCCTAGAAGGCCAAAGATTTTTTTTCTACTTTAAAAAAAAGTCCAGTAATTTTACTATGGTATGTTTTGATGTCAGTTATTGTGCATGGATAGATTCAGTTACATGGAGTGCTCTTTCAACATATAGATAGATTCACAGCCTTTTTTATTTCAGGAAATTTTTCTTGAATTATAGCTTTTAGTATTCTGTTTTCTCACTTGAGTTTTCATCTTCAGAGACTCCTACTGCTCATATGTTGGATTTGCTTTGTCTATCTTCAGCATTTGTCATTTTCTCTTAAATTCATTTTAACTCTTTCTTTATGATTTGATTTTTTCTTATTCTGATTTCTATTTTTGAATACATTATTTTGGCATTATTTACCCTTGTGTTCTAGAATATGTTACATTTTTAATTGAGTTTAAATTTCTAATTCTTTCTTGAGTTGTATCAGCTTATTTCTGAGTTTTCTGCTTTTGATTTATGTTAGTCTTTCATGTTTTATATCATTTTATTAATATACTTTTGGTTCTTTTGAAATAATATGTTGCAGTTTTGATTTTTCTCTCTTTTTCTCTTACGTCTTTCTGTATGATTTCATTGTGAAATCTCATACATTTCATTGTATGAGATTTGACCTTGATATACTTTGTCATCTGTTTTTTATGAAATTAGTTTTCTTGAGCTTTTAGAAAGTAGTAGCTTTTCTAACTTTACCATTGCTGCTGTTTGCTTACAGTCTTTAAAAACATAGCATCTTGCTTTCTGAGATTTCCTAGCTCTGTTCTCCTTCCCAACTTTTATCTGTATCTTCTTTCCTTTATGTCTATTGACTCTTTCTTGCTAAATCATGCTTCCAGTCTGAACAGTTTCTCCTCAATATGGAGCCATGTGCTGGGGCTGCCAGGAAGCTCTGGTGGGTCAGGTCAAGAGTTCCCGGAAGGTAGACTGTTGTAGAACTCACAGCGGGTGCTTTACACTCACATGCTGCTGAGTTACAGCCACTCCATTGGCTGTTGTACTTTTCAAGGATTATCTCAGGTTGTTTTTAGTTCTCTTATTCTCAGGACCACCAAATGCCTCGTTACTTCCCCCTGCTTTTTCCCACCAGATGCAATGACACTCGAGTCTTGTGGCTGTTAGTAGTTTGTCTCTTCCTGCCTGTATTTTGAGGTTTGCATTGTATTTTGTTACCCAGTTTTGTTTTGGATTTTTGGTTTTGCTCTTTAGTTACTCTTTCTTTTTTATATGGTGATTTGAGAGGAAACAAAAAACTATGCCACCACTGCCATCTTCCCAAAATCCCACAACAATTCATCTTTTTATAGATAAAGAACCCGAGCCCCAGAGAGTTGAAGTTATTTGTCCAAGATTACACAACCAGCAGCTGAAGATAACTGTACATGAAATCACCTTAATTAGTGTCTGGTACAGAGAAACGAATTTTTTTTTTTTTTTTCTCCAAACAGGTCTACTCCACGGGATGGCAGAGAAACTGATTAATTCATGTTTTTTCCTTCCTCTTCCCTCTCTCTTTTCTTCCTATCTCTCTTCACTTGTTTCTTTACCTTCATTTCTTCTCCTCTCTCTCCAGAGCCCATATTTGAACCCAGTTATTTCTGACTTCAAAGCCTCTGCAAACTCATTTAATATGCTATACTTCTACCCCATTATGTGAAATCACTGCACTTTTTAATTCAACAAAGCTATTTAAACAAAATTAGTTTCACTAAAACTTATATCCATCTTGCTCTGAGAACATTTTCTTCTCTGCTTTTAAGCTCATATACTTTTCAAATGAAATCTACAAATGTCAGATTCTTTGACACATGCCTCACCAAAATATGGCTTGTTAGAAGTAAATTGATACCCTTGGTTTAATGAATCTACTTATAGAAATTTTATATAATCCTTTAAATGCCTTCTTTTTAATCTTCTATTACCACCCAGGAAACCACATTTGACAACAAGTAAATGAAACCTGAACCTGAAAAACTTTGATTTCACTTCCAAATTTAAAATCCACAGAATTTAAAGATACTTTAAACTTGGCCAAAGTCAAATGCTGTGCTTTTGAAAAATATTATAAAACCACCAGTAAACTATTCAGCTCTGAGACACGAGTCCATAAAATCCTGAGTTCCATTAGGGTGCTTGGCTCCTGATAATACTTGATTGAAACTGATTAATTCAAAAATTGAATGCACCGCGAAGGATCCTAAGGAATTTATACTGTACATTCTGTAATTTAAAAATTCCAATTTGCTAATTCTTCATAATCTTCTAGACAAGATTAATTAGTAATTAGATCTTGGAGAGCAGAGTTTTGCTTAAGGTGTGAAATCACCACACAAGAACTAAGGGGGTCTGTTTCAAGCCAGTCCCTTTATAAAATTCTGTCCCAGTGTTTGGCTCTGTTATAGATTTACCAGGTTGGTGATACATCACACAGAAAATGCCATTTCCTTGTTTTGTTCACCCCTGAACTTCCTGCTCTTACTGTGCAGACTTATTTCATACTGTTTGAATTTACTTATTGTGGTTTGCATAAAATTATCCTTCACTCATCTGCAAGTAATAGATAATGATTATTTGCCTATAAATCTAGCAGATATTGAGTTTTATTTACCCTCCTGCTTTGTGGACACTCTCTGAACAAACGGGCAGTTGTTCTTGAAATATTTTCCATTTTTATGAGATTCGAAACTGTTTCTCCTTGTCGCTTTGTGTGCTTTTTAGCAGCTTGAGGCTCCTTCTGTCGTGGTGTTTACTCTGGAGCTGCTGTGAACAGAAGATCTTGGAAATGGTAGAGTGTTAATATCCTGCAGTGTGTCTTGCTACATGTAAAAGATTGCTTCTCAAGGCTGCTGGGAGCTGCCGCAGAAGCAGGCCTTCCACGACACACACAAACACACATAGTCATGAATGGTCACACAGCTAGGCTCACCCTCTCACGCTATCTGATTTCGCATGTGCAAAACCAGGCCAGGAAACCTGACCCCACGTTGATTGGAACGTTGCTTAGCATTCATTTCCAGAATATTTGGAACTGCACATATGTTTCTCATTAACATTCATGTTTGATTGTTCTAAGTAATTTTTAAAAATTAAATAAACCTGTATCAAAAATTGTCACTTTGCATTAAAAAACCACAACTAGGTCCCTTGGAGGGAGCAAATGGAAAAGAAAAAATGAGACGAAATATTTCTGCTTCTTTCCATGTATTTTCATAAATGAGAGTGTCATTAAGACGTAGTTATACATTTGAGGTACAAGGGATTTAAATAGCTTTTGAACAAACCAAGCACAAAGTAGCATTACTTATACAAAGACACTCATTTAAAACAGAACCCATTAATGAAATGTGATTTAAAACCATGTCTGTTTTAAATATATGTTCAGAATTAAAAGTTACTGGGCCAGAAACTGAACATTAGGTAAGCTGTTACCTGAATGTTACAACTGTAGCTTTAGAAGCACATTAATTGTTTCAACCCATAAGTGCGTGATTTGGTAAATTATCATATCCAGTATAACATACTGAGGCAAAAAAGACTTCATAAATTTTCAGAGTGCAGTTATTTGACTCTATTTTTTTTTTAACCTAATAATTTAAGGGCTGTCCCCAAACTCAGTCTGGTAATGCTGTGGCCCCTTTAAGACAAAAGGAAAAAAAGCTCTTTGTATGTATGTATGTATGTATGCATGTATGTATGTATGCATGTATGTATGTATCTATCATTTATCTAGCTATCTAGCTATCAGTTATATCTAGGTAGCTATCATCATCTATCCATATATCTGAATCCAAGAGGCTTAGTTATTATATAAATGTTTCAAGACTCAGATACCAGGTTGACATTGATGCCTGACTCCTTACCCATTCTTTCGATTCACTCTTTCCTTGTACACAATTTGGATAGTGCTTTGTGTAGTAATTATGTTTTTTATTTCCTATGTTTTATGATGCTTTGACATCTTGGAAGGTCTTGGGTACTTAGGAAGGGACTTCCCCTCCCAGGGTTAGCGAATTCCTGCATACAGCAAGAAACTTGCCTGGGAGCATGCCTTTGCTATGCAAGCCAACCAATCAGAGCTCACACCCCCAATAACCTCGTTTGCCAAACTCTCACACACCAAGCCAATATTCCCTTGCCTTAAATCACCCCGTAGCGAGGTATCAGACAATTGGGCACCCCTCCTAGAGTCCAGAGCTCTTTGAAGTTATTCAAGCTGTCCAAGCCTAAGCTTACTCAGTGGACCTACCCTGTCTCACCCATTCCTTCCCACAAAAACCCCAATACAGGCTCTGGCCCATACTTTTCCCTTCTTTCTTTCTGCCTTCTCACTGACCTGGGTACTTCCCCATGTAACCCTGTGTAACGTAGCATGCCCCCTTCTTTGGGGAACTGTAAGTAATAAACTACCTTTTCAGTGGAATCATTTCCTGATCTCTTGGCCTCATCATGCCTGATTAAAACAAATCCCACATGCATTTTAGTATACTTTGACATTCTTCCTTATCAGAGACTCCTGGCCTCTCTATAGCCATTTTTGCTTTCTGTTCTTAAATATCTTTATGATTCTGGACCATGGCTACTGTTATTAGACACATCTAGACACTCCTTTCTAGTGAGGTGTACTCCTGTAATCCCAGAGGAGTCCCTTTGCCTAGGTGTTGGAAAGCATCGTCCTAGCTTTTAGCCTTTGTGGTGAAGACGCTCGCTCCTAGGCCTAACTCAGTCCCCACTGCTGCCTCAGGGGTGGAAATGAGTTCCACTGTGAGGTACTTCTCCTACTGGGTCTGTTCCAGATTCTGCTAACATCTCAAGCCCACAACCAGTCATGCTTCAGATCCCAATTCCCCCACGAAATGTAAGGACATTGTGCTCAATCTTCCAAGCTCATATCTGTCCTCTCTCTACACCATTTCCACCCAGCCATCTCCTTACCATCCATCCAAGGTTCTACCAATCCTTAAATCCTCTACAAAATCTTCTCCAATAATACTCCTTCCTGAATTTTATCATATTTGATTAAATATTTCATCATTTGTTGTCTTTTCCTCTCTATTTCACATACATTTTTCTTGTCTAGCTGGATTCCTACATTTTAAAATATTTGACACTATAAGTAGAGCTTGGAGTCGGAGAACTCGAATATGTGCAAATTCTATTACTTACGAGCTATATCAGTCTGCTAAGTCTGCCATAATAAAATACCACAGTATGAATGGCTTTAACAATAGAAATTTATCTTCTCATTGTTTTGGAGGCTAAAGGTTCCAGATCAAGGTTTGGCAGGGTCAGTTCCTGGGGAAGGCTCTCTTCCTCACATGTCTTTTTCTCTGTACATCAGTGTGAAGAGAGGGAAAGAGAGAGAGAGCTTTCTGGTGTTTCTCATAAGGACACTAATCCCACAGGATCAGGGCCCCACCCTTCTGATCTCCTTTAACCCGAATCACTTCCCTAGAGGTCCCATTTCCAAATACACCCACATTCTTTCTTTTGCCTAACTGCTCTGGCTGGGAATTACAGTACAATATGTGATAGAATAGGAGTGGTGAAAGTGGGCATTCTTCTCTTGTTCCATCTCTTAGGGGTAATGCTTTCAACTTTTCCCTGTTCAGTATGATGTTGGCGTGGGTTCTTGATATATAGCTTTTTATTATTTTGAGGTATGTTCCTTCTATGCCTAGTTTGTTGAGGGTTTTTATCATGAAGGGTTGCTGAATTTTTTTCAGTGGGAAAGGTTGGGGGAGAAGAAGTACCCCCTTCATGTCCATTCTGGGGTACCAGTGCAGCCTGGCCACTGGGGTGGAACCACACTTCTCCCCTACAGAGCCCAGCACAGCACCCACCTTTTGGCTAGGAAGGACACAGTCACCTTCAGCTCACATGTGGGGAGCTCTCAGTCAGAGTCACTGTCAGAGGACAGTGTGTATTTTTTTCATTTTTCCCAGGGAGCTCTTTGGTGCACTGCACTCTCCTTTCCCCTAGGAGCAGCTGCCCTGAGGACTAGATCTCTGGGAATTCCCCAACTCCCCTGGGTCCCATTGGCCATCTGTGGCTGCCACAGTCTGAGCTGGTGCTGGCGAGTATTTTCAGGGCATCCAGTGATGGTGAGACTACCTGAGCAGGTCAGAGCCCGCAGCTTCGCACAGCCAACATGGCACCCGCTGCCACAGCTCAGGTTCTGGGGGGAAAGGCAAGTGACCCTGCATGAGCTGGCAGCCTGGCTCTCTGCCCTCGAGAAGTGCCCAAATTTCTGCCCACAGCAGTACCTGGGCTCTTGAAGGCAGCGGGGCTCTCCAACAGTTCAGAAGCTAGCAGTCTGCTGCAGGGGTAAGGGAAATAAAAAAAAAAACCCTGTCTACTCTTTCCATGGGACTCCAAGTTCCTTGGAGGTGGATCTCTGCCAAATTCTCTCTTTTTTTCTTTTTTTTTGTTTTTGAATTTCAAAATATTAAGAGGGTACAAAATTTTTTGTTGCATAGATACACTCTGTAATGCTGACGTCAGGGCTTTCACTGTGCCCACCACCAGCTTGCTTCCTCGTGCCCCAGCTTCTTCCCATAGGTTTGCTGATAGGTTCCAGCAGTCGTCTCTCAGTGTTTCACTCTGGCCATGACTATTCACCCATAACTTTGGTTCTTCTTTGTGAGGAGAACTGGCATCTGATGTCTCTAGTCAGCCATCCTGAAAAAAAGTGAAGCCTTTCTAGTAG
>NW_012151507.1:3456878-3457141 GCF_000956105.1 Propithecus coquereli
TCCTCCAATATTGTGCTTTGTTTTCAAGATTGTTTTGGCTATTTTAAGTCCTTTAATTTCATATATATAATTACCTTGTTGATATACACAAAAAGTCTGCTGGGATTTTGATTGAGATTGTATTGAATGTAGGTCAACATGGCAGAAGTAGAGGGAATGGATTGATGTTTTTATGTATTTATTACTGCTTCATTTATTTAGGTGTATTTTAATTTCTTTCAGCAATGTTTAATACTTTTTAGTGAAGAGGTGTTGTGCATCTT
>NW_012151507.1:3468926-3469776 GCF_000956105.1 Propithecus coquereli
AGCCTTAGTGTTTCATTTATGTTAATGTCATTAGTCAAGCAAATTGTACATGTTATTATCACCGTAAGATGCTGCTGACCACCCAAGCCAGACTCTGAATGGCAGTAGAGAAAATGCAGGAATTAAATGGATGGTTGATTGGTTGACCTGAAGTTTCCTCAACCTCTAAAATCAAATAATATTAATACATGTGATATTCATGATTAGCCTATGCTGACACTTACAGGCAAAGTAGATGCTGACCATGGTGCTGAAGATTTAAATTGTACGTAATGAGTTCCTAGGCACATGGCTTACACAACGTCACAAAAACCAATCAGTGCCAGTCTAGCTCAAGCATAACTTATTTCATAGTTTATATTTTGATATGTGCCTATGTGGAGCACTGTCAAAGCCCACAACTCTTATGATCAATTCTAACTAGTATTTCTCAATGCAGAGTAGATCGAAGTACAAGATAAAAGTATCAATAAGCATTCATGAGAGGCAGATCTCTTCATGGAGAAAAATAAGATTTATTATGTACATATTTATCCTCAAGTTTATTTATTGGACAAACTTTTCCTTCCACATATAGTTTTAGTACTTAGAGTGAAAAAAAATGAGGAAAGATGCTCGGCACAGGGAAGTTTTGAATTAAGCAGACTTGTTGACATTAATCTTGAGATAGATTGAGCGTGCATATTTTTCCTATTATGGGGTTAGCCTTAATTGTAGATGAATATTTTCATGTGTGTGTGCAGCTTAGGCCTAAATGGAACCTCAACATGGAAGTAGTGAGATGTCACCATGCAGATTCCTTTCGAAGTCTGTTTGGGTAAAGATCACTAGAAAATAGAATCTGAATATA